>NC_083448.1:18148733-18472900 GCF_020745735.1 Hemiscyllium ocellatum
TGATGCAGTGCCTGTTGGGATAGGTTCGTCAGAACTTGTTGAAATAGGTGTTACCGCTCTGCCGAAATTCTGCTCAAAGCGAGCGTAGAAGGCGTGGAGACAATCTGGGAGAGATGTGTCATCGTCTGCTATCTTGCACTGTCTCTTTTGAGAACCTGTGATGTCATTCAGTCTTTGCCATCATCTCTGGGTGTCTGTCTGGGTCTCTAGTTTGGATCAGTATTAGTCCTTCGCGAAAGTCATACTTGGATTCATTATATTTGAGTGGGTCTCCTGATCTGAAGGCCTCACACCTGGTTTTTAGCAGGTGATTCATTCAGGGTTTTCTGAAGGGGAACACCCGGATTAACTTCCTCAGTATGCAGTCCTCCGCACACTTGCTGATAAAGTCTGTGATGGTGGTGCGGACTCGTCCAAGGTACCTGAGGACTGTTTGAACATGGCCCAGTCAGCCGATTCCAGACAGTACCAGAGTTGATCCTCAGCCTCTTCCGACCAGGACTGGACCTGTACCCACGAGGGGGTCTCCTGCTTTTGCCTGTAAGCTGGGAGAAGAAACACGGCATTGTGGTCAGAGTTCCCAAGATGAGGACGGGGATTGGAGTGGTTGACATCCTTCACAGTGGTGTAGCAGTGATCTAAAATGTTTGGGCCTTGCTGGGGCAGGTAATGTTCTGCTGGTACTTGGGCAACATCTTCCTTAGAATGGCTTAGAAGGCAGCAGACCATGTGGTGCCCACAACTCAGCCGACCACCCTGGAAGAAGGCCAGGCCAGCCGGCGCAGCCTACGCGAGCCCCAGGCTTGGGGCCTGTTGGAAGATGGAGGGACATGAGAGACCTGCCCCAGGAAGGAGAACTGACACAAAACACTCCAAACCCCATATGATGCTTGCCTGACATGAAATCAATCAGCATTTACCTCAGAGCAGCCCATACACTTCCTGGAGCAACAAATCAGCAGCAACTGGAACCAGGAACTTTTTCACTGGGTCCTCAGCAAACTCGCTTTGGTTAAAAAAAAACACAGTAAATTACCTGCTAAGCAGACCCTCTGCAAAAATATACTAAACTGCAACCTACCTGCTCCACAGGGTGCCAGGAAGGATGACTTAACTGGAAGCAGTCACAATCCAATCCATCAGACCACCGTACCACTCAAATGTAAGAAACCTGGGAAGAAGCGGGGTAAGCGTGCCGGCCTGCGAGTAAGACTGTGACTAGGCAGTTTCAAGACCCCCCTTCTGAGCTTACTCCAAGCAAATGTACAATCTCTGGGGAACAAGATGGACAAACTCAGATCACAGTTCAATTTCCAGCGAGAACTGCGCGATTGCTGCGCACTCTGCTTCACAGAAACCTGGCTCTACCCGTCCATTCCTGTTTGTGCACTTCAGGCTGATAGTTTTTCTATCCATCTTATGAACCGTGCACCATCCTCGGGTTAGGTGGAGGTGTTTGCTTTTTAATCATTAACTTGTGCACAGACATTGCAGCCCTGGGCAGCCATTCACCATCAAATGCTGTCCCTTCTATCTACCACAGGAATTTACCGCTACAAAACTAACTGCTGTGTACGTACAACCACAGCCAAGATTGAGGGAGCTCTGGATGTGCTGTACTCCACCACTAACAACCTGGAACTGGAACACCCTGAGGCCCTGTTTATTGTAACTGGCGAATTCAATCAAGCCAATCTAAGGAAGGTGTTGCCCAAGTACCACCAGAACATGATTGGGTGGACTGTGGGAGCCTTTTTCCTTGGATGATGACGGCTAACATGAGGGGACATAGCTTTAAATTGAGGGGTGATAGCTTTAGGACAGATATTAGGGGTAGTTTCTTCACTCAGAGAGTAGTTGGGACATGGAATGGCCTGTCTGCAACAGTAGTAGACTTGCCAACGTTAAAGGCATTTAAATGGGCATTGACATTCATATGTATAATAATGGAATGGTTTAAATTAGATGGGCATCAGATAATTTTCACAGGTCGGTGCAACATCGAGGGCCCAAGGCTCTGTACTGCGCTGTAACAGTACAGTACAACAGTGAGGTGGGGGAAGGGGAAATGAGGAAACTGTTGAAGTCCACATTGATGCACTGGGGTTGAAGTGTTCCGAGGCAGAAGATGAGATGTTCTTCTTCCAGGCATCTAGTGGTGAGGGAGCAGCGGTGAAGGAGGCCCAGCACTTCCATGTCCTCGGCAGAGTGGGAGGGGGAGTTGAAATGTTGGGCCACGGGGCGGTGTGGTTGATTGGTGGAGGTCCTGGGCCTCCTTCACCGCCGCTCCCTCCTCTAGCTTATCTCTCCACACTTCAGGCTCACTGCCTTTATTCCTGATGAAGGGCTTTTGCCCGAAACGTTGATTTTACTCCTCCTTGGATGTTGCCTGCACTGCTGTGCTCTTCCAGCACCACTAATCCAGAATCTGGTCTCCAGCATCTGCAGTCATTGTTTTTACCTTTATTAATAGCAGGTGTCATCCGAGGAACTGCAAAAGAATCAGGAATTCTGTATTTTTCCTGTGAAATTCGAAATCCTCAATTTTACTTGTAAAAGACGTAAAAAGGGGTTGAGAACCTTTGACAATTGCTTCAACATCAAAACAAATAAGAGCAAAATTGAATTCAAGGGTTAAGCAGTCAGTGAATTCTATAGTTAATTTAATTGATGATCTTGACAGATAAATGTAACTCTTGAAATTTAACCTCAGAATTCATAAGAGACCAAAATTGTTGTCAGAGTTGCTTATGAATCTTCAGCAGCATTATTTTTGTCAAGAGAAAATTTACTTCTCGAGAAAGTCATGCCAATGATGTGTTAAGGTCGATCAGTCCTCAATGGGGAGGATCAGCCTTAGCACTGGAGATTAACACAATCCATTCAAGCTTAAGGTACAAAAGCACAAAAGAAACATGTGAGAAACCAGTATAATGAGTATGACAAACAGCATTCACTCAAGTTCCCTGTCAGGAGATGTGGAGAAACGAAACTTCACAGGCAGCAACAATGCCCAGCTACTAAAAAGGAATGCTCTATTTGAAACTCATTAAACCAGTTTTTAAAAATATACTGAAGTAGCACATAGTGAGAGAAAAGCAAGAAGTCTAAGAGCTATCAACACTGAAAGGTTAATGAAATAGAACTGTTTGCAACAATAGAAGAAAAATCTTAATATGTTTCTTGGAGAGGTCAGTGAGCTCAACCTAGGTTTTTAACACAAGGATATTTATTTCAATGCACACTTCACTAATCTCAATGTTGATACCAGACTGAGAGTTACTATATTACATTTTCAACTTCAGTTAAAAACACACAACCTGCAGCCAACTCCAGTGGAACTAATCTAGGAGTGAAACTACTTGAAACAAAACAGTCCAGAGAGAAGTGGTTCTCTGACATGAGTTAACAGTTAGTAGAGTTATGAAATTGAAGGCATGTACTTTACCTTTAAGAGAGAGCGAATACTGATCTGAACTGCGAACTTAAAAGTTCATCTGTATATGACTAGAAGGCAATCCCAGCGTTTACTAGAAAATTGAAAATATGTCACGTTTGACTATGAAATGGATACCTGAGTTTTGGTTGCTGTTTTTCCAACAATTTGAATTGAACCAATCAGTTTAAATTATGCCCAGGGATATGAAAACCCAATTGAGTTTGAATTTGGTTCAATGTTGGCAAAACAACAATGAGATGATCCAATGTTCAGGATATAAGACCATAAGACAAAGGAGTGGAAATAAGGCCATTCGGCCCATCGAGTCCACTCCGCCATTCAATCATGGCTGATGGGCATTTCAACTCCACTTATCCGCATGTGAGTAGTTGTTGTTTAATGTTCACTTTGCGTTTAAAAATAAATTGATGTTATTTCCTTTAAATGGTGCAGTTCGGGAGTTATCAGTCACTGATATTTGAACAGATTACGGCATAGTGAGCTTTTCTGGGTGTTTGGTTTAATCAATAGAGGGGTTCAACCTCTATGTCCAAACAGTAGAACACCAAAAATACTTCACAGTCAAGAATTCTCATTCTTGATTGTGAATGGTTGCTGTGACTTCACTTTTTCTGGTGGAAGGAGTCAAAACTCGTCAAACAACAACTGGTCTTGGAATAGATGAATTAAGGCACATTTAGTGAGGGAATAACAGATTAAAGATTTCATAGAGCTCCCATTGCAGAATCCAATCGAAAGTTACAATCCATTGAGGTTATCTGCTTTGAGTAAGAAGTTTGTTTCGTATTGTATGCAAGGTCAAAATCTGCAACTATATTGCATCGGCACAAATGTTCCCAGCCCAAGAGTCAGTTTAGTTTGTGGGCAACAGGAGGAACCATACAGACTCTAATCATGATATTCCACTTGAGCACCTTGATGCATTTTCAACTGAGTGCAACAGAGTTTGGGAGACAGATAGTTATTGTAGGTTAAAGCCTCCTGTAAGACGCTAAGTTGATTCGGAAGACACAAGTTTCAGGGGGTAATTTCATTTCCTTTTCTTGCTGCGAAAAAAAATCTTCAGAAGCAGGGATAGAAGTCATGCCATGCAAGAAGAAATTCTAAAATAGCAGAACTGGGGATTGGGGGTTATGATAAGGTCAGCCAGATGGACATCATAGAATTTGAGTTCCCTGATTTGGGCTAATAATCTGGGCCAGTCGGGTAGCTCTGGCTGACAGCTAAGATCAGGGGTGTCAGATGTCCTGTTCAATCTGAGAGCTTTCTCTGACGAAGCTGGATCAGGGTCAAGGCTTTTCCATATGTAAATAAAGGCTGCCTTGGTAGACAATAGACAGTAGATGCAGGAGTAGGCCATTCTGCCCTTTGACCCTGCACCACCATTCACTATGATCATGGCTGATCATCCTCAATCAGTATCCTGTTCCTGCCTTATCTCCATAATCCTTGATTCCACTATCCTTGAGAGCTCGATCCAACTCTTTCTTAAATGAATCCAGAGACTGGGCCTCCACTGGCAGAGCATTCCACATAACCACCACTCTCTGGGTGAAGAAGTTTCTCCTCATCTCTGTCCTAAATGGTCTACCCCGTATTTTTAAGCTGTGTCCTCTGGTTCGGCACTCACCCATCAGCGGAAACATGTTTCCTGCCTCCAGAGTGTCCAATCCTTTCATAATCTTATACGTCTCAATCAGATCCCCTCTCAGTCTTCTAAACTCAAGGGTATACAAGCCCAGTCGCTCCAATCTTTCAACATAAGATAGTCCCACCATTCCAGGAATTGACCTCGTGAACCTACACTGCACTCCCTCAATAGCCAGAATGTTTTTCCTCAAATTTACTTCAGAACTGCACACAATATTCCAGGTGCGGTCTCACCAGGGCCCTGTATAGCTGCAGAAGAACTTCTTTGCTTCTATACTCAATCCCTCTTGTTATGAAGGCCAGCATGCTATTAGCCTTCTTCACTACCTGCTGTACCTGCATGCTTGCCTTCATTGACTGGTGTGTAAGAACACCCAGATCTCTTTGTACTGCCCCTTAACCAAAATTGATTCCATTTAGGTAGTAATCTGCCTTCCTGTTCTTGCCACCAAAGTGGATAACCATACATTTATCCACATTAAACTGCATCTGCCATGCATCTGACCACTCACCTAACCTGTCCAGGTCACCCTGTCATCTCCGAACATCCTCCTCACATTTCACCCTGCCACCTAGCTTTGTATCATCAGCAAATTTGCTAATGTTATTGCTGATGCCATCTTCTATATTATTAATTATTAATACCATCTTCAATATCATTAATGGGATGCCAGCCTCTGTGAAGTTATTTCAAGGAGATGAACATTGTGGTTTCACCAAAATGACAATCGCTGAGGGTGAAGATAAGTGTCCAATCTAATCAATAAATTAAAGGGGTGACACACTTTGCAACAGTTTTACCAGCAGATTGAGAATAAAAATCTGCTGACGCAGATTAAAAACTTACTGTACATATCAACATCCACAGTTTCAGGATACAGTCAAGAAAGAATTGCCATGGTCAGAAGTTTAAGATACTGTCAAAGAAATTGCCTGTTTCAATTGAACAGCTATCATCTGTGGAGGAAATGCATGAGATGGAACATTTTCCAGGTGGTACAATAGAATAAATTGCCTGTTTCAGCAGGAAAGGTGTACACCACTTAGGTCATGTGAAAGATTAAAGGTCTTCCAATTTAAAGGAATCTGCAGACCTCAACTATCAGGAAAAGAATCAAAATTAACAGTCTTCAACCCAACAATCTACTAATCTTCGAAAACAAAGGAGAACATATTTTGGAAATGAGTGAAATCTCAACATTGCCTGAATTTGGGAAAACAGAGACTTGGGTTGTGGTGGGAGAAGTGTGGTAAACAGATGGGGTAGGAATAAATATTATCCCAAATACAAAAGTTACATATGAATAATGAGAAAAAAAGAAGCCTGGAGGAGATATCTATGGGTGTCAGGCTGTGAAAGAATTAATACAGAGGAATGCCTTCTATTCCATCCATGATGATAATGACTTCCAAACTTGGTAGGGAGAGCTGAGGACTTTGATGGATTAAGATCTGAGTCTTTCTCCCAGTCTCTGTAACAAAATCTATCATGGTTGATAACAAATAGTCAAACAAAAGCCTCATCTCATCCAACTATCAAATAATCTCCCTCTACCTTACTGGATCATGTGTGGGCCTTGTGTATACCTACCCTAAAAGAGAATGATGCTTGCAAATCCATCTCACAGTGAGCAGTAATGCAAATATCTTCACTCTAAAGGTGGTCTGCACTGAGGGTTGCTCATCGAATATATGCCAAATTGGATTTTTACTCTGCTCTTAAATTGTGCAAACATTTCACTTTCTGAATGTAATGCTGACTACAATACCAGATATGACTGATATGATTGAGTTGGATTCAATTTACAGGCCTTTGGGCTGATGTGGTTGAGACGACCTCTCCAGGGACAGATGTTCTGCACATTTCAGATGGAATTCTCTCTCAGTGACTAACAAGTCTCATGATTTGTCAGTAATGCTCAATCTTGCTCCCTTCACTTAGTCCCTGTTGATCTGACTTTATTTGCTGACATTACTGCTTTCCCATGTCAGGTTACCAGTGTCCAAACTCCAATGGTTTTGCAAACCTTGTGCACAGCTTTCCAACCTTGTTTTGCAATCTGCCAGCATGTTCACTTCTTTACTGAGAAATGGCTATTCAATGCTAACTCACAGTTAGGGTGCCATTAGTGCTTTATTTGGACCCATGAATTATTTTGAGGAAAATTGTGGCACAGAAGCTGGACCACAATAGGGTATTGCATTGATCGTGGTGAAGGAGTTGTTAGCAAGCTTGCTGCCTTACAGGACATAAGCAAATATCCATCTGGGTGTTGATTTGATTCGGAAATCAACTGTTTAATCATTTTTGGTGCTTGGGGAGTCTGATCACCTGCTAAATCTTCTGATTCTGCTCTGAAACAGCGTAAGTTGAGAAATTTCTCAGATCTCATTTTGAGTACAAGTTGCTGGAGAACAAAGTCAAGGAAATTGCCATCCTTTAAGAAAAGACTGATCAAAAAATAAATTGACTGGATGCAGAAGGGTATTTTGATTTAATAAAGCCAGAAGAGTTGTTCAAGATACTTCATTGATGTTCACAAAGTGCATTGTAAAGCGGTATATGCTGAACCACAGACATGAAGGATAACAGCCAAGTGTCAGAGCAACAGCACTGGACCATTGAGCAAGCTGCAGCAAACTTTAGAATTAAGACTTCAGGCTCCAATATTCTCATGAATAATACTGTGGGAGAGAACAAGAATTTATTTTAAGCAATCAGAACTTTCACAAACACACTGTACTTGCTGCTTAGTCACAGTGTTCCCTTGTGTTGATTTTCAAATGATGATTTCACAGCCTTTAAGTAAGCTGTGTTTTGGAGTAAGTCATTACTCAGGGAAGCCCTTTATCTTGTTCCCAAGGTGATGGCTAGTTAATTCGTGTTCTAATGATTTGTCATTGGGATGAGCCAGGAACTCCCTCCTCCACCCCACACACCTACTCCCACACAGACACATTCATGCTGCATAACTAATTGGATTTCCTTCCACCTACATGGTATAGCCTTCTCCTTCTGTTCATTGCCTGACACCCCTTTGGCATCGTTATTTTGGAAATGTCATCAAATACTTGAAAACGAATAAAACCTCAAAGCAGCCAACTCCAGCTCTCCAAAGTTAGCAAACGGTATTGTTCCATTTACCCTTTGAGAACCAAAGCGTAGTTTTCAAAAAAAAAACATTTCAAACTACTGCAGTGTAATTTTGAATATTATGGGTCTTGAGAACAAAATACTTTGCTGCACGTGGGGTTAGTGTCATCAGGCATTACCACTGTTTAACTTGAACTGAATATAGGATGTAAATCAGCATTGGTTTTATTCTGATGTTTACAGAATGTGCTTTTACAGAGTGAACTCTGAGGTCAATTTTCATACATAAATCATACATTCATAAAGCTAATTCTTTTGCTTTCCATCAGCCACTTACGTTAGAGGAGTTGGAAATGGGTGATCTGTCTTTTAAGGTTTTTTGGTATGGAAGAACCAGTGGTGTGAAGGTCAAAGTATACTTGGAATTTTTAGCGAGTCATGAAAATCGTATTTGCCATTTATAATGTTGTAGAAACATGGAACTCACTTAACTGTTGTGACTTCTCAATGGTAAGTTAACATCATACTTTGTAGAACCAACTGCTAATTATATTTGTTCGTTGTTGGACCACATGTTGTTGGCATGTTTGAAGACAAAATGAGTACCTGTTTATTGTCATGTGCCTGTGTATTATCAGTGAGAGGTGTCTTTTAAAGTGAAATGTTGGGGGCTAGCATCAGCCAATGCATTTGAAATTGAACTGGGCTCTGCATTGAGCCCAGTACCCTAGGGCAATAACAGATGGGCAGTAAGTGCTACCATTACGAACAAAGATCTTGGCCCAGAAGTGAATTTCATAATTACAGATTGTTTGACATTGACTTATAGTTGGAATATCAGGATTCAACTTACATGAGGGCTTTCTCGAAGAAATGGGGACTGAAAGTGGAGATGCTCCAGATCTTTGAAGTGTTGGGCAGCACAAACAAGGTACGCAAAACTTAGAACTTTAATTTGGAGTGAGAACATAAAGCCAAAGGGTGGAATTGCTTAAAGGACTAGTGTTATGAAGATGTGGGTATGGGTGTACTCTATCTTTAATGGAGTTAAAAGATAGCAGGACTACCTGTCACAACACAAAGTATTCTGAATAAGGTAACAATGTAGCAAATGGTCAAAGCAGTGAGTGTAGCTGGTTGCCTGGAGACAAAAAGACAAATTTGAATTAGGCCAATCCATTTAAATTACACCCCAAAAAAAAACCAAATTCCAATCAAGTTTGAATTTAGTATGTTGATAATATTAAAAGCCAATGACACAATCCGATGCTTTGGGGGTAGAAGACTGGGAAAAATTGAAGAGTTGGGAGACAACTGCCAAAAGACCAACAGATGGAGACTGCTAGTCAGAACTGTCTGAGAGGTACCTGTCAAGGGAAGGAGTTTGCATAGAGAAAAACATCAAACCAACCTGGAGATCAAATCTCAAAGAGAAGATTCAACAACTGGCTGGTTTTGAAATTTGAATTATTTCGTAAATTTTAATTGGGGGTTTAATGAGACTGGTATTATAGAAGGGAAAGTAAAAGATAGGTTAGAGGAAGGAGCAGTAAATAGTTGTTCGTGAATTTTTCTCTGTGATAGTTTCAGAAATAAAGTGGTTAATTTTTACTTTAAATCATTCTTTGCCTCTCGAATTTTCACGGATTACTGCATGGAATAAATCTTTTATGTGTTGCTGGTTTAAATTAAGCAGGAGGGTATACTCCGTGTCATAACACTGAGATAAGTGGTTGTGGTCACATTGCGTCAAGTATCAGCCATGATTGGGTAGAGGAGCAGACTTCTTGCACTGAATGGTCTAATTATGTTCCTATATCTTATGAACTTTGAAGAAGATTCCTAGTTGGTGCAAATGATAAAAACTAAGATGCAGAAACCTGAAACCAAAACAAAAGTGCTTGAGAAACTCAAAGTCTGGCAGTATCTGCAGAGAGAAAGACTGTGAATGTTTGAAGTACAGTCATCCTTTGTTAGAAGTGATACTTGGTCAAGAAGACTACTTTCTCCCCAGCCCCATTCCCATCCTCCTATTTATCTCTCAGCATCACCCTCCCCCATCTGATGAATGCTTTAGGTGAAAAGTGAGGTCTGCAGATGCTGGAGATGAGAGCTGAAAATGTGTTGCTGGTTAAAGCACAGCAGGTCAGGCAGCATCCAAGGAACAGGAAATTCGACGTTTCGGGCACAAGCCCTTCATCAGGAATGAGGAAAGTGTGTCCAGCAGGCGAAGGTAAAAGGTAGGGAGGAGGGACTTGGGGGAGGGGCGATGGAGATGTGATAAGTGGAAGGAGGTCAAGGTGAGGGTGATAGACCGGAGTGGGGTGGGGGCGGAGAGGTCAGGAAGAAAATTGCAGGTTAGGAGGCAGTGCTGAGTTCAAGGGAATCAACTGAGACAAGGTCGGGGGAGGGGAAATGAGGAAACTGGCGAAATCTGAGTTCATCCCTTGTGGTTGGAGGGTTCCCAGGCGGAAGATGAGGCGCTCTTCCTCCAACCGTCGTGTTGTTATGTTGTGGCGATGGAGGAGTCCAAGGACCTGCATGTCCTCGGTGGAGTGGGAGGGAGAGTTAAAGTGTTGAGCGACAGGGTGGTTGGGTTGGTTGGTCCGGGCGTCCCAGAGGTGTTCCCTGAAGCGTTCCGCAAGTAAGCGGCCCGTCTCCCCAATATAGAGGAGGCCACATCGGGTGCAGTGGATGCAGTAGATGATGTGTGTGGAGGAGCAGGTGAATTTGTGGCGGATATGGAAGGATCCCTTGGGGCCTTGGAGAGAGGTAAGGGAGGAGGTGTGGGCGCAAGTTTTGCATTTCCTGCGATTGCAGGGGAAGGTGCCGGGATTGGAGGTTGGGTTGGTGGGGGGTGTGGACCTGACGAGGGAGTCACGAAGGGAGTGGTCTTTGCGGAACGCTGATAGGGGAGGGGAGGGAAATATATCCCTGGTGGTGGGGTCCGTTTGGAGGTGGCGGAAATGACAGCGGATGATACACTGTATATGGAGGTTGGTGGGGTGGTAGGTGAGAACCAGTGGGATTCTGTCTTGGTGGCGGTTGGAGGGGCGGGGCTCAAGGGCGGAGGAGCGGGAAGTGGAGGAGATGCGGTGGAGGGCATCGTCGATCACGTCTGGGGGGAATCTGCGGTCTTTGAAGAAGGAGGCCATCTGGGTTGTATGGTATTGGAACTGGTCCTCCTGGGAGCAGATGTGATGGAGACGAAGGAATTGGGAATATGGGATGGTGTTTTTACAGGGGGCAGGGTGGGAGGAGGAGTAGTCCAGGTAGCTGTGGGAGTCAGTCGGTTTATAGTAGATGTCTGTGTTGATTCGGTCGCCCGAGATAGAAATGGAAAGGTCTAGGAAGGGGAGGGAGGAGTCTGAGACAGTCCAGGTGAATTTCAGGTCAGGATGGAAGGTGTTGGTAAAGTTGATGAACTGTTCAACCTCCTCGTGGGAGCACGAGGCAGCGCCGATACAGTCATCGATGTACCGGAGGAAAAGGTGAGGGGTGGTGCCAGTGTAGTTGCGGAAGATGGACTGTTCCACATATCCTACGAAGAGACAGGCATAGCTGGGGTCCATGCGGGTGCCCATGGCAACTCCTTTAGTTTGGAGGAAGTGGGAGGATTGGAAAGAGAAGTTGTTTAGGGTGAGGACCAGTTCAATCAGTCGAAGGAGGGTGTCAGTGGAAGATGCCTGAATGGTTTATGCCTGAAACGTCGATTCTTCTGCTCCTCGGATGCTGCCTGATCTGCTGTGCTTTTTAACTCTGACCTCCAGCATCTGCAGTCCTCACTTTCTCCAAATGTGGAAAATTTCCCAATTATGTCCTGTACACATAAAGCAAGACAAATCCAATCTGGCCCATTACTGCCCCATCTTTCTACTTTCATTCCTCAATTAACTGATGGAAGCTGTCATCAACAGTGCCTTCAAGCAGTGTTTGTTCAGCAATAACCTGCTCAGTAATACTTAGTTTGGGTTCTATCAAGGCTAATCAACATCTGACCTCATTTTTGCCTTGGTTCAAACATGTACAAAAGAGCTGAATTCGAGAGGTGAGCTGACAGTGACAACCCTCAACATCAAGGCTGCATTCACCCAAGGGTGGCAGCAAGCTGCCCCAGCAAAACAGATCTTAATGAAAATCGGAGGCAAACTCTCTGCTGGTTAGAGTCACACCTGGCACAAAGGAAAATGTTTGTGGTTGTTGGAGGGCAGTCTTCTTAGCTCCAGGACATCTCTGCAGGAGTTACTTAGGATAGTGTTCTATGACCTTTCCTCTATCATACAGTCAGAAATGGGAATGTTCGGCAATGATTGCACAATGTTCGGCACCATTTCCAATTCCTCAGAGATTGTTGACATCCAGTGCTTTGAATTTGTATGTCCAATGTTCAAATTCAACAAGATCTCGTATTCAGGTTTGGACCGACATGTATCAAGGAACGCTTGCGCTGTACAAGTTCAAATCTTCAGTAAGAGATAACTTAATCACCACACCTTGATATTCAGTTGTGTTTCCAGAACTAAATCCCCCACTGTCAACGTGCTGAGGGTTATCATTGACCAAAATCTCAACTGGACTCATCACATAAACACAGCGATTATAAGAGCAGGTCAGAGATGAGGAATGCTGCAGTGAGCAACTCTCTGCCTGACTCCACAAAACCCATCCAGTGCCTACAAGGCACAAGTCAGGAGTGTGATGGAATAGTCCACACTTGCCTGGACGGGTGCATCTCCAGCTACATTCAAGAATCCACCACTGATGCTGAATAATGTGTTATCTACAAAGTGCACTGCAGAAATTCACCAAAACTCTGAATCAACAACTTCCAAACCTACAACCACTTGAAGTGGAAGGTCAAGTGCAGCAGATACATGAGAACACTACATTCTGCAAGTTCTCCTTTAGCTGCTCACATCCTGACTTGAAAATATATTGCCATTCCTTTGCTATTACTAGGTCAAAGTGGAATTCCCTCCCTAAGGGTATTGTAGGTCAACACAGCATGTGGATTGAGAAGACAACTTAACGTCACCTTCTCAGTGATAACTACAGATGGGCAATAAATGCTGTACAGCCAGCAATGCTTATGTCCCAAGAGTGAATAAGAAAAAAGAATTGCAGACATGGATACTTTTAAAAAACTGTCCCACAATATAATCTTGCAAATATATTACTTTGAAGGTATATTTCCATTTTCCTTTCAAAGTTACTGCTGACTCCGATTCTAAGGCTCTTTCAGCCAGTGAGTTCTTGATCACAACTCACAGTTTAGAAAATAAACTCAGCTCCAACATATAGTCAGGAGCAAGAAGTGTGAAATTCTGAAATGAAAGCTGAAAATGCTGTGAGGAAATATTCAACAGGTCAGGCATCTATTGTGGAGACAGAGAAAGCAGAGTTCATATGGGTCAGAATATCCCTTTTCCTCAAAATAAGGAATGCTTAAAGCTGTCTATATGAGAAATATTGTAAAATGTAGAAAAGAAAACTGCGGTGAGTGTGCAAGCCAAGTGAGACTTGCACTGGCATAAGTATGTACTGTTGACAGTTGAATGGCAAAACAGTATTGATGTCTGAGGTATTCTGTGACTTCGTAGCAGCAACTTTGTGATGTTGCCTTCCTTTTTATTCGGAGGAGAAGGGTGACCAATTATTTTAACCATTTCCCTTCTCAGATGAAAACAGGAAATGCAGATAACACCAATCCAGTACTTTGGCAAATGTTAAGGGAAAAGAAAGGTTCAAGTGTTAGGTGGAAAAAAATTGCTTAGAACTGGATAAAAATGGTGAGCTTCAAGAGGAATGCCAACAACCATGAAACTGGACACCTGTACTGTTTGCAGACTTCAAAAGTGAAAGTGGTTTGTTATGCTGCAAATGTGTTGCTGGTCAAAGCACAGCAGGTTAGGCAGCATCTCAGGAATAGAGAATTCGACGTTTCGAGCATAAGCCCTTCATCAGGAATAAGAGAGAGAGAGCCAAGCAGGCTGAGATAAAAGGTAGGGAGGAGGGACTAGGGGGAGGGGCGATGGAGGTGGGATAGGTGGAAGGAGGTCAAGGTGAGGGTGATAGGCCGGAGTGGGGTGGGGGCGGAGAGGTCAGGAAGAGGATTGCAGGTTAGGAGGGCGGTGCTGAGTTGAGGGAACCGACTGAGACAAGGTGGGGGGAGGGGAAATGAGGAAGCTGGCCCTCGGATTAATGAGTTCAACACGCGGCGAGATATTGAACAATTCTTCCGCCGCCTTCGCCTCCGTGCCTACTTTCACAACCAAGACTCCCGCCCACCCTCTGACGACCCCTTCTCCCGCCTCCAACACACCCCATCCACCTGGACACCCCGTGCAGGCCTCCTACCCGCCCTCGACCTCTTTATAGCCAACTGCCGCCGTGACATCAACCGACTCAACCTGTCCACCCCTCTCACCCACTCCAACCTCTCACCCTCAGAACGTGCAGCCCTCCACTCCCTCCGCTCCAATCCCAACCTCACCATCAAACCCGCAGACAAGGGAGGCGCGGTGGTAGTTTGGCGCACTGACCTGTACACCGCTGAAGCCAAACGCCAGCTCGCGGACGCCTCCTCTTATCGCCCCCTTGACCACGACCCCACCTCCCACCACCAAACCATCATCTCCCAGACCATCCAGGACCTCATCACCTCAGGGGATCTCCCATCCACTGCCTCCAACCTCATAGTCCCACAACCCCGCACCGCCCGTTTCTACCTCCTGCCCAAAATCCACAAACCTGCCTGCCCCGGCCGACCCATTGTCTCAGCCTGCTCCTGCCCCACCGAACTCATCTCCCAATACCTCGACACGGTCCTGTCCCCTTTAGTCCAAGAACTCCCCACCTACGTTCGGGACACCACCCACGCCCTCCACCTCCTCCAGGATTTTCGCTTCCCCGGTCCCCAACGCCTTATTTTCACTATGGACATCCAGTCCCTGTACACCTCCATCCCCCATCACGAAGGACTCAAAGCCCTCCGCTTCTTCCTTTCCCACCGCACCAACCAGTACCCTTCCACTGACACCCTCCTTCGACTGACTGAACTGGTCCTCACCCTGAATAACTTCTCTTTTCAATCCTCCCACTTCCTCCAAACTAAAGGAGTTGCCATGGGCACCCGCATGGGCCCCAGCTATGCCTGCCTCTTCATAGGATATGTGGAACAGTCCATCTTCCGCAACTACACTGGCACCACCCCCCACCTTTTCCTCCGCTACATCGATGACTGTATCGGCGCTGCCTCGTGCTCCCACGAGGAGGTTGAACAGTTCATCAAATTTACTAACACCTTCCATCCCGACCTGAAATTCACCTGGACTGTCTCAGACTCCTCCCTCCCCTTCCTAGACCTTTCCATTTCTATCTCGGGCGACCGACTCAACACAGACATCTATTATAAACCGACTGACTCCCACAGCTACCTGGACTACACCTCCTCCCACCCTGCCCCCTGTAAAAACGCCATCCCATATTCCCAATTCCTTCGTCTCCGCCGCATCTGCTCCCAGGAGGACCAATTCCAACACCGCACAGCCCAGATGGCCTCCTTCTTCGAGGACCGCAGATTCCCCCCAGACGTGATCGACGATGCCCTCCACCGCATCTCCTCCACTTCCCGCTCCTCCGCCCTTGAGCCCCGCTCCTCCAACCGCCACCAAGACAGAACCCCACTGGTTCTCACCTACCACCCCACCAACCTGCGCATACAACGTATACAACATATCACCCTCACCTTGACCTCCTTCCACCTATCCCACCTCCATCGCCCCTCCCCCTAGTCCCTCCTCCCTACCTTTTATCTCAGCCTGCTTGGCTCTCTCTCTCTTATTCCTGATGAAGGGCTTATGCTCGAAACGTCGAATTCTCTATTCCTGAGATGCTGCCTAACCTGCTGTGCTTTGACCAGCAACACATTTGCAGCTGTGATCTCCAGCATCTGCAGACCTCATTTTTTACTCGAAGTGGTTTGTTATGATCTGGTACTTTAACAAGTATGCATGAGTTAAAATGCATAAGGCAGGAACAGGATACTGATTAAGACCATAAGACCATAAGACATAGGAGTGGAAGAAAGGCCATTTGGCCCATCGAGTCCACTCCGCCGTTTAATCATGGCTGATGGGCATTTCAAGTGAAAAATGAGGTCTGCAGATGCTGGAGATCAGAGCTGAAAATGTGTTGCTGGTTAAAGCACAGCAGGTCAGGCAGCATCCAAGGAACAGGAAATTCGACGTTTCGGGCATAAGCCCTTCATCAGGAATGAGGAGAGTGTGCCAGGCAGGCTAAGATAAAAGGTAGGGAGGAGGGACTTGGGGGAGGGGCGATGGAGATGTGATAAGTGGAAGGAGGTCAAGGTGAGGGTGATAGGCTGGAGTGGGGTGGGGGGGGAGTGGTCAGGAAGAGGATTGCAGGTTAGGAGGGCGGTGCTGAGTTTGAGGGAATGGACTGAGACAAGGTGGAGGGAGGGGAAATGAGGAAACTGGAGAAATCTGAGTTCATCCCTTGTGGTTGGAGGGTTCCCAGGTGGAAGATGAGGCGCTCTTCCTCCAACCGTCATGTTGTTATGTTCTGCCGATGGAGGAGTCCAAGGACCTGCATGTCCTCAGTGGAGTGGGAGGGAGAGTTAAAGTGTTGAGCGACAGGGTGGTTGGGTTGGTTGGTCCGGGCGTCCAAGAGGTGTTCCCTGAAGCCGCAAGTAGGCGGCCCGTCTCCCCAATATAGAGGAGGCCACATCGGGTGCAGTGGATGCAATAGATGATGTGTGTGGAGGTGCAGGTGAATTTGTGGTGGACATGGAAGGATCCCTTGGGGCCTTGGAGAGAAGTAAGGGAGGAGGTGTGGGCGCAAGTTTTGCATTTCCTGCAGTTGCAGGGGAAGGTGCTGGGATTGGAGGTTGGGTTGGTGGGGGGTGTGGACCTGACGAAGGAGTCACAAAGGGAGTGATCTTTGCGGAACGCTGATAGGGGAGGGGAGGGAAATATATCCCTGGTGGTGGGGTCCGTTTGGAGGTGGCAGAAATGACGGTGAAATGACGCTGTATACGGAGGTTGGTGGGGTGGTAGGTGAGAACCAGTGGGATTCTGTCTTGGTGGCGGTTGGAGGGGCGGGGCTCAAGGGCAGAGGAGTGGGAAGTGGAGGAGATGCGGTGGAGGGCATCATCGATCATGTCTGGGGTGAATCTGCGGTCTTTGAAGAAGGAGGCCATCTGGGTTGTACGGTATTGGAACTGGTCCTCCTGGAAGCACATGCGGCGGAGACGAAGGAATTGGGAATATGGGATGGCGTTTTTACAGGGGGCAGGGTGGGAGGAGGTGTAGTCTAGGTAGCTGTGGGAGTCAGTCGGTTTATAGTAGATGTCTGTGTTGAGTTGGTCGCCCGAGATAGAAATGGAAAGGTCTAGGAAGGGGAGGGAGGAGTCTGAGACAGTCCAGGTGAATTTCAGGTCGGGATGGAAGGTGTTGGTAAAGTTGATGAACTGTTCAACCTCATCGTGGGAGCACGAGGCAGCGCCGATACAGTCATCGATGTAGCGGAGGAAAAGGTGGGGGGTGGTGCCAGTGTAGTTGCGGAAGATGGACTGTTCCATATATCCTACGAAGAGACAGGCATAGCTGGGGCCCATGCGGGTGCCCATGGCAACTCCTTTAGTTTGGAGGAAGTGGGAGGATTGAAAAGAGAAGTTATTCAGGGTGAGGACCAGTTCAGTCAGTCGAAGGAGGGTGTCAGTGGAAGGGTACTGGTTGGTACGGTGGGAAAGGAACAAGCGGAGGGCTTTGAGTCCTTCGTGAAGAGGGATGGAGGTGTATAGGGACTGGATGTCCATCGTGAAGATAAGGCGTTGGGGACCGGGGAAGGGAAAATCATGGAGGAGGTGGAGGGCGTGGGTGGTGTCCCGAACGTAGGTGGGGAGTTCTTGGACCAAAGGGGACAGAATCGTGTCGAGGTACGCGGAGATGAGTTCGGTGGGGCAGGAGCAGGCTGAGACAATGGGCATTTCAACTCCACTTACCCACATTCTACCCATAGCCCTTAATTCCTTGTGACATCAAGAATTTGCCTTGAAGACATTTAGCCTCCCGGCCTCCGCTGCACTTCGTGGCAATGAATTCCACAGGCCCACCACTCTCTGGCTGAAGAAATGTCTCCGCATTTCTGTTCTGAATAGACCCCCTCTAATTTTAAGGCTGTGCCCACGGGTCCTAGTCTCCCCACCTAACAAAAACAATTTCCAAGCGTCCACCCTTTCCAAGCCATGTATTATCTTGTAAGTTTCGATTAGATCTCCCCTTAACCTTCTAAACTCCAATGAGTACAATCCCAGGATCCTCAGCCGTTCCTCGTATGTTAGACCTACCATTCCAGGGATCATCCGTGTGAATCTCCACTGGACACGTTCCAGTGCCAGTATGTCCCTCCTGAGATGAGGGGGGCCCAAAACTGGACACAGTACTCCAAATGGGGCCTAACCAGAGCTTTATAAAGTCTCAGTAGCACGTCGCTGCTTTTATATTCCAACCCTCTTGAGACAAATGGCAACATTGCATTCGCTTTCTGAATCACGGATTCAACCTGCATGTTTACCTTTGGAGAATCCTCGACTAGCACTCCCAGATCCCTTTGTACTTTGGCTCTATTAATTTTCTCACTGTTTAGAAAGTAGTCCATGCTTGTATTCTTTTTTCCAAAGTGCAAGACCTCGCATTTGCTCACATTGAACTTCATCACCCATTTCCTGGACCACTCTCCCAAACTGTCTAGATCCGTCTGCAGCCTCCCCACTTTCTTAGTACAATCTGCTTGTCCACCTAACTTCATATCATCGGCAAACTTCGCTAGAATGCCCCCAGTCCCTTCATCCAGATCATTAATATATAACGTGAACAGCTGCGGCCCCAACACTGAATCCTGCGGGACACCGCTTATCACCGGCTGCCATTCCGAAAAAGAACCTCTTATCCCAACTCTGCCTTCTGTCAGACAGCCAATTCTCAATCCATGCCAGTAGCTCACCATGGGTCCTCACCTTACTCAGCAGCTTTCTGTGTGACACTTTATCAAAAGCCTTTTGGAAGTCCAGATGGACCACATCCACTGGTTTTCCTTGGTCGAACCTACTTGTCACCTCGTCAAAGAATTCTAACAGGTTTGTCAGGCACGACCTACCCTTTCTAAATCCATGTTGACTTGTTCTAATCCGACCCTGCTCTTCCAAGAATTTAGAAACCTCATCCTTAGCGATGGATTCTAGAATTTACCAACAACCGAGGTTAGGCTAATTGGTCTATAATTTTCCATCTTTTGTCTTATTCCTTTCTTGAACAATGGGGTTACAACAGCAGTCTTCCAATCATGTGGGACTTTCCCTGACTCCAGTGACTTTTGAAAGATCTCAACCAACGCCTCCGCTATTTCTTCAGCCGCCTCCCTACTCTAGGATGTAGTCCATCGGGGCCTGGAGATTTGTCAATTTTAAGAACTTTTAGCTTTTCTAGCACTATCTCTTTTGTAATAGTAACCATACTCAAATCAGCCCCCTGACTCCCTTTAATTGTTGGGATATTACTCATGTCTTCCACTGTGAAGACTGACGCAAAGTACTTTTTAAGTTCTCCACCTATTTCTTTATTTCCCATCACTAGCCTTCCAGCATCAGTTTGAAATGGCCCAATGTCTATTTTTGCCTGTTGTTTGTTTCTTATGTATTGAAAGAAACTTTTACTATCATTTCTAATATTACTGACTAGCCTACCTTCATATTTGATCCTCTCCTTCCTTATTTCTCTCTTTGTTATCCTCTGTTTGTTTTTGTAGCCTTCCCAATCTTCTGATTTCCCAGTGCTCTTGGCCACTTTATAGGATTTCTCTTTTTCTGTGATACATTTCTTGACTTCATTTGTCAGCCATGGCTGTCTAATCCCTCCCCGGATAATCTTTCTTTTCTTGGGGATGAACCTCTGTACTGTGACCTCAATTATACCCACAAACTCCTGCCATTTTTGTTCTACTGTCTTTCCTGCTAGGCTCTGCTTCCAGCCGATTTTCGTCAGTTCCTTTCTCATGCCCTCATAATTACCTTTGTTTAACTGGAACACCATTACATATGATTTTGCCTTCTCTGTTTCAAACTGCAGACTGAACTCTACCATATTATGATCGCTGCTTCCTAAGTGTTCCCTTACTTTAAGATTTTTTATAAAGTCTGGTTCATTACATAGCACTAGGTCCAAAATAGCCTGCTCCCTTGTAGGCTCCATGACAAGCTGTACCAAAAAGCCATCCTGTAAACATTCCAAGAATTCCCTTTCTTTGGATCCACTGGCAACATTATTTACCCAGTCCACCTGCATGTTGAAGTCTCCCATGATCACCGTGACCTTGCCTTTCTGACATGCTTTCTCCATTTCCCGGTACATGTTGTGCCCCTGGTCCTGACCACTGTTAGGAGGTCTGTACATCACTCCCATTTTGTTTTTTTTGCCTTTGTGGTTCCTCAATTCCACCCACACAAACTCCACATCATCCGATCCTACGTCATTCAGTGCCATAGATTTAATTTTGTTCTTAACGAACAAGGCCACCCCGCCCCCTCTGCCCACCTCCCTGTCTTTTCGATAAGTTGTAAATCCTTGGATGTTTAACTGCCGGTCCTGAACCCCCTGCAACCATGTCTCTGTGATGCCTACCACATCATAATCATTCACGATGATCTGTGCCGTTAGTTCATCTCCATTGTTACGAATGCTACGAGCATTCAGGTAAAGTGCCTTAATGCTAACATTCTTATCATTAGAGATATTGGAAGTTATAAGATGTCCTAAGTTATCCTTTTTGTTACGTTCCTAATCTGTCTCAAGGTTAAATCCTCCTGCACACATGCTATCCCCCTGCTTATCTTTCCATTTAACTCCATACTCCCTGTCGCTTTCACTTTCCCTTCCCCCCAACTCAGAATTTTAAAGTCCTACTGATCACCCTATTTATCCTCTTCGCTAGAGCATTGGTACCAGATGGGTTCATGTGGAGATCGTCCCAACGTTACAGATCCCCCCGGTTCCAAAACTGATGCCAATGCCCCACGAAATGGAATCCCTCTTAGCCACATGTTTATTTACCTAATTTTCTTCTCCCTATGCCAATTGGCACATGGCCCAGGGAGTAATCCGGAGATTATGACCCTTGAAGACCTGTACTTCAATTTCATTCCTAGTGCTTGATAATCCCCAAACAGGTCTTCCACCCTAGCTTTGCCTATGTTGTTAATCCCAACGTGAACCACAACAACTGGATCCTCCCCCTCCCGCTCCAATATCCTTTCAAGCCTGTTAGAGATGTCCCGCACCCTGGCACCGGGCAGGGAACACACCATGCGAGACTCCTGATCCGGCTTGCATAGGATACTATCTGTCCCCTTAATTATAGAATCCCCTATAACAACTACTTGTCTTTTTGCTCCCCCCTCTTGAATGGCCTTCCGCACCATGGTGCCATGGTCAGCTGGCTCATCCTGTACAGAGCCCTTTTCCTCATCCGTATAGGGAGCAAGAATCTCCTACCTGTTGGACAAGGTCAAGGGCTGAGGCTCCTGCAATCCTGAACTCAGGTTCCCCCTGCCTGCCTCACTTACAGCCACACTCTGATGTCCCTGATCACTCACTGAATGTGAATTACTTAATCTCCCAGGTGTGACTGCCTCCTGAAACAAAGCGTCCAGGTAACTCTCCCCCTCCCGGATGTGCCGCAGTGTTTGAAGCTCAGATTCCAGATTGTCAACTCTGAGCCGGAGTTCTTCCAGCAACCAACACTTGTTGCAGATGTGGTCACTGCCGTTCAGAATGGGATCAGCCAGCTCCCACATCATACAGCTACTGCACATCACCTGCCCAGCAGGTTGATTGAGGATGATCAGCCATGATCATAATGAATGGTGGTGCAGGCTCGAAGGGCAGAATGGCCTACTCCTGCACCTATTGTCTATTGTCTAAAATGACATTGATACAGGGAATTTGACAAACACTGTTGGCTGTAATTTAAGAAAATTAATATTTGTTTGCTATGAAGTATCATGAATCACTGAAAACTAAGTTTGCATATTAAACCTACGCACTCTGGTCTTTAACATGCCTGCCATGGAGAAGACTATTAGGTGCTTTTAAATTTTAACTTGGGCTTATTTTTACTGAAAGCTTGCATCAAATTTCACTTGGTATTCTGGAAACAGTTTCATTTTTTGCTTTCACAACTGGAGTTAACATGTACACAGCAGCAGATAACAGAGTTTATCACAGACAAATTATCATTTTTTTTCCAATTGACGGATATTATACCAATTTTACTTGGAGCCTTCATAGCCTTTTGCTTTTGTTTCACTGAACCAAAACTGGAAATACAATACTTGCAATGCTAGTAGTTTAGAAGCCTTCTTTCCTCACCAGCTCAATTATTTGGATTTGAATTCTTCTTATATGTGTCCATCTGTTCACTGGAGAGTCATACAGCATCAAAATAGGTCCTCTGTCCATCACGTCTATGCTGACCAACAAACACCAAATTACATCAATCCCATTTCCCTGCAACAGGCCTCTCGTCTTTTGTGCCCTGGCATTTTGTGCTCGGCCAGATGCTCCTTAAATTTTGAGAGATTACCTGCCTCCACCACACTCTCAAGCAGTAGGTTCCATATTTCTACCACCTTCTGGGTGAAAAATATATTCTTCCGATTCCCTCTAAACCATTTATTCCTTAGCTTAAACCTACACACTCTGGTCTTAAACATGCCTGTCATGGGGAAATGATTAATACGATCCAACCTACCTGTGCCTCTTATAATTTTGTCTCCTTCAGTCAGATCCCTCTCAGCCTCTGGGGAAAGATAAACCCAGCCTATTTGGTCTCTCCTCGTCAGGCAGACTTTCCATTTCAAGTAGCACCCTGGTGAATCTCCTTTGCATCCCCTCCAGTGCAAATACATCCTTCTGATACTGTGGTGATGAGACCTGAACACAGTATTCCATCTATGACCTAAACAATGCTTTATAAATTGGAAGCAGCTATGTTCTGTGCTCTGGCCAGTGGAGGAAAGCCTTCTTCATCACTTTCTACTTGGGTTGACACCTTCAGGGATCAGTGGACTTGACCACAGAGTTCCTTTTTTTCCATACTACTCCCTCATTGTGTATATCCTTCCCTTAATGGACCTCTCCAAATGTGATACCTCACACTTAGCAGGATTAAATTTCATGTGCAATTGCTCAATCCAACTTATTAGCTCCGTATAATAGACTGTATCATTGACAGCCTCACTATCAATGAGGACCAATTTTTGAGTAGTCTTCACTCTTCCTAATTCTAACTTCCTTATTCACATCCAAATTGTTAATGTATATAACAAACATCAAAGACCCCTGCACTAATCCCTGTGGTACACGTCTGGTGACAGGCTTCCAATTTGAAAACATCCTTCCACCATCTCTCTTTGCCTCCTATTTGTCAGCTAGTTTTGGGTGCTTTTTGCCAACTTCCATTGGGTCCTATGGTCTCTTACCTTTTGGACCAGATTTCCATGTGGGATGTTGTCAAAGGTCTTGCTGAATATCTTGTTATAGATCAGACCCCCTCATAGAATTTCAAGAAAGTAGCCTGAATCTGAACTTTGCGAGTTGTTTTCAATAGGTATAAAGTAGATATTCCAGGAAAGAAGCAGCTGGGCCAATCACTTCATTTAAAACAAAGCAGAATTTATTTTCAAGATTACTGAATGAAATACGAACAAAAGACAACAGGATGTAGAATAATTTAACTATTTAAAAACCCATTCAACTCTATCACAAATTAATCATGCTGTTCCAAATACTTGCAACATGACCACAAACACCCCCTTGGTAATAAAGGTAAAAATCAAACTCTTCTTACAGGAGAGATGTCAGAGAGAGAAGATCAGCATGGTGCTATTTCTTTGACCAGCATCCTCAAAAAACTGACTGCTTGCTAAAATCAAACCGAACCAAACCAGAGAAAAGCTGGGCTGGGAGAACTGGTCACCCCCCTTTCATTGTACAAATGTTTTTTTTTAAACTTGAAAGGCTTTTTCCTGAGGCAGTATCTGTTAGCCATACTCAAATTGGCTTAAAACCCATCCAAACCAAATACATCGGAATTTCTGTGTTTACAACCCTTCTCAGAAAAAAAGGACATAATAACCTTGTCAAAGGAACAACATCATCACAATCTTTCAAAACACATCAACTACACTATCCCCATCAATGGGGTGGCATGATGACTCAGTGGTTAGCACTGCTACCTCACAGCACCAGGGACCTGGATTTGATTGCACCCTTGGGCAGATTTGCACACTGTCCTTGTGTCTGCATAGATTTCCTTCGGGTAGTATGGTTTCCTCCCACAGTCCAAAGATGGAATGGTGGATGGCCTTGCTAAATGGCCCATTTTGTCCAGGGATATATATGCGAGGTCCGTTACCCATGGGAAATGCAGGGTAACAGCAATGGGGTAGGAGGATGAGTCAAGATGGAATGTTGTTTGGAAGGTCAGGATAGACTCAGTGGGCCGTATGTCGTGATTCCACACTGTAGTGATTCTATGATTCTTGTATTTGCAGTTGCCATTTCAAAAACTCAAATCAGTCAGCTTAGATTTCCCTTCAACAAATCTGTGCTGACTGTCCCTGACTTTCATATCCCTCAGAATTTTTGTCAATAATTTCCCAACCACTGACATCAGACTAACTAGTCTGGGATTACCTGGCCTTTCCTTGATGCCATTCTTAAACAAAGAAATCAAATTAGTAGTTGTTCCATCATCTGGCACTTGACCTGCTGCCATTGAAGTCTTAAGTATCTCTGCCAGGTTCCCAGCAATTTCCTCCTTTGCTCCAAAACAACCTGGGATACATTTGTTCTGGCCCAATGGATTTATGCACCTTCATGCCCACTAAAACGTCTCATACCTACTCTTTATTAATCGTAACCTGTTCCAGAATATCATCATTTTAAGTGAAATTGCCACTGCAGTGTACTTCTCCTCTGTGCATACAGATGAGAAATATTCATTTAAGATCTCACCTCTGTCCTCTGGATCCACAAACAGATTGTCCCTCTGGTCTTTAATAGGCTCCACTCTTTCTGGTAATCCTCTTTCTGTTAATATTCTTACAAAATGCCTTTGGGTTTTCCTTAATTCCATCTGTCAAAGATATTTTATGGCCTCTCCATTTCTTTTTTAATCGCTCTCTCTCCGCTTTCTTGACTTATGAAGGGCTTCCCTGTTTTGTAATGCTCTGTACTTAATGTATGTTTCCTTCATTTTCGTTCTCAAATTCTTCATATCCCTTGACATCCCCAGTTCACTCAACTTTATGCCCCTGCCCTGCATTCTGAGAGGAACATATTGATCCTGAACTCCCATTGTAGTACATGTAAAAGACTCCCATTTTCCAAATGTTGACTTTTCTGCAAATTGCTTGCCAGATTCTGTCTAATGATAATGAAATTGGCATCCTCCCAACTCAGACTTATAATTTCTGCACTATCCTCATCCCTTTCTACAGTTATGATCATTGTCCCTGAAATCCTTGCTCATTGACATTTCAACTACATTTCAGCTTCATTCCCTAGGATTAGGTGTGCACTGCCCATGTTGAGTAGAACTACCTCTGTGCTCTCATAAAAAACACTCCTGGATGCATTTGAAAATGTTCACCCATCAAATTCTTTCACACACAAGCAATCCCAGTTAGTATTAACAAAGTTGAAATCCTCCACTGTTATAGCCCTGTTCCCCGAACACTTTGCTGTGATTTGCCCTCCTATCTCCCTCTGACTGCTGTGAGGCCTTAAGTATAACCCAGGAAAGTGGTCATCCCTTTTTTCAAATTTCTAAATTCTACCTAGATGACTGCATTTGAAGATCTTTCTGAGACATTCTCCGTCATAATTGGCAAAGGAGGACCATTGCAATAATGCACTGCCATCTTTCTGATGTTACCCCCACTGTGCTTGGAACTGTACCCTGGAATGTTGAACTGCTTGTCTTGCCCTTCCTTTGACCAAATCTGAATGACTGCAACAATATCATATTCCTGTGTGCAGATTAATGCTGAATTCCTCTGTTCTCTATGAATTCCACAGTCAGGGTCCTTAAAATTGATGTATTAAAATTTTGTTTTCCAGCCTTCCCATGTGCCTTATTGATCCCAAGTCTTATCTACTGTCCTTTCAAAATCTGAATGAACCTTACTCTCAAATTTACATCAACTCCCTGTCCCAATCCCCCTGACAAAACCCTGTTCTGGTTCAGATGCAACCTCTCCAGCTTGAACATTTCCTTGTTACCACAGAAACTGTCTCAATGATTCTAAAGTCCTTCCTCCTAAAGAATCACTTCGGACACATGTTCATCTGACCTCTTTTGCTATTCCTATACTTATTAGTGTGTGACACTGGATGTAACATGGAGATTACCTTAGAAGTCTTTATTTTTAATCCACGACCAAACTTGTTAAAGTCTTGTTGCAGGACCTCATTTTTTACCCATGTTGTTGGTACAAACATGTATCACATCTGCCCTCCACCCTCTTCAGAATGCGTTGTAGTCACTGACATTTCCCTGACCGTAGCACCAAGGAGACAACATACCATTTGGAAATTTCGTTTGCAGCCGCAGAATTGCTTACCAGTTCTTCTTCAAATCAAGTCCCCAACAGTAAAAATCTCCCAATCGTTTTCCTCCCGTACTGTGCACCAGATTCAACTATGATGACACAAACTTGGCTGTTGCTGCTTTCCCCTGTGAGGCCATCCTCCACAACAGCATCCAACATGCTGTATCTGTTTGAGGGGATGATAGGGACAGGCACTCCTGCACCATCTGCTCACACTTCATTGTCTTCCTGATGGTCACAGTGCTTTTCTGCCTATGTAGCCCTTACTTGTGGTGTGATCAGCTTGCTAAGTGTGCTATCCACAGCATTCTTAGTATCATGGCAGATCGTTCCAGCTCCTCAACTTCCAGCAATCAATTGGGAGCTGCAGCTGAACACACTTCCTGGGTAAATGGTCACCAAGAACACTCGAAGTGTCCCACATTTTGCAGCAGTAGCATTCACAGGGCAGACTTCTCATGCCATTGTGACCCTTATCAACGACAAACAATAAACTAGGAACAAATTATTCAACTTTATGCACTGCTCAGCAAGTCAGATTTCTCTCTCTCTCTGTCTCCATCTGTTCCTAAAAAACTACAAGAGATTGACATTCTGTCTTCTTCATGGTACTACTCTCTCAGTCCCTCATCCTGGTTCCTAAACAGTCAGTCACCTCACTGTTTTCTTTCCATGTCACCCTCATTGTTTCTTCCCGTTCAGATTGAAGTTTTGTTTTTATTTTTATCACTCACTGCTCAGTGCAAAGCTCCTCTACTACAGGGTTTGCATTGAGACTCTGATTCCCAGATCTCATAGACCTGGCAGTTTTAGATTTAATTTGACCTAAATCAGCAAATCAGCTGCTGCTTCTTGTCCTCGGTCACTTTTGAACCCTGAACCTAGTGAGAGGGGAATCGATTTTAAGGAGAACCAACAGGCAATTCTGTGGCTGCTTATGGATTCAGTTAAGGCTTGTTTCACCCCTGTCCTGCTGCTGTCTGAGCTTGACCTGGGCATTGCCCCTCATGCTTTTATCATGAAGCTCTGCTGCCACCAGGTTCATCGTACTCTGTCCCATTGCTGCTCTGAAAAAAAACTATCTTTATTGCTGAGAGGAGAGATAAATGAAAATCCTTTGGATTTTTGAGTTCATTTGAATGGGTGAAAGTCTCACCATTGACGACTCCTTGGTCTATCAGATGTTCTTCAATCGCATTGTGAAAGGAAGTACAGTCAGAGATAATTATACTTCCATGGGCTAGAGTCCCAAAATAATATTAATAGTGAAGTTAAGTGAGAGAGGGAGGGAAGGCAAAATAACTGCATTGTTTTGTCAGTGAATATCAAATATTTCACAGATATTCCCACAGAATTCTTCCTGAATTCTTCATGTTAATATGAGACAGTTCAAGAGTGGATGCAGAATAGAAGCTGAAAGATTTAGTTGTAAGGTAGTCACTATGTCCAGCTTTGTGTGGAGTGAAACTATTTATTTGTCTGAATATGGTATTTCTGTATGTACTCAGTCCTTAACGCTCTTCTGATTTTATTGCAACCCAGGAATTGTTTGAATGATGAGTGATGGGACATCTGTGGAGCTAGTCCTCTCAAGGATTTGGATGCAAGAGATGGAATAATTTGGTTGCACAATTTGTTCCAAGGACACTTAATGCAATTGATATGGCATTTGTTTCAAACTTATTTTTTGCAATGTTTTCTGAACAGGATCTTCCTAATTCATTCCAGGCATTTCTGCCCAGTGTGCTGAAATTAACATGCGTTATGACTGATCGCTCAATTTGCCTAGAATTGGTTAACCCAGAGAGTGCACATGGTGCCTTCCATTGAACACGATCCTGAGCAGACTTAATCATTCCAGGTTCCCTTCCACAAACAGGATGCTGTTGTCCAGCCAAACACACATTTTGCCAACCACACAACTAAGTACGGTGTTAGATAAGTTCCAATGTTATGATGTCAGATTTGTCAGTTATACATCCCAGTGATCCATGGATCATATCAAACAACACATGCCATTGACCATTCGCAGTTGACCGCATGTCTTTTCTGCTCAGTCAGACTTTGTTTGAAAGCCAAAGGAAAGTATATCCACCGTTAGATGTGATTCTGCTATTAGAAATCGTTTAATACATAACAAGTTTCAGATCATCAAATAGGCCCATAATGTGATGCATTTGCATATGGTAGAAGCAGCATGTGTCAACATTCAAAAACCTGTATATACATTGCATCTATTTCAAAAAAGAAAGGAGCCATAGTAACTGCCAAAACCTACTGTAACCTATGGTAAGACCTGACCAACTAGAATCTACCTGTCTGATTCAAAAATTAAGATTGATATTTAACTGTTCTTGCTGTATCTCAATGCCCTAACCAGTCAGTACCCCAGTCTTCTGCTGTATAAATTTGTACCGGTTTCTTGATTCTTGGTGAAGCCATTGAGTGCATTTAAGACACAGATGGATAGGCTCTTGATTAGTAAGGGGATCAAAGATTACAGGGAGAAGGCAGAAGAATGGGGTTGACAAACTTAACAAACATGATTGAATGGCAGAGCAGACTCGATGGGCTGAATAGTCTCATTGTGCTCCTGTGTCTTCTGGTCTTATTGTAATTTTGATGATTGCAAGATGAAAAGGTTTGACTTCTCAATTCCTCTTGGCAATGCTGAATTTTTGTACTATCAACTATTTAGTTAGATTTGAGGAAGAACTTGTGAAGGAGCTGCAAAGAAGGATGGTGGATGAAAGTGAGTTAATTTAATTTCAAATCGGTACAAAAGGAAAGAGAGGACAAAACAAAGACTGATAAAGGGAAAGCAGCAAAGTAAGAATATTCATCTTACATTTGGAAATGACATTTTGAAAATCTCTAATAGGTGACTTGACTTTTTCTGTTAAATATTAGAAGCAATTCTGTGTAAATGCAATATGGACAGTTTAAGAACACAATGCCATTTTCACCAAGCTAATGGCCAAACAGCATAACTGGAAAAGCAACTGATGACAGTATGTAAATCTCATAGTATTTCCTCATTACCACGAATTGCAAACCAACCAATAAGTTAAAAAATTCTTTGTCAGAGAGACTGTTACTTTTCCAACAAATTCTGGGCTTTTTTATTTGTTCAAATGGAACTATGCATCTTCCTGAATTGCAAACTAGATAATAAATAATAGAGTTTTCATTGCTTGTTGTTGATGTCTTTCAATGACTGATCATAAGAGAATATACTTGTACAGAGCCGAACAGACTTGAATGTCAATTTGATTCCAAGTCAATCAGTGAGACAGGTAACAAAGACTCCTTTGTGGATTGACTTTATTGACTCCTCAGTCTTAAAGTACCTTCCTCTCCCCAGTGTTCCAGTGTTTCCTACATTTTTGATATTTTCTCATCAACTGGCTCTGAGATGTTGTTACACACCTCGGGTGTAGGTGCGATTGAACCCAGGTCTACCGGTCCAGGAGTAGTGATGCTACCGCTGCGCTCAAAAGGACCTACTTGCGCTTTTGTGCTCAATGAACAGTTACCACCTGTTTCTTTGAAATAAAGTCTTTAACAAATTTAGCAGTGTGATCAACTAAAATATAAAAATGAAGCAAGTCTTCATGTATTAATTAATTTCTGGCTGGGGTAGATTTAAGTGCTGAACCTTCCAATGTTAAAAATCACACCACACCAGGTTATAGTCCAACAGGGTTATTTGGAGGTACAAGCGAAGGAGCAGCACTCCAAATGCTTGTACTTCCAAATAAACCTGTCCGACTATAACCTGGTGTTGTGTGATTTTTAACTTTGTCCACCTCAATCCAACACTGCCACCTCCATATCATAAACCTTTCAATCAACATTGCTGTCAAATTTGGGCTGCCTAACTCTGTTACTATTCCTGATATTTCCCAAAGGAAAGAAATGAAAAGTAAAAAAAATTGAAATGGATCTTGTGTAAAGAAATCAGCAAGGGTTGTCAGAGTTCCTTAAAAAGTGATATACACATATTTGTAATTTCTCCCTTTCTTAAAATCCTATTTCTGTCAACTAGATTAGAACATAATACCCGAAGTCTTTGGAGCATAAGACATATGAGTTGAAATAGCCTTTCAGCCCATTGAGTTTGCTCTTTCTTTCAATGAGATAAAGCCTGATTTGATCATCCTCAACTCCACTTTCCTGCCTTTTCCTGATAATCCTTGATTATATCTCGAATTAATAAAATTTGTCCATCTCAGCCTTAAATATGCTCAACAGCCCTCTGTGAAGAATTCCACAGATTAACAACTCTGGCAGCCTAGGAAGTAGCTTCAGAGTCGGCTGGTTGGTGTAGGAAGGATGTTTGGGTGGCTGCTGCAGTGGTAAAAGCAGTCTGGTTCATTCCTAGTTGCCATTGCAGTCATGTGCTCATGGGCCCAACAAAGTGGTGCTCTGCTTCAGTGGATTTGATAATGTGCTGGTCTGGTCTGGGTTTGCAATGGCCCTCCAGTGGTGGAGAGTATTGGTCCTGTCTTTTCCTCAAAGGTGGATTAATGTTTTTTAATATATGACTTCTGCTATTAATGGAGGCACGAGAGAATGGCAACTTAAAGATTTTTTACTGTATCTTTTTGTGGAAATAGAAGTGACAATAAATTACTATTCCACTCTATTCTATTTTGTTCTCCGAAAGAAAAAAATTCCTGCTAATCTCTGACTTAACTGGATGACCCCTTATTCTGAGAATAAATCCAAGACCCAGCCACAAAGTAAAACAATCTCTCCACATCTACCCTGTCAAGTCTCCTTATAATCTATTATGTGTCACTGCAGTCGCTTCTCAATCCTCTAAATTCCAATGAATACAAGCCCAACCTACTCAATGTCTCCTCAAAAGGCAGCCCCTCCATACCTGGTCAAGGCTGAATGAACCTTCTCTTAACAGTGCCAGTATATGTTTCCCTAAATAAGGGGCCCAAAACCATTCACAACATTTCAACTGTGGTCTGACCAGTGCCTTGCATAGTTCAAGCAACACTTTCTTACTTCTTTACTCCATTCCTTTTGAAATGAAGGCCAACAATGTATTTGTCTTCACTAATACCTGCTGAACTTGAATACAAATTTTATTTTGTCATTCACGGATGAAGACTCTCAAATCCTTGTGTCCTGTTGCTTTCTGAAGCCTTTCTTGATTTAAATAACATTCAGTTCCTTTATTCTACTTGCCATAGTGCAAAACCTCTCATTTTCCCACATGATATTCCGTTATGCCAAGTTTTTGCCCACTCAGTCAATTTGTCTGTCATCCCTCTTTGTGTCATCCTGACCACTTGCATTCCCACTTATTTTTGTGTCATCTACAAACTTGTCAACAGTACAATAACTTTCCTCATCCAAGTCATGAATATATATTATAAAAAATTGTGGCACCAGTACTTATCCCTGTGGCACTCCATGAAAGACAGATTGCCAGCCTGAAAATGCCCCCTTTCTCCCAACTCTTATCTTCTATTAGTTAGCCTCTATCCATGCTAATATACCCTATCCACAAAACCATAGGCTGATATTATTAAGTAGTGTAATATGTGGTACCTTTGTCAAAAGTCTTCTGAAAATCAAAACATTATCAATGCACCCCCCCCACCCCTACCCACCCAACCATTGTCTGTCCTACGTGTTACCTCCTTAAATAATTTTTGTAAATTTGTCAGGCATACTGAAGAAAAAATTCTGATTCAATATGTGGATGTACCTTCCAGAGAAGGTGCAAAACGTGACCTACTCTTGGGAAATAAGGCAGAGCAGGTGACTGTGGTGTCAGTGGCGGAGCACTTTGGGGCCAGCGACCATGTTTCTATGAGTTTGAAAATAGTAATGGAAGAAAATAGACCAAATCTAAAATTTGAAGTTCTAAATTGGAGAAAGGCCAATATTGACAGTATTAGGCAAGAACTTTCAAAACTGAATGGAGGCAGATGTTCACAGGTAAAGGGATGGCTGGAAAATGGGATGTCTTCAAAAATGAGGTAATGAGAGTCCAGAGACAGTCTATTCCTGTTAGGGTGAAACGAAAGGCTGGTAGGTATAGGGGATGCTGGATGACGAAAGAAATTGAGGGTTTGGTTAAGAAAAAGAAGGAAGCATATGTCAGGTATGGACAGGATAGATCGAGTGAATCCTAAGAAGAGGATAAAGGCACTGGATGTGGGTTTGCCCGCTGAGCTGGAAGGTTCATTTTCATACGTTTCGTCACTCTATTCGGTAACATCTTCAGTGAGCCTCTGGACGAAGCACTGCTTTCTATTTATATGTTTGGGATTTCCTTGGGTTGGTGATGTAATTTCCTATGGTGATGTCATTTCCTGTTCTTTTTCTCAGAGGGTGGTAAATGGGGTCCAAGTCAATGTGTTTGTTGATGGAGTTCTAGTTGGAATGCCATGCTTCTAGGAATTCTCGTGTGTGTCTCTGTTTGGCCTCGAGGATGGATGTGTTGTCCCAGTCAAGTGGTCCTTCCTTATCTGTATGGAAGGATACTAGTGAGAGTGGGTCATGTCGTTTTGTGGTCAGTTGATGTTCACGTATCCTGGTAGCTAGTTTTTCTGCCTGTTTATCCAATGTAGTGTTTGTTACAGTTCTTGCACGGTATTTTGTAAATGACATAAATTTTTCTTGTTGTCTGTGTAGGGTCTTTCAAGTCCATTAGCTGATGATTTACTGTGTTGGCGGATTTGTGGGCTACCATGATGCCAAGGGGTCTCAATAGTCTGGCAATCATTTCTGGGATGTCTTTGATGGAGAGGAGAGTGGCTAGGGTTTCTGGATGCATTTTGTCTGCCTGTTTGGGTTTGTTGCTGAGAAATTGGCTGACTGTACATTGGGTACCCATTCTTTTTGAATACACTGTACAGATGATTTTTCTCTGCTCTGCGTAGTTCCTCTGTGCTGCAGTGTGTAGTGGCTCATTGAAATAATTTTCTAATGCAACTTCGTTTGCGGATGATGGGTGATTGCTTCTTTAGTTCAATATTTGGTCTGTATGTGTTGTTTTCCTGAAGACGCTGGTTTGAAGTTCCTCATTGGCTGTTCGCTCTACTGTATTGGACAAACACTACTTTGGATAAACAGGCAGAAGACTAGCTACCAGTATATGTGAACATCAACTAGCCAAAAAACAACATAATCCACTCTAACTAGTATCCTTACATACAGGTAAAGAAGGACACCACTTCAGCTGGGACAACACATCCTTCCTAGGACAAGCCAAACATAAGCTGCTTGAGAACTCCGAAAAGCAAGGCATTCCAACTGGAACTCTGTCAACAAACACATTGACTTGGACCCCATTTACCACCCCCTGAGATGAAGAACAGGAAATGCCATCGCTATAGGAAATGACATCACCCCAGGAAATGACAGCCCCAATGCAAAGAAACCCAATCATATAAATAGAAAGCAGGAAACATCAGCAGTGCTTTGTCTGGAGGCTCACTGAAGATGTTACCGAGTAGGGTGATGAAACGTCTGAAAATGAACCTTCCAGCTCAGTGAGCTAACCTACATCGAGAACCGCAACCTGAGCTACAAATCTTTGTAAAATTTGCTGGTATAAAGGCAGTAGAGTATCCTTGAGGGAAATCAGGGGAGTCAAAAGGAGACATGAGAGAACTTTGGCAAGTAGTGTTAGGGACAATACAAATACATTAAGGACAAAAGGGTAACTAGGCAGAGAATAGGGCCCCTCCAAAGATCAGCAAGGCGGCCTTTGTGTGGAGCCACAGGAGGTGGAGGGGATATTAATTAGTATTTTGCATCAGTATTTACTGTGGAAAAGGGCATGGGAGATGTAGAATGTAGTGAAATAGATGGTGACATCTTGAAAAATGTCTATATTAAGAGGAGGAGGTGCTGGATGTCTTGAAATGCATAGAAGTGGCTAAATCCCCAGGACCTGATCAGGTGTACCCTAGAACTCTGTGCGAAGCTAAACAAGTGATTTCTGGACCCCTTGCTGAGATATTTTTATCATCGACAGTCACAGGTGAGGTGCTGGAAGACTGGACGTTGGCTAACATGGTGGCAATGTTTAAGAAAGTTGGTAAGGACAAGCCAGGGGACTATAGACCAGTGAGCCTAATGTTAGCGGTGGGCAATTTGTTGGAGGGAATTCTGAGGATCAGGATGTATATGTATTTGGAAAGGCAAGGACTGATTAGGGATAGTCAACATCGCTTTGTGCATGGGAAATCATATTTCATAAACTTGATTTGAGTTTTTTGAAGAAGTCACAAAGAGGATTGATGAGAGCAGAGTGATAGATGTGATCTATATGGACTTCAGTAAGGTGTTTGACAAGGTTCCCCATGGGAGACTAGTTAGCAAGGTTAGATTTCATGGTATACAGGGAGAACTAGCCATTTTGATACAGAACTGGCTCAAATGTAGAAGACAGAGGGTGGTGGTGGAGTGCCACAAGGATCAGTGCTCGGTACACTATTTTTCATCATCTATTTAAATGATTTCGATTCCTAAAGAAGAGCTCATGCCCGAAATGTCGACTCTCCTGCTCCTTGGATGCTGCCTGACCTGCTGCGCTTTTCCAGCAACACATTTTCAGCTCAGAGTACAACAGGATCTTGATCAGATGGGCTAATGGGCTGAGAGGTGGCAGATGGCGTTTTATTTAGATAAATGCGAGATGCTGCATTTTGGGAAAGCAAATCTTAGCAGGACGTATACACTTAATGGTAAGGTCCGAGGGAATGTTGCTGAACAAAGAGCCCCTGGAGTGCAGGTTCATAGCTCCTTGAAAGTAGAGTCGCAGGTAGATAGCATAGTGAAGAAGGCATTTGGTATGCTTTCCTTTATTGGTCAGAGTACTGAGTACAGAAGTTGGGAGGTCATGTTGCGGGTGTACAAGACATTGCTGAGGCTACCTTTGGAATATTCCGTGCAATTCTGGTCTCCTTCCTATCAGAAAGATGTTGTGAAACTTGACAGGGTTCAGAAATGATTTACAAGGCTGTTGCCAGGGTTGGAGGATTTGAGCTACAGGGAGACTTTGAACAGGCTGGGGCTGTTTTCCCTGAAGTGTTAGAGGCCGACGGGTGACTTAATAGAGGTTTACAAAATCATGAGGGACATGGATAGGATAAATAGACAAAGTCTCTTCCCTGGGGTGAGGGAGTCCAGAACTAGAGGGCATAGGTTTAGGGTGAGAGGGGAAAGATATAAAAGAGACCGAAGGCAAGTTGCTTCACGCAGAGGGTGATACATGTCTGGAATGAGCTGCCAGAGGATGTGGTAGGGGCTAGTCCGATTGCAACATTAAAAAGCCATCTGGATGGGTATATGAATGGGAAGGGTTTAGAGGGATATGGGCCAGGTGCTGGCAGGTGGGACTGGATTGGGTTGGGATCTCTGGACGGCATGGACAAGTTGGACTGAAAGGTCTGTTTTCGTGCTGTTCATCTCTGTGGCCCTGATTGCTTGATCATACCATGTATTTTTAAATGTTCTGCTATTACAACCAATAGACTTGAACATTTTCCCAACAACAGCATTAAGCTAAATGGCCTATACTTTTTTGACTCCTTCACTTTTTCAATTTAGCTGTTAAATTGGCAGTTTTCCAATTCTCAGGATATTTCCAGAATCTCGAGTTTTTTAAAGATTACTCCTCATACGTCCATAGCTTCTGTAGTTACTTGCTTCAATATCCTATGAACAGGAATTTTATTCTTAAAAGGGAAAGCTATCAAAAACTCTGCGTGGAACTATTTTCATCCAGCCCATCTCTGAAGTTGTACTGTTGCTTGTGTTACATTGTCTATATGTTGCTGTAACTCAACACATGAAATGGTTAATTAATTACTCTTTCTAACCATGTACTAAATGACATGAGAGTTGGCAGCCTTTGTCCTTATTCTGCTTGGTAGAGCGAAAATTGAAATATCCATCCATCTGCTTCTCTGGTGGATGCCAAAAAAATGTGTAATGAGTACCAATTGTTAGCTGTTATTCCTTGTTTTTCCTGCAAAGAAGGTGGGGTGCACAGCAAATATTCAACTATAGATTGTATGATGAATACAATTAAATCAGTTCTGTTGCACTTTGCTCTTTTCTTCTCCAAGATAGCAATCACTTGGACCTATTGTAAAGTTCTTCTTTTGAGAACATATTTGATTAGGTCAGTGTGCTTATTTGTGCCTTTTCCAGGGGACAGTGATATTACCCAAGTTATGATAGCCAATATGTTCTGTCATTCGACGTTATTATGGGTTCCCAGTCCTGTGCAAGTACTTAGCACCACCAGTTTTCATATTTTTTTAATCGACATGGACAGGGAAAATAGACAAGGTATTTTCCCTGTTGTGAGGGAGGCCAGAAGTAGAAGGGCATCAGTGTAGGGTGAGAGGGGAAAGATTTAAAAGGGACCTGAGGGGCAACTTTTTCATGCATTGGGTGGTGTGTCTGGGGAATGAGCTGCCAGAGGAAGTGGTGAGACATTTACAATATTTAAAAGGCATCTGAATGGGTACATGAATAGTAAGTGTTTAAAGAAGTATGGGCCAAATGCTGGAAAATGGGACTAAATTAATTTTGGATATCTGGTCAGCATGGATGAGTTGGACTGAAGGGTCTGCTTCTGTGCTGTGTATCTCTATGACCCTATGACTCTAAATGGACCAAAGGAAAAGGAAATCATTTTCTGTCATGTGATGCCTTTATGTCCTTGGAATGTCTGAAAGCAATTTACCATAAGGTCCCAAAAGCAACAAATGAAGACCCAGCCAGAGCTCCTCTTTTTAGTAATACTGTTGGAAGATGAATAATTTTTATTTGACTTCACGGAGACTTTTGCATTGATCTGAGCAGGTGGCTGAGCCTTCCATTTAGCACATTTAAAAGTTTGCACGACACAAATGTAATTTTCCCTCAGCGCTGCATTAAAATGTCAACCTTGACTTTTTGTCCAATGATAATCTGTGATTACCAACTATTTAGAAAGGATAAACTGTATCTGGACTTCAAGTCCATTTGATGACAGCTACTGCCAAAATTGTGTTTTTGCTTTGATCACTGTTTTGCGCGAAAAATTTGATGTAAGCAAGTTAAGTGGACCACTGCATTTTAATTACTGTTTTATGAAGTGTTACAAAAAAGACAGGGAGGCAAATTGAATTATCTGCGTGTCCTTCTCCATGGGCAAAGGTGATTTTAAATTTTTTCTTCATCCTCCATTTTGAAAATAGATTGTGTAATGTTGTGAAGATTGTTTTTAAAGAACTGCAGCAAACCCCCTTTTGGATTAAAGCTGAAATGAGTTTGTTGATGCATTCAACATTTGCCACAAGATACAGACACACAAGCATACCTGGAAGAAAGAAATGAAGGAAAATAAGTTACAATTGTGAATAGCTTAAACATCAAAGACAAGGGCATTGACTCACATGAACCAAAGTCCAGGAAGTCATCTTGACTGAGGATTCTTGCAGTTTTTTTCTTGGAGCTTGGATACAAGTGGGAATTGTTGAATCATAGCAATAGATTCTTGTAGATGGATGAGTCTCAATTATTCCCAGAAATCAGGTTTCAAGCCAAGTTGTACCAAGAAGCAGACTTTATCTAAGCCTAGAGCTGATTGTTGTTCTCTGTTTCAATGTTTAAAAAAAAGTAGCCTGAGAACAGAGTTTTGAACTAATCACAAGCCAGCAATTTCAATCATATATCATCATACACAGTTTCTGGATGAGGTTATTCAATATAATGAGGTAGTTTTCATGTCCTTTGTAAATATCGTTGTGTTTCATAAGTTTATTAGCAGCACCTGTTCAGGTGTAGCAAGATTTGATGACTCTCCAAAAAATAAAGAATTACTGATGCTGAAAATCTGAAACAAAAACAGAACTAGCTGGAGAAACTCATTTATGTCTGGCTGCATCAGTGGAGTGAAAGCAGAATCAATGTTTGGATCCTTCTGAAGTTCTGGAGAAGGGTTGCTTGACCTAAAATGTTGATTCTGCTTTCACTCCACAACTGTTACCAGACCTGCTGCATTTCTCCAGCTGTTTCTGTTTTTGTTTGATGACCGTACCTTTGTTGTTCGTTCAGAATCAGAGAAAAGATCTGCACTCCTATTGTCTTGCTGAGTTTACAGTGACTACATTTGTAAGCATAAACCTCCACAATAGTGATGGGTTACCTTTGTCCTTTAGATAGGCAAAAGTGAGGACTGCAGATATTGGAGATGAGAGTCAAGAGTGTGTTGCTGGAAAAACACAGCAGGTCAGGCAGCATCTGAAGAGCAGGAGAGTTGTTTTGGCCATAAGGATCGGGCAAAAATACCTTAATCAGGAATTTGTCCTTTGGATGCCTTTTGAATTTTCTAGACCTTAGCCAACTTGTATATTCAGTGGTTGACAGCAATCCAGTCAAGCAAGATTCCATTTTCACATTAACCAAGAGAGTACCACACTTTTGAAAAGAAATCTCCCTTCATGCCCTGTGGGCATAGCAATAGCAATTTATAAACACTTTATAAATGAATGATAAGTGCATGTGAAGAGGTACATTGAAGGGTCAGGATGTTTTCCCCACAGTGAAGCAGTATTGTCAGGTTTTACGTTCTGAGTTTAAACTCATAAACAAAAGCATTTGTAGAGTCATAGAGTGATACACTATGGAAACAGATCCATCGGTCCAACTCTTTCATGAGGACCAAGTTTTCCAAACTAAACTAGTCTCTTTTGCCTCTGTTTGATCCATATCCCTCGAAATCTCATTAAAAGAAGCACACGCAACTGTAAAAGGTAATTACCAACACTTCGATATTTTCATGCGTTTGATGAGGAAGTTGGATGCATAAGCTCTCTGACTAAATTTAGAATCAGAAATTAGGAGCAGGAATTGGCATTTTGTCCTTTGAGCCTGCTCCACCATTCACTATGAATTTGGCTCATCATCCAACTCAAACCTGTTGAGTTTCTCCAGCAATTTCTGATTTTGCTTTTTGCAGATCTCCAGCATCAGCAAGACTTTGTTTTCTCTAACTTAGTACCTAGTTCCTGCTTTCTGCTCATACCCTTTGATCCCCTTAACCCCAAGAACTATGTCAGTTCCCTACTTGGAAACATTCTGTATTTGCTCTGAACTGTCTCTGTGTTGGTTCTCAATTAAAGTTGTGTGAAAAGGGGAAAAACGGAAGAAAAAAATAATCAAAGCCTTACAAAAAAAAATTTGCACATTTTTATTCTTCTTAAATAGCTTCCAGAAATGCTTAACTTCCTTTGTGTCCACCTTGTGCTCTTAAAATTCTAGCTGTTAGAATTGGAAACCCACTGACAAAATTATAAATGCACTGCAAACATGTTTGTTGTCCTTTCATTGTTAAAATTTATTCATGTTTTCAAACATTAGACATTTAGTTGTCAAACAGACTATACAGTTGCCATTGATTTAAATATCCAATGACTACAGTTTAAAATCCAAAACTGGAATTGAGTGTTAATGCTTTAATTTGAATAATTATACATGGAAATCAACCTAACAGGCTTTTATGTCAGGAAATATGTCTTTCATTGGGAGGGAGGTGACACGTAGGATGAATTTATTTCCATCCAGTTGACAAGTAAAAGGTGATAGTGGGCTTTCTCCTTGAATTGATGCTGCTAATTCAACATTGTTGTTATGTTTTCAGTGATAAAGATTGCAGGGGAGAGAGATATCCTAATAATAAGTTAGAATCATAGAGTCAAGCAACAGAGAAACAGACCCTTCAGTTCAACTTGTCCATGTCGACCAGATATCCTAAATTAATCTTGTCCCATTTGCCAGCACTTGGCCCACATCTCTCCAAACCGTTCCTATTCATATGCCTATCCAGATGCCTTTTCGAGACATAGAGTCCGACAGCACACACAGGCCCTTTGGCCCAAACTGGTCTATGCCAACCAAAATGTCTGTCCACACGAATCTCATTTCCCTGAACTTAGCCCGTATCCTTCTAATCCTTTCATATCCATGTATGTGTCCAAATGTCGTAGAAATGTTGTAAATGTACCCACCTCAACAACTTCCACTGGCAGCTCATTCCATATGCATACCCTCTGTGTAAACTTTTGCCCCTCAGGTTATCTTTTATTCTTTCCCGTCTAACCTTAAACTGATGTCGTCTCGTCCTCTATTCACCAAGCCTGAGAAAAAATATTGAGTGCATTCAACCTGTCCATCTCTCTCATGATCTTATCCACATCTATAAGAGCCCCCACTCAATCTCCTACACTCTTCAGGAAAATGTCCGAGCTTGTCCAACCTCTCCCTACAACTCAGATCCTTGAGTCCAGGCAACATCCTTCTACATTTCTTCTGCACTCTTTCCAGTTTAATAACATCCTTCCTGTAGCAAGGTGACCAAAACTGAACACAATACTTCCACTGTTGCCTCAGCAATGTCCTATACAACTTCAACATAACTTCCCAACTTAAATACTCAGAGTCCTGACTGATGAAGGCCAGTGTGCCAAAGCCACCTTCACTGCCCTGTCTAACTGTGACTCTACTTTCAGAGAACTGTGAACCTAAACTTCAACATGCCTCTATCCCACTACACTCCTTAAGGCCCAAACATTCACCATGAAATTCCTACCTTGACTTGACTTTCCAAAATGCAACACCTCAGATTTATTTATATTAAATTCCATTTGCCATTTCTGGGTCCACTTCCCAGCTGATCAAAGTCATGCTGCAAATTCTGACAATCTTCCTCATTGTCCATGATGTGGCCTATTTTGGTGTCATCAACAAATTTACTAATCATGCTTTGTATGTTCTCATCCAAAGCATTGATATGGAAAACAAACAGTAATGGGCCTAGCACCAATCCCTGAGGCACTTCACTAACCACAGGCTCCAGTCCGACAAGCATCCTTGCACTATTACCCTCTGCATCCTACCATCAAGCCAGTTTTGTCTCCAATTTGCCAGTTCTCCTGGATTCCATGCCATCTAACCTTCTAGAGCAGCCTATAAACCTTATCAAAGACCTTTCTGAAATCCAATTAGACTACATCTACCACCCTGTCCTTGTCAACCTTGCTGGACATTTCATCAGAGAACTCAAACAAATTTGTGAGGCCACTCAAAGCCATGCTGACTACTCCTAATCAAACCCTGTCTTTCCAAATGCAGGTATATCTTATCCCTTAGAATCTTCTCAAGTAACTTACCCATCAAAGATGCTGGGCTTACTGGTCTATAGTTCCCAGGCTTTTCTTTGCAGCCCTTCTTGAATAAAGGCAGAACATTTGTTACTGTCCAGTCTTCTGGGACCTCGCCCATGGTTAATAGTGATGCAGAAATATCAGCCAGGGCCTGTGCAATTTCTTCTTTAGCCTCTGGCAATGTTCTTGCATATATCTGGTCCGGACCAGGAAATTTCTCCACTTACATACACTCTAGTATATCCAACACCTTCTCGACTGAGAAATGGACTATCCCCAAGATATTACAACCAACCTCCCCAAGTTCCCAAGTGTTCATGTCTTTCTCCATGGTAAATGCAGAGGTGAAATATTTGTTGAGAACCTTGCCCATCTCCTGCATACTTGTCCACTTTTGTCCTTCAGGGCCCTATTCTCTCACTAGTTATTCTTTTTCTTTTAATATCCTGAAAGTACCTCTTTGGATTCACCCTAATCTTCTCAGCCAAGGCTATGTCATGTCTCCTTTTCGCCCTCCTGATTTCCTTCTTCAGTAAACTCCTGTATACCCTGTATACCTCCAGGGATTACTTTGATCCCAGCTGCCTGTACCTGGGCCATGCCTTTTTTTTCTGGTCAAAGCCTCAACATGTTTTGTCATCCAGGGTTCTGTATTCCTGCCAACCTTGGGCTTCATCCTCACAGGAACATACAGACCTTGAACTCCAGCTATCTCACTTTTAAAGGCCTCCCACTTGCTGGAGGTCTCTTTGCCTGCAAGCAAACTACTCCAATCAATCCCTGCAAGCTCCTGTCAAAATTTGCCTTGTCCCAGTTCAGAACTTGAACCTGTGGACCAGTTTTGTCCCTCTCCAAAGCTATATTTTAAAATTAATCGAACTATGGTCACTAGTCCCAAAGTGCTCCCTCACTGTCACTTCCGTCACCTGTCCTGCCCTATTTCCCAAGACTAGGTGGAGTTTTGCTCTTTCTCATATAGGATCCTCTATATAATGCTTGAGAAAACTTTCCTGTACACACTTAACAACTTGAGTGAACTTTTCAAAGACATCACGTAGGTCATGCAGTCTGAAGTTCAGGTGTATCGGTGATGGGAGGGTTTGGAAATTCAGTCCTGTGTGGAGAAGAGGCATAATCAAGTGGATGACTAGACTATGGATTGTACCAAGCTTCTTGAGTGATGTTGCACTCTCACTCAGCCGAGTGATTGGTGGATATTCCAGTATGCTTCTAACTTCCACTTTGTGGAAGGTTCAGTGATCTGCAGTGTCTTTTAATTCTTTGTACGAATTATCTGTCCTGTTGCATTATGTGGCTGGTTCATTTCAGCTTCCAATTAGTTTTTAAAAAATTAATTCACAAGGTGAAGGTATCACAGACTAGTCCAGTGTTTATTGCCCAACCCAAATTGCACATGGGGCATTTGAGATGCATCCAATTAGCTGTGGAACTGGATTCATATGTACAGGTTATTCTGCTGTAACATGATAATTGTGTTCCTTTGCAATCTCATGCTAGAGAAAATTGCACCTCCAGAAGTTTGCAAACAGAAAATCACAATATCCGTTCAGTAGAAAGTTTGTCTTATCCAAACAACATCCGCAATTTGGCGACTACATTATTTCCAATTTGTGCTGATGAAACACACATTAGAGCAGAATGACCTGTAGGCCAGGCTAGGGAAGGATGGCAGTATCCTAAATGACATTCGTTTTTCCAACAATCGACAATGGTTTTATGGGTTGTGATTAGATTGTTAATTCCAGATTTTTTTTAATTGAGTTCAAATTCCACCATCTGCCATCGCACAATTTGAACTGGGTGCCCAGAACAATACTTAGGGTATCTGGAATAACAGTCCAACAATAATAGCATGAGGTCATCGTCTTCCCTCGTAGGGTGACTAAGATTCAATTCTATGACAATGCTGCCATTGAAATCTTCATTTAGTTGGAAAAATTGCCTGATTTTGGAATGTTGCCTGTCTGTTATGTCCAAGTGCGGATACCTTGCAGATCTTGTGCTGGCTAGCCTTGACTGCTTCATAGAAGGAATTGTGACTACAGCTGTTCATCAAGAAATTAGTAGTGAGAAGCCTGTATCCTGATACTGGAACAGAGCAAGGTTGTTAATGACCAGTTGAAGGAGAAATTGAGGTCTGCAGATGCTGGAGATCAGAGCTGAAAATGTGTTGCTGGAAAAGCGCAGCAAGTCAGGCAGCATTCAAAGAACAGGAGATTCGACGTTTCGGGTCCTGAAGAAGGGCTTATGCCCGAAACGTCGAATCTCCTGTTCCTTGGATGCTGCCTGACCTGCTGCGCTTTTCCAGCAACACATTTTCAGCAATGACCAGTTGAAGATGTGACATAGCCCAGAGGAACTCCTGTGCAAATATCACCAGTTTTAATAATAAACTTCCAACCAATTCAACCATATTTGCAATTTTGACTCCAATCGTGACAGTTGTTTGTTAGTCCCCACAGATCTTTGTTTTGCTGAGGCTCCTTGTTACTATGCTTGATGAAATATTGCTATGTTGTGGAGTACAGCTTCTCTCAGCAGTCCTGTGGTATTTGGTTTTTGCAAAATTGTTTGATTAAGACTATGCTGAGGTCTGGAGTTAATTTTCTTCATGGTGAAGCTCATACAAAGCTTTTATGAGAAAGTAACTGGTGAGTAGGTGTTTCCTGATAGCACTATTAAAGTCTCCCTCCACGATTTAACACTGATTAGGAGGAGCCTGATATGACACTCATTAGAAAGGGTGATGTCTTGTGACTTTTGAGGTAGTTTTAACTGGGAAATTTGCCACATTTATTGGGGTGATCTCAGTGCCAAGGTTAGACGAGAACAACATCAGACTAAACTTTGGATATTGGTGAGGAATGGTAAGATATTTGAAGATAAATGTAATACTATGGATGCTGGAAATCTAAAACAGAAGGAGAAACTGGAAATACTTAACAGGCCTGACAGCACTTGTGGAAAGACAAAAGTTAGCATTTCAGAATTGAGGAACATTACAAGTGCAGTAAGTTTTCAGCAAAGAGGAGAGATTGGAGAGGATCAGAAGGGAAGCTATGAAAAGAGCAGGAGAGATGAAATTTCAGATTTCATGTCACAAAAATGGTAACCCTCATGCAATGTGAAGGAATAAAGGAAAAAATTAGACAAAACTCTCGTTCCAAAAGAACCATGAAACAAATGGAAAAAGATTTTTTGATCTAAAATTTTTGGATTCTCACTGTGAGTTCAGAAATCTGGAGAACACCCTGTTCAAAGGTGAGGTGCTGCACGTGGAGCACATGTTGAACTTCATTGGAAAATTGCCAATATCAGAAGGGTCAGCACACAGAAGCAAAGTGGAGCATTGAGATGCTAAGTGAAAAGCCCCTCAAATCCACAAGCATGGCCAGTGATAAAGGCGTAAATTAAACAGGTAAATTAAATTAAATGCAGTGAGGGTGTGAGGTGCCCTGTGTGAGGTTGTCTGTGCCCTAATGTTCAGACTGATTCTAATGTCTGTGTGTGCATGCATGTGGTTTAGTGTGCGCGCTGGGGGAGGGGAGGGAAGGAGTGTCTGTGAGAGAGTGTGGGTATGTGTATGTGTATGAGTGTAAAGGGGTAGAGATCTATAAGAGGGTGCTTGTGTGAGTGTGGGTGTGTATGTGTGAGCAGGGAAAATCCTGGAACTAATTTGGTTGGGTCACAGGAGTAACATTAATGAAGTAATGTTAGTCAAATATGTGATCTCAGCTGTAACTGTCCCGAAACAGCGATTGAGGAAATTAGAAAAGACTCTCAAGTTCAGTTTGTCACAAATCTGTTGGGTTTATGCAAGCTGTTAACCATTGTGCACATTTTACTGACACCTCCCATGAATTACTTCAGTATAAATTGCAGCCATCAAACATAGACGTAACTGTCTATTGTAACCTGTGCACATTTGTTTTGAACCTGATTTGGCCATATCATTATAGTGTGAATAAATATCAACTTGCTTCGAACAAGTACTATCTCAAACACTGCAGGCAAGAATGCCCTGAGGCATGGTATATTGGTGAGACCAAGCAGAGGAAGCGGCGATGGATGAATGGACACCACACAAAAATCAACAGACAGGAGTGTTTCCTCCCAGTTGGAGAACACTTTAGCGGTCCAAGAGATTCAACCTCGGACCTTCGGGTGACTATTCTCCAAGGCGGACTTGAGGATAGGCAACAACGCAAAGGGGCCGAGCAGAGGCTGATAGCCAAGTTTGGTACCCATGGGGATGGCCTCAACCAGCACATTGGATTCATGTCACACTACAGGTGACCACACACACACTCACTGACAGATACACTTACACAGATCATCTCTCATACACAAGCTGTCTGTCATATGCTCACACATACACACCCACACTCACACACGCACCCTCTTATAGATCTCTACCCCTTTACACTCATACACATACACATACCCACACTCTCTCACAGACACTCCTTCCCTCCCCTCCCCCAACGTGCACACTAAACCACATGCATGCACACACAGACATTAGAATCAGTCTGAACATTAGGGCACAGACAACCTCACACAGGGCACCTCACACCCTCACTGCATTATCTGGGCAACATAGCACCTATTAGTGATAGTCATAGAGTTACAGAGATGTATAGCATGGAAACAGACTCTTAGGTCCAACTTGTCCATGCCGACCAGATATCCCAACTCAATCTCGTCCCACCTGCCAGCACCTGGCCCATATCCATCAAAACCCTTCCTATTCATATATCCATCCAAATGCCTCTTAAATGTTGCAATTGGAGCAGCCACCACCACTTCCTCTGGCAGTTCATTCCATACACACACCACCCTCTGCATGAAAACGTTGCCCCTTAGCTCTCTTTTATATCTTTCCCCTCTAACCCTAAACCTATGCCCTCTAGTTCTGGACTCCCCCACCCCAGGGAAAAGATTTTGCTTATTTACCCTATCCATGCCCCTCATAATTTTAAGTTCACTTGCGAATGTAACTAAGAACATTCTGGAATTTACATATAAAAGAACTGAAACCAACATGAAAGATGAGAGAAGAAACAAACAATCCAGGTCTTTTTCAATATATAATTTCAGTTACATCACTCTGTAAACTTCGGGAATAAATTCTGTGTCTTAGGATCTTATACTCCACAACCACCTGATGAAGGAGCAGCGCTTCGAAAGCTAGTGCTTCCAAGTAAACCCGCTGGACTATAACCTCGCGTTGTGTGATGTTTAATTTTGTACACCCCAATCCAACATCGGCACCTCCAAATCATGCTTAGAGGTGATAATACAGGCTTTGTTACAAGGCCCTGATTGCCTTGTTTCAAAAGCAGATACTGAATTTAAAGTAATACTTTCTTATGTATGTGTGCTTTTCCAATTTAATTTGGCAGCCTTCAGAGTTTTCTACAACATCAAAGGAATGTGGGAGCATTTGGGTGAACGTTAATTGTACCATGGGAGAAGTGCAACCTACAAACTGACCTGTTCTCATTGAGAATCATAGAGATGTACAGCATGGAACCAGACCCTTTTGTCCAACCTGTCCATGACATTCAGATATCCTAATCCAATGTAGTCCCATTTGTCAGCTCTTGGCCCATATCCCTCTAAACCCTCCCTATTCATATACCCATCCAGATACCTTTAAATGTTATAATTGTACCAGCCTCCACCACTTCCTCTGGCAGCTCATTCCATAGATGCACCACCCTCTGCATGAATAAGTTGCCACTCGGTCCCTTTTAACTTTTTCCCCTCTTACCCTAAACCTCTAGTCTCTACCCTAGCCTCTAGTTCCAGACTCCTCACTCCAGGGAAATGACATTGTCTACTTCCCCGATCCATGCCCCTCATGGTTTTATAAATCTCAATAAGGTCACCCTCAACATTCAATGTTTCAGGGAAACAGAGAGATTCAGTCTGTCCTTAAAGCTCAAATCCTCCAACCCTTGCAACATTCTTGTAAACCTTTTCTGAACCCTTTCAAGTCTCACAACCTCCTTCCCATAGGAGGGAGACAAGAATTGCACACAACATTCAAAAAGTGGCCTGATCAATGTCTTGTACAGCCGCAACATGACCTCCCAACTCCTGTACTCAATACTCTGTCTAGTAAAGGAAAGCATACCATGTTGCCTCATGTTGGCTCAGTGGTTAGCACTGCTGCCTCACAGCACCAGGGACCCTAATTCGATTCCCATATTGGGTGACTGTGTAGTGTTTGCACATTCTCCCAATGTCTGCGTGGCTTTCCTCTGGGTGCTCTGGTTTCCTCCCACAATCAAAAGATGTACAGGTTAGGTGACTTGGCCATACTAAATTGCCCATAGTGTTAGGTACATTAGTTAGAGGTAGATGGGTTTGGGTGGGTTGCTCTTCGGAGGTTTGGTATGGACTTGATGGGCTGAAGGGCTTGTTTCCACATTGTAAGGAATCTGATCTATCTAATCTAATTCTGTCCACTATCCTATCTACCCCCTGCAACTCTATTTTTAAGGAAGTATGAATCTGCACTTCAAGGTCTCTTTGTTCAGCAACACTCCCCAGGACCTTACCATTAGGTTGATAGGTCCTGCGCATTTATCTAAATTAAACTCCATTTGGTAAGCTTAGGTTAATTCAAATCATTTTAAAACTTACTTGTTCATTAAACATGGCAACACCAGCATCTATTTCTTTCCCTCATTGCTCTTGCAACAATGATGATGAGCTGTCATCTTAGACTATTGCAGTCAATGTGGTTTTGGTAAACACACAGTTCTGTTAGGAACAGTATTCCAAGAGTCTGATCCACTGACAGTTATGATGAGATGTGCCTTCAAGAGGGATTTGTCTGTCCTGTTCCTCTTGAAGAGGTGTATTGTAAACATGGTGCTGAGGTGTCTGCTCCATGGAAAGTAAACAGCTTTGGGTAGTTTTTAACTGAGACGAAAGAAGCGTGAGTGGATGGAATCAGACTCACCCCAGAGTGGGACCATTCAGCGCAGCCATTTTGGCGTGAGCGATTTGGCGCGGCCTGTTTGACACAGCCTATTTTGCCGCAAACCCATTTAGGCGCCGAACTATTTTGGCACAGATATATGGGAGACATCAATGAAAATCAACATAATGGTAGAATTATGAAATGGGTAGTTTCCAGTAGTTTGTAGTTATTTGTGTATCAACTGCATTTAGTCTGTGATTAGTCCACTCCGAACCGTGGTTCCTCAAAATTTCTTAAAAAAAAGAAAATATAGCCCATTAAATTTCCTGATTTTCTTTAATTTCAATGGAATATCGTGCTCTGCTATGAGATGTACAAGTTCAAAGTCACAGTTGATAATGTCAGGGCAGCATTCAGGCTGTATTTCCAGAACCATTTCAAATAATTTATCATATGTTGTTTGTAACTTATGTGGGAGTAAAACATACAACAATGGGAACACACCTTTATGTATTTCCCCTAAAATAACATAAACTTGTGAAAATAGGGGTGGGAAAATTTTGAATGTTCCATCAACATATAACTTTTTTGATTGTTTAAGAAACTCGGCATTCCTTTTTCTTCCAAATATAAGAATTCTGCAGGTGGTGCTACCGCTGTTAGCTAGTAAAAATTGTTTTTCATTATATTCATTCACAGAATATGTTTTAAAGCTATCTGGAATTACAAGTTCTTCTAAATTTCTTGGATTTACTGGGTAAGCAGCAATTTCTTTCCTTGTCCCACGAACCATTTTCATCAGCGCTCTTTTGTGCGGTATCGTTCCTTTGCAAGCTTCCGACAAATTTTCTAGGCACACGTTAATCATTTGTAAAGTTCCCTCTACAGTTGTTCTTCTTTGATGATGACTTATTTTAATAATAACTACAAACTACTGGAAACTACCCATTTAATAATTTTACTGTTATGTTGATGACTACGTATATCTGTGCCAAAATAATTCTGCGCCTAATGGGTCTGTGGCAAAATAGGTTGTGCCAAACTGGCCGCGCCAAATTGCTCACGCCAAAATGGCTGCGATGAATGGTCCTAAATCTGACACACATAGACCCAGGGTTTTAGTTTTGTTTGCCGTTGTTGAAGTTAGAATTTTGGAGTTGAAGCTGCGAGATTTGTGGGCGGCACGGTGGCACAGTGGTTAGCACTGCTGCCTCACAGCGCCTGAAGACCCGGGTTCAATTCCCGACTCAGGCGACTGACTGTGTGGAGTTTGCACGTTCTCCCCGTGTCAGCGTGGGTTTCCTCCGGGTGCTCCGGTTTCCTCCCACAGTCCAAAGATGTGCGGGTCAGGTGAATTGGCCATGCTAAATTGCCCTTAGTGTTAGGTAAGGGGTAAATGTAGGGGTATGGGTGGGTTTCGCTTCGGCGGGTCGGTGTGGACTTGTTGGGCCGAAGGGCCTGTTTCCACACTGTAAATCTAATCTAAACTAATATAGCTCTTTCTTTGTCGTTGCAAAAGCATGAGATTTTGCTGTGCTGCTGGATTCATTCCGTTGGTGTTCCTTCTCCTGGACTGAAGTAGATAGCAAGTGAGCAAATTGGTTTTGCTGAGTTTGCCTTTGGCAAGGGTGAATTTATAGGAGGCTACTATATTGGAACAGTTCATGAGGAGTAGTTGAATAATAAATATTCACTTGTTAATTATTTTGTTTGACTTGAAGTTATACCAATTGGTTTTTATTTTGATTTGGAGATGCCGGTGTTGGACTGGGGTGTGCAAAGTTAAAAATCACACAACACCAGGTTATAGTCCAACAGGTTTAATTGGAAGCACACTAGCTTTCGGAGCGTTGCTCCTTCATCAGGTGATAGTGGAGGGCTCAATCGTAACACACAGAATTTATAGCAAAAATTTACAGTGTGATGTCACTGAAATTATACATTAAAAAATTGACTGTTAAGCCTTTCATCTGTTTGAATACCATGATAGTTTCACTTCTTTCATGTGTAAATCACAAAACCTTTTTTAAGGTTAGCTGTTAGCAATGGTGATATCTAGACAATATGTTGAAGGTGTTAGTCCCTTGTGTTCTCTGTCTATGCCATGATGTTTAGATTGATTCTAATGTAAAAAGTGAGACAACGGAGTTTTACATGAATTTATTTTGGTTTGTGTTTTAACTGTGGTGTTAGAATAAAGTGTGTTTTGCTTAAAGCCTATTAGGTTGACTAGGCGAATCAGATCTGGAACTTAGACTTTAAATAAATACTTGTCCTGCAACATATGGCCTGAGCTTTCAGTTCCTGCCCACTTCAACACACCACCTTGTCCCCTGGCCAGCATTTGTGTCTGAGGTTTGGTGAACTACTCCAGAAAAGCTGGACAAGCAACACCTCATTTTCCTCTTGGGACCTCAGCAGCCTTCTGGACTCAATATCGAGTTCACCAATTTTAGGGATTGGCGCATCTTCTATCATATCCTTCCCCAACCCTCCACACACTAGGTCTTGTTATTGTATGGTCTGCTGTTACACACATCTTTAGCACTAATAGTCCGTGTTAATGGTCAGTCATTCTCCTCGGCTTGTCGTTATCATCTCCTCTGTCTGCCCATGTGTTCTTCTCTCTCTTTGGGTTCTTTCTCCATTTATTGTTTTTACAGCCTATCCCCAACCCCATCCTATCTTCTGCATTGGCCAACATTTTCTTAGCTGCTATGACTTGTGAGGAAGGGTCACTGGAACCAAAATGTTAAATCTGACTTCTCTCCACAGATGCTGCCTGAGCTGCTGTTCCAGCAGTTCCATTTTGTGTTGATTCCTTGAAAATCCGTTAAGGAACCAGTGGGGTCAATTTTGACAATCTTTGAAGGTTTTAATTTTACCATACCAAAACCAGAAATTGCTGAAGAAACTCAGTAGATCTGGCAATATCTGCGGAGAAAAAAGCAAAGTCAACATTTTGGGTCCAGTGACCCTTCTTCAGTTTGTATAAAAGCAGAAATAAAACAGCTGCGTAACAAAAGCAGAGTAGTATTAATAGTGGATTTTAATCTTCACATAGGTTGGGAGAGGCAGTCAAGCACTTGCCAAAAAGATTATGAATTTCTTGAGTGTGTACAGGATAGTTTCCTCTGATAACATGTCTTGGATGTGACAAGAGGACAAGCAATATTGCATCTAGTAAAGATCAATGATCCTGATTTAATTGGTGATCAAGTTGTTCATGACCATTTGTCAAATAATGATGGTAACATGATGGAGTTTCATGTCATGCTTGTTAGACCTAAACAAAGATTACACTCCAGGATTTTGGATTTAAAGAAAGGAGACTTTAATGGGAGGAGGCAGCCACTGTCCATAGTAAACTGGGAAGCTCTGCTAACATGTAAAATAGCCAAGGAACAGTAGAGCATGTTCAAAAAAAATTTCACACTATTCAGAGGCAGTTTGTGCTCATGAGAAGGAGAAGCTGCACCTCACAAGGAAAAACAGCCATGACGTGTAAGGTGGTAAAGGACAGCATAAAATTGAAAGAAAAGCCTTCTAAAAACAAAAGGAACAGTGCAGATCTCACAGAAAAGAACAAATACAAAAAGCCAATACAAAGGCCACAATGCAGCTTATAAGAGAGTCTAAAAAGATTATGAAATAAAACGTGTATGGTACTTTAAAGACAATGAGAAGAGATACAGAACAACCTCAATTATCTGAATGAGACGGGCAGGAGTATTTTGTTCGGATAACTGATTGTTTGGATAATTAGTACCCTTTTTATGGGACCTTGAGATCTTTTTCGGATAATCTGAAATTTGGACAATTGACATTTGGATAACTGAGGTTATGGGAAAGCAGCTGGGTAAGAGTGCTGTTGACCAGCTGAAGGCTAAGATTGGAGTTCTTGTCAATGACTAAGAGGAAATGGCAAACATACTGAACAATTATTTTGCTACATTTTTCACATCTGAAAAGGAGGCTATCTTGCCGCAAGTCCCAAAGAAATTAACAGAACATCAGGAACAGGTCTAAATAAAATTATCTAAAGTGAATCATCAGTAATGGAGAAATTACTGCAACTATAGTTTGATAAATCCCCAGGACTTGATGGCTTCCATGCACAAGTGTTAAAAGAGGAAGGAGAGCCCATTGCCAATGTCTGATATCTATGGTGGAGAAGCTCTGGTGCTCTGATGAAGAGTCATCGAGATTCAAAGTGTTAGCTTGCTCTCTCTTCACGGATGCTGCCTGACCCGCTGTAATCTGCAACATTTGTTGTTTTCAGTCAGGTGGAGAAGTTATTGGAGTTGATAAACTGGGATACAGTACTGATCAACTTGAAAAACATCAATTAATCAGGGAGAACCAGCATGGATTCATGAAGCATATGTCATACTTGATAAATCTAACAGAGTGTTTTGAAGAGGTGACAACAACGGTGGTCAGTGCAAAGTCGATGGATGTTGTTTACAAGGATTTCAAGAAGAATTTTGATCAAGTCCTTTGCAAGAGAGTGTTAGCTAAGGTGGAAGCCTGTGGATTTGGGGGCAAATTACTGACATGGATAGGAAATTGCTTGACTGGCTGGAAGCAGGGAGTTTGAATTTCAATAAGAAGTCAATTCGACAAGACAGAACAAATGGTGTCTCGTGGATTTGTGTTAATGCCTCAATTATTCACAATATTCATTAACAATTTGGATAATGGCATGAAAAATCAAATATCCAACATTGCTGGTGACATAAAATTGGGCAGCATTGCAGACAGTGTTGATGGCAGCATTAAATGTTAACAGGATACTGATAGATTAGGTGAACGGGCAAAACTGTGGCAGATATCAGCAAGTATGTGTATATCCATTCCAGACTGGTAAAGGATAGATCACATATTTTTCAGAAAGCACCAAGTTAAGTGCAATGGATCTCTCATGAGATTTGGGGGTTCAGGTGCATGGTTTTTTAAAATGCCACAAACAGATGCAAATAATAGTCAAGAAAGCTAATGGAATGCTGACTTTCATATCTAAAAGACTGGAGTAAAGGGATGCAGAACCTTGCTGCAGTTTTGCAAAACCCAAGTTGGTGCCCACTTGAGTACTATGAGCAGATCTGAGCATCACACCTCAGAAAGGATGTTTTGGCCCGAGAGGGAGTTCAACACAGGTTTACAAGGATCATACCTGAGCTTCAGGGATTAAGTTATAAGGAGGGATGAAACAAACTCGGCCTTTCACATCCAATAGTATGAAAGACTCATGGTCTTTAGGATATTAACAGGGAAAGATAGGGTAGATAAAGATAAACTATTTCCACTAATTGATGATCCTACAATTGCTTGAAGATTCTAGAGGTTTGGAACTCTCTTCCTTAAATGCTGGTTGATGTTATTGAATTGTTAAACTTAAATCTGAAACAGTCACTTTTCATGGAGTACATGTATCAGAGGATATGGACCAAGGCAGACAAATGGAGTTCGGCCACAGATCAGCAAAGAGCTTATTGAATGGTGGAGCAGGCCTGAGGGGCTGAATGGCTTACTTCAATTTCCTGTATTTCTAGAAAGAAGGGTCATTGAATCCAAAATGTGGCCTCTACATTCTCATCACAGATGCTGCCAGACCTAATCAGTTTCTCCAGCAATTTCTGTTTTTATTTTGGATTCGTAGCATCTGCAGTTCTTTGTTCTTTTGTTTAATTTTATTACCTTGCAAGTACAGATGTAGAAAATCTGATTTAGTTCTGCTGTCTGTCACCATGTCAGAGCACTTCTGCACCTCTCTTCCTTGCTATCTTCCCTTTCTTGTTAAAAACATTTCTTAAAACTTATCTCTTTCATCAAGTTTTCAACCATTTGACCATATATATCCTTTATGGCATTGTTATATGATGCTATTATGCAGCACCTCAGAATATTCCAGTAAAAGTGAAGAAGGTGTTTGGTATGCTTTCTTTTATTGGTCAGAGTATTGAGTAGAGGAGTTGGGAGGTCATGTTGCAGCCGTACAGGACATTGGTGAGGCTACTTTTGGAATATTGCATGCAGTTCTGGTCTCCTTTCTATCAGAAAGATGTTGTGAAACTTGAAAGGGTTTGGAAAAGATTTACAAGGATGCCACGGTTGGAGGATTTGAGCTACAGGGAGATGCTGAATAGGTTGGGGCTGTTTTCCCTGGAGCATTGGAGGGTTGACCTTATTGAGGTTTATAAAATCATGAGGGGTTTGGGTAAGATAAATAGACAAAGTCTCTTCCCTGGGTGGAGGAGTCCAGAAGTAGAGGGTACAGCTTTAGGGTGAGAGGGGAAAGACACAAAAGAGACCTAAGGGCAACCTTTTCACGCAGGGGGTGGTACATGTATGGAATAAGCTGCCAGAGGAAGTGGTGGAGGCTGGTACAATTGCAACATTTAAAAGGCATCTGGATTGGTATATGAATAAGAAGGGTTTGGAGGGATATGGGCCATGTGTTGGCAGGTGGGACAAGATTAGTTTGGGATATCTGGTCGGCATGGACGAGTTGGACCGAAGGGTCTGTTTCTGCAGTGATCATCTCAATGACTCAAAGTGTCATACTACACTTGCAGCATTAACTCTATTTCCTTCCCCACTGATGCTGCCAGGCCCGCTGTGTTTCTCCAACATTCACTGTGCTTGTTTCAGGTTTCCAGCATTTTCAGTATTTTGTCATTATTTCACTTCTGAACATGAAGTAGGTCTCACAACAGATGGAAACACAGGCAATGTTTTAAGCTGAATACAAGTCTTCTTCAGAAGTGAAAGAGACTAGAAATGTGATGGGCCTTTTGTCACAAGGAGGGACAGTAATGATAAAAGGGATTGTCTGGGATGATGTCGAGGTCAGAAGAATTTAACTGACAAATATGTAATGGGACAAAAGCCAAAAAAAAGGAATGTTCGTTGTGAAGAAGCAGTTGTTCAGACTTCAATTTGATTCAAAATTGTTTAATTTTTTACATTTCTTCTGGCCTAACTCTGCTCTCTGGTTGATTCTCCTTCCAACAGTTTCACTCCTTAGGATTCAAGTGAAAAAATAGTAGTCTGACCCCAGATGGCGCATTGCAGCTTAACCTGCAAGTCTAAAGAATACGATTGCCACTTTTTGGCAAGTGTCTTTCTCCACAGCTCAGGAAGCCGATTAAAATCAGAACATGTGAGATCTTTGCAGTTAAGTTCCAGAGCTGTTCTGCATTAATGCTATCTGCATTATCCTGATTGGTGAGCAGGGTTTAAATCACTTCTTATGGAGACAAGTAAACCAATAATATGGTTGCGTTTGTCAATTAATGCCAGATAGTAGTTTTGTTATTTTGATATTAAGCCAGTTATCGTGAAACATGTGTTCAATTCAGTGGGTATTCTTGCAGCACAGTGATACTGTACCTACCTTTGGACCTGCAGGTTTGGGTTCAAATCCCATCTACTGCAGAGATATCAGAATAGGTTAATTAGAAATATCTTCCTTCAAACCAATTTTGAAATGAAAATCAATTCAGTTGTGTCTCAGATTTTGTTTTAAATGTTCGCCTCCATGTATATCTCTGTTTTTAATTCTAACTTAAAATTATTTTCTGGTTTCAGAAGAATCTTGACAGATCAATGAAAAGGCAGGGAATAAAATGGTATGGAGCAGATAAAGACAAAATACTCTTAGTTCAGAAAGGCATCATGTGTCTAACAGGCTTGGTGGGCTGTAGGTCTTGTTTCTCTGATGTTGTATTCTTTATTCTTAAGAATTCTGAACTTGCTGTCCCCTAGTCGCTCAAAATAAGTTATTAAAATATTTAATTTTTTCAATTGATTCTTTGCATTGTCTAATTCAAGCTGCGCTGAAAATGTGTTGCTGGTTAAAGCACAGCAGGTCAGGCAGCATCCAAGGAACAGGAAATTCGACGTTTCGGGCCAGAGCCCTTCATCAGGAGTGAGCTCATTCCAGATGAAGGGCTTTGGCCCGAAACGTTGAATTTCCTGTTCCTTGGATGCTGCCTGACCTGATGTGCTTTAACCAGCAACACATTTTCAGCTGCGATCTCCAGCATCTGCAGACCTCACTTTTTACTCGATAATTCAAGCTGCGAACAAAGTTTTGAAAATTGGATCTGCTTTAGATGAGAACTACTTGCAGTGCCATGTTTCCATCCCAATTAAGAAGCTTTAATTTTGGACACTTAATTTCATTTGGTCCATTTTTGCGACATAATTAATTGTGAGAATTTGTACAAGATAGAGGTGACAGGTATGCTTATCCCTGGTTCGAGAAGCCTGAGGTGTGAGTGAGGAAGCATCGACAATAATTGCATGGTTAATTGGCATAGCCTAATATTGACTCAGTTAGTCATGTCTATTTTGATAAACAGTGATATTTTTCAAAAACATGCAATAATTTTGATTTGGCCTGCCTGATGTGAAATACCACTTGATATGGCTCTCCTTTGAAGTCCATTTGAGACTGAGTATGTTCTGTAATAGGAGAAAGTGAGGACAGCAGATGCTGGAGGGCTTCTGCCCAAAACATCGACTCTCCTGCTCCTCAGATGCTGCCTGACCTGCTGTGCTTTCACAGCAACACACTCTCGACTGTGTTCTGTAATACCATCAAAGAGTTTCCAGCTGAACTCATCCCGAATTGCCCAAAAAGTTCTGAAGGATCAAGTCTGCGATCATTCTAGTTTGGACAGTTGGTTATGGTTCCTGCCTGTTGACTTGCATTCCTCTATAGTCAATTCCCAGTAACAATAACATCAGAGAAAACAATACAATTTTCAACTGTAAATACCCTTTAAGAGAATATGACTCCAAAAATGCTGAATGGGAGAGAGGGAGCACTTTTAAAACAATCTAGAGAGAAAGGACCTCAAAACAAACATATGAAAACCCAAATTTGCATGCACTTATTAAGTCATGGTAAGTCTCAGAATGTATTTTAATTGCTCTTTTGCCTGCCCTTACTAATCTTCAAATATCCACCCACTACTCCCTGTCCAGACTAGACATTCCCTTCCACCCGGCTTTGTGTTCACTGTATAATTTATCATTTACTTGAAAAGCCACAAGCCGAGGAAACAATGATTCATGCTCAATGACTCAGATGATCATAAAGAATGAACAAGATTTATCTTTGAGATGTTAGTTCTGCTTGTTCGATTTACATTCTGTGCTGCTTGGTAAATAAGAAACATGTTCTGTGATACTTCACAGTCAAAGCAGTGTTCGATCGGTTTGTTTCATTTGCAGGCTTTAAAATTGCAGTCGCTTCTCCATATCTCTAACTTGCTTTTTCATAGTTCTCATCACTTAAGTGTTTATTTGACCGGAAATCATACAGGTAACCTACTTGAGGAAGAAGTTTTGCCAATATATTTTATGACTTATGTATTTTTAAATAGCCTTGAAAATTTTCAAGTTGTCGTTTTTTTTAACTGTGTGTGTATTTGGGAGCTCCATTAAAAAGTGCACTTGCAGAAGGAGAACATCATGTTTGTGGTCAAATAATAATGAACAAAAAAAATCGGTAGATGTAGAATAAATGTCAGGTTATTAATTTTATTTTTCAGTTCTTTTCACTTCTCGGAAAGGAAAGTGGAAATGGCTGACTCTGAACTGCTTAAATTGTCAAGGAAATGGTCAAGGAAAGAATGTTAACAGCCTTTAGTGGTTTGTGGAGGGCAGTTGTTTTAATAATCTTATGTTATTGTACCATTTTTCACATTACATTCTGGGGACCCAGGTTCAAATCGACAATGGAGGATGGTGGAATTTGAATTCCTTGTTTGAAAACAGAGTTAACTTTCTTTCTTCTTTGTTGGTACAACAGAATATTGTCAGTAGCTTGTTGGTTCTGGAATTGGACCTTGAGACATTTTCATGCGAACCTGTCCAGAAATGTTACTACTCATCTCTTCAGGTGGGACCTGAACCTAGGCCTCCAGTTTCTGAAGAAGGGATATGATCACTGCACCATGATCTGGGGCAGCAGGGTGGCTCAGTGGTTAGCACTGCTGCCTCACAGCGCCAGGGACCCGGGTTTGATTCCCACCTTGGGCGACTGTCTGTGTGGAGTTTGCACGTTCTCCCTATGTCTGTGTGGGTTTCCTCCCACAGTGCAAAGATGTGCAGGTCAGGTGAATTGGCCATGCTAAACTGTCCATAATGTTAGTCAAGGGTAAATATAGTGTCAGGGAATGGGTCCAGATGGGTTACTCTTCAGAGAGTCAGTGTGGACTTTTTGGGCTGAAGGGCCTGTTTCCAAACTGTAGGGAATCTAATTTGATTGGACTTGTAAACTGAAAAATGAGTTCAAATCTCAGTATGAATAATTAATATTCAATTGGTCATTTGTTGGCAAGCTCCAGATTGTTGTCAATTTCCTATTAGTCCGTTAGTATCCTTAAGGGAAACAGACTCCCCGTCTTTAGCCAGTCTGCCAGTCTGTAAATTCATTCCCACCATCTGTTGCTTAACTTTAAAATGCTTTGGGTAAACAGGAATGGTTAAAAACATTAAGAAATACATTTACAGTCATAGAGCTTCACCGCATGGAAACAGACCCTTCAGTCCAAGTTGACCAAATAACCTAAATTAATCAAATCCCATTTGCCAGCATTTGGTCCATATCCCTCTTCACTATCCTGTCGACCTGGGACTCCACTTTCAAGTAAGTATGAACCCGCACTCCAAGGTTTTTTTGTTCAGCAGCACTCCCCAGGACTCACCATTAAGTGTATAAGTTCTGCCCTAACTTGCCTTTCCAAAATGCAGCGCCTAACATTTACCGAAACCTAACTCCAGTTGCCACTCCTTAGCCCCTGTCCCATCTGTTCAAGGTCCCACAGTACTGTCAGAACACAATTTGTCAAATACAAATCATTTGTTTCATGCACAGGATGAACATTTATAAAATGGGTGATATTTGGAGGTGACTGGATCCAGGTTTACCAGCTAAAAAGCTGGCAAAAGTCTCACACTTGGAGCTTTTGAGAATCAGGCACTTTACTGTGCAGACTGCTGTGCCTGCCATTGTGAGGCGATGGCCTAGAGACATTTTCAAGTGACTGATAGTCCAGTGACCCATGTTCTCGGGACCCAGGGTAATTCAGTAAAAAAATCTGGAATTAAGATTGTTTCTTGCCAGGAAATACCCATCTGCTTCCCTAATATCCTCATCTGACCTGGCCTGCAAGTTTTTCCAGTCCTGATGTGATTGATTCTTAACTATCTTCTGGGCAGTTAGGAATGAGAAAGGGTTTTTTTTAGCTGAACCAGGATGCAAACAATTTATTAAAATATGATGGGCCTTGTTCAGGGTCAACAAGCCCCAGAGGTGGAAATCCTGCACTTACTGAGAGCTGCTAACATATCAGAAGCCAACAGCTTTGCATTGCTCTGCAGCATCTGGATTATCAGGAGACTCGGGTCAAAAGTGAGTGATGAAAGTGCTGATCATAGAGGATGTGGGAGGAATTTTGTATTAAGGGCAGGGGTGTTGCTCTCAGGAGCTCTCCTTTCTGTGCTTGTCTTGGCAGTCTGCAAGCAACCCAGACAGAATTGAGTTCAGGTATCACATGTGGCAAGTTTGCTGCCCATCATAGGATGAATACTTACTGCTGTGTGATGAGGCCCTTATTGTGGCATTACTTTCCTAGTTAGGAACTTCAGTTGGTGGCAAAGCTGAAAGACTGTTCTCAGATGTAGAAGAGCACAAGTCAGAAGACACCAGGATCCCTGTGTCACCCCTGCCAACAAACTTATCTCAGGTAGAGGGCAGTAATTTCTTGCAAACATTTATGAAACACTTTTTAAAAGAGTTGTTTCCAAACATGGAGGTTGCAAAACAGATTTCCAGAAATGAATTACATTTACATTCCAGTGTGAAACTGCAAGTGTGGACAGGGGTTTGCTTTTTAATTTTAATCCTGTTATGTTACTGCAGGGTCACAAGAATGAATAACTTTCCAATCATGCTTGGTGATTTAATTCTCCTGTGAGCTATGCTGGATTTAGATGTCAACAGCCTGTAAAATATGAAATAATAACAGAAAATGCTGGAAAAAATGAGCATATAAGAGAGCAGAAAATAGGGTTAATGCTTCAGGTCGGAAAGATGTCATCAGATTCAAGCATTTTTGAAAATTACATTGAGCTCAATAAGTTAATTCTATTAATTTACTTTTTCGGAAGCAAGAAGCTTGCAGTCTAAAGGAAAAAAAGAGGTGAAATCAAAGGCATGCGACCCAAAATCACTGTGGAGAAAAAAATAATCTTGGAAGTAATAATTACAATACCTGACTTACAAATAAGTACATGTATTTTAAGAAAATGTGTGGTAAGTCAAAGAATTTGAGCAGAATAACATGAGGTCATACAGGCAGCCTGAGCATTGGTGATGGGGTGTGATGATCTCGTGGCTTTGAACTAAATAAAGTGTTTTGCACAATGTACACCACACAAAGGTTACATTCAGAGAATTTCATATTCATGGCTATGGCAGGATAACCGTTGTTGAAATCTAGTTCCAAGTTGGGCATAGTTTGCTTGTATTACATTGAACCCAAACAGAAAGAAAAAAAGTGCTCATTTTAAAAAGTTGGCAGTTCCTTTTTGTCAGTTACAGTATCCTGCATCTACATATACCTACATTTTGTTTCCTTTGTTGATAAAAAATCTTACCCTTGATGTAACTTTTCCTACTTTCTTCTCCCTTTGTGTCAAACGTTGCTTTGTCTCTTACCTTACTTGTGAGGTATCTCTGCTTCTGCCTGACAACACAAGTAGAGTTTTGCTTTTTGGATTTTGTTTTGGTTTTCTGCTAAACAAAAGTTGTGGAATAACTCAGTATTGACATATACTCCTTAACAGGCTCCATTGAAATCTAATTCCTTGAAAGTCAGTCTGCTTTAAAACCTTGGTTGTAATTTTCTTCTGAACCTTCATATTCTATTTCACCATATTTTGATAAATGTTCACAGGATATTCCTGGACAACCAAGGTTTCAATGAATTATGGCTTCATATTTAAGTCTCCATCTTGTTACTCGCTTTTAAAAACCCTCAGCTCTGTGAATGTTTCCTGAAAACACTTAGTAAGTTTAGTGACTTTGCAACTTGTGCTCCTTTTCTTCACCCAATCATCTTCACTGTCAATACCACCAGAAAATTTCCAGAAACTTACGTCCAAGTCTTGCAGGAGAAAGTGAGGACTGCAGATGCTGGAGATCAGAGCTGAAAATGTGTTGCTGGAAATGCACAGCAGGTCCAAGTCTTGCACCCTTAATTGTTCCTTAATTCCAATCAAACAGGCAGGCCTCCACCCCATCCTTTCCCAACTTTGATGTTCTTTTGAAATATCTTATAGCCTGGAATATTCACCACATGCCCCCACCACCACCACCACCACCATTAGACGCACACATGAATTAGATCCTGATCTTGGTATTTGTTACCACATTGTCGCCATGAGGATGAAATTCTCTTAATTTATTCCTTGTGCTGTATGCATTGAGCATAGGTCTCAACATTGTTAATCCTAACCTTGCCCTCATGTGGTTTTGCTTGTACTCTTTGATTTATCCCACTTTTTCTTAATTTGCATTTTTTAAACTATGTGGAAGATAATTTAAATATTGTTTCCAGGATCTTATTTCCAATGATTTATCAGAATTTGTGTAGTCTGACTTTGTTTCATTACTTCTTTTCCATTAGGCTATCATCTTTACTTGCTCCCAGAAGCCCTTTCCACTTTTTCATTTTAATATCCTTTCTCCAACCCAATTAATAGTTTCTATGATTCTTCTGGCCCCACTGCAGACAGATGTCACCTGTCCCAGGGATGATGACTCCTTTCGGTTCCACTGCACATGCCAGAATCTTTTAAAATGGCAATTCTTATTGCTACACCAGTCTTTTAGCATTGCATTTGCATTTCTCATCTTTTTATTGAGGTTAGGATGTGGATTCCCTTGTAATTAGGGGATTTATCAAACTTTAGTTTTACCTTTCTAATTTAGCATCTCACTCCAGGCAGTTGTTTGGCAGCTCAGCCTCCTGATCGTAGCCAGGTAGGGTGAATAAAATAGAAAATTTTATTTTGGCTACCCAGTTACAATCTGTTTCAGTTACCAGCCCATCCAAGCAAAGCTTGAGATAATTCATCTAGAACTGCTTCCCTATTTTCTTACCCTCTGTTTACACCAGAATATTGGAACATGGCCACTCTTCCAGCTACAAAGATGCTGGTTCCTGTACCTACTCATGTATTTCAGTTTGGTCCAAATTAAGACCATAAGAAATAGGAGTGGAAGTAAAGGCATTCGACCCATTGAGTCCACTCCACCATTCAATCATGGCTGATGGGCATTTTAACGCCACTTAGCTGCACTCTCCCTGTATCCCTTAATTTCTTATTGTGTGACGACCAACTTTAAGTTCTATCTTACATTGATCTCTGATCTCTAAGTACTGCCTGATATTGATATACAATTTAGGTAGCTTGTGTAATTGTCTTTTGTCCTGCCCTCTGCTTTCTGGCCACATACTGCAATCACCTCTCTGGGGAGTCTGAACTAAACTGTTCAAAACCTCAGTGTTCTCTCTAACCATGAGTTTAATTTCAAACCTTCTACCATTTCCATTAGCCAAGTTGATTTGGATTATTTAGTCTGCTCACTTCCAACTTTGTATTATGACTCAACTCCACCCAGGCTTTGTCTGAAAAAGATAAATGTCCATGCTGTCAGCGGCAAGGTGCAAGCATGGATAGAAGCTTGACTGTCTGGCAAAAAGCAGACAGAGGGGCGAAAAGGGTCCTTCTCAGGATGGCAGCAAGTGACAAGTCGTGTTCTCCAACGCTCAGTATTGGTACTGCAACTTTTCACTTTACACATGAATGATCTAAATGAAGGAACTGAGGGTATTCTGGCTAAGTTTGCAGACAATACAGGATAGGTAAAGTGTCAGGCAGCATTGAGGAGGTGAGGAGGCTGCAGAAGGATTTAGACAGGTTAGGAGAGTGGGCAAAGTGGCAGATGGAGTACAATGTGGGAAAGTGTGAGGTCATGTGCTTTAGTAGGAAGGATAGAGGCATAGACTATTTTCTAAATAGGGAGAAACTGCAGAAGTCTGAAATGCCAAGAGACTTGGGGGTTTTCGTCCAGAATTCTCTCAAGGCAAACTTGCAAGTTGAGTCAGTCGTTCGGAAGGCAAATGCAATGATGGCATTTATTTTGTGAGGACTTGAATATAAAAGCAGGGATGTACTTCTGATGCCCTATAACATAAAACATAGAACATTACAGCGCAGTACAGTCTTTGATGATGCGTCAACCTGTGGAACCAATCTAGCCTATTTAACCTATACTATTCCATTTTCATCTATAAGTTTATCCAATGACCATTTAAATGCCCTTAAAGTTGGTGAGTCTATTACTGTTGCGGACAGGGCGTTTCTACCCCCTAGTATTCAATGAGTAAAGCTGTGACATCTGTGTTCTATCTATCATTCCTCAATTTTTGGCTATGTCTCCTCACATTAACCATCACCATCTGAGGAAAAAGGTTCTCACTGTCCACCCAGTCTAATCCTCTGATTATCTTATCGATCTCAAATAGGTCACTTTTCAACCTTCTCTATTACGAAAACAGCCTCAAGTCTCTCAACATAAGTCCTTCCCTCCATACCAGGCAACATCCTCGGAAATCTCCTCTGCACCCTTACCAAACCTTGCATATCCTTCCGATAATGCGGAGACCAGAACTGTATGCAATACTCCAAGTGCGGCCGTACCACAGTTTTGCACAGCTGTAGCATGACATTATGGCTCAAACTCAATCCCTCTACCAATAAAAGCTGACACATCATACACTTTTTTAACAACCCTACCAACTTGGATGGCAACTTTCAGGGATCTATGTACATGGACACTGACATCTCTCTGCTCTTCTGCACTACCAAGAATCTTAGGATTAGCCCAGTACTCTGTATTCCTGTTACTCCTTCCAAAGTGAATCACCTGACATTTTTCCACATTAAACTCCATTTGCCACCTCTCAGCCCAGCTCTGCAGCTTATCTATGTCCCTTACCTGCAACATCCTTCAGCATTATCCACAACTCTACTGACCTTAATGTCATCTATAAATTTACTAACCCATCCTTTTACGGCCTTATCTAGGTCACTTTTGAAAATGACAAACACCAGTGGCCCCAAAACAGATCCTTATGGTACACCACTAATAACTGAACTCCAGGATGAATACTTCCCATCAACCAATCCCCTGTGTCTTCTTTGAGCTTGCCAAAGATCTATAATTACCAGGGTTGTCTCTACTCCCTTTCTTGAACAAGGAAACAATATTTGCTATCCTCCAGTCTTCTGGCACTTTTCCTGTAGACAATGATGACATAAAGATTAAAGCCAAAGGCTCTGCAATCTCTTCTCTAGCTTACCGGAGAATCCTAGGATAATGGGCGGCACGGTGGCACTGTGATTAGCACTGCTGCCTCACAGCGCCAGAGACCCGGGTTTAGTTCCTGCCTCAGGCGACTGACTGTGTGGAGCTTGCACATTCTCCTCGTGTCTGCGTGGGTTTCCTCCGGGTGCTCCGGTTTCCTCCCACAGTCCAAAAATGTTCAGGTTAGGTGAATTAGCCATGCGAAATTCCCCATAGTGTTAGGTGCAGGGGTAAATGTAGGGGAATGGGTCTGGGTGGGTGCGCTTTGGCGGGTCAGTGTGGACTTGTTGGGCTGAAGGGTCTGTTTCCACACTGTAAATAATCTAATTCCATCCAGCCCAGGCGACTTATCTGTTTTCAGACCTCAGCCTTGCAAGTCACCAAGATCTCTCTGTTTCTTCAATTCCGTTTCTTCCAGTGCCTCTACTTCTATCACCTGTCGTTGGTCGGTGCATGTTAGGCTGCCTTATACCCAAGTTCTGATGGTTCTGATGTCTTCATCCTAAACCTGACCACCTCTCTATTTCTCCATTTTAAGATACAATTAAAATATACTGTTAAACCAAATTTATCCTTCCTCATATCTCTTTCTCTCCTCATTGGGGGAGTGGGGGGGGGGGAGGGGTTACCTCTTTGACCAAACTTATCCTTCTTCATATCTCTTTCTCTACTCCACTGTGGGGCACCTTGGGATGTTTTGCTACTTTGAAGGCACAAAGGAAAACAAGTTGTCGTTGATTTCTGCTTAAGTCAGCACCATATTTCCCTTGTTTAATTTGCAAAAATCTCTCTTTGCTTTGCATACCTTGAAAATACATGATCCAGAAAACCAGGTTGCAGTGGCTACCTGTGCCATGTGCACATGTTGAGAAGGAGGGAGGAGAAAGGCGAGAGGCAGCATGAAAGCATTCCAGTATTGTCATGCTTATAATCCTGTGTTCCTTTGAGTCTCGTGGTGGTGCACAGGTTGTGCTTTGTATTGATGTGGCCACCAAAATCACAATAGCTGGTTTTATCTCGAAACTTCAACCTCATATCAAAAGGAAGGAACATCTATGATGAGTTTAAAATTTATTTGAATCACTAATTAGAACTGATCTAATTAATTGAAAATACTTATCACATAATTTAAAAGTTTAGGTGAGTTTTAGAAAACAGCAAATGTTTTGTTTTTGGTGCACACAAGTATAGATGCATAGAAACTGGAAGCATGAATGGGCACTTGGCCCTTTGAGCCCACTACATCATTCACTATGGTCATGTCTGATCCTCTTCTCAATGCCATATTCCTGCTTTCTTCCTATACCTCTCCATGCCTTTAAAATTTAAAAGAAAATTGATTTTTTTCTTGAATATATTTGTGATTTGGCCTCTACAGATGTCGGTTGTGGAGAATTTCACAAGTTTACTGCCCTTTAAGTGAAGAAATGTTCCCTCATCTCAGTTCTAAATGATCTACCCCACATCCTGAGACTGTCCCCCAGTTCTCCATTCATCAATCAGGGAAAAGCATCTAGTCAGCATCTCGTCTGACCAACCCTGTTTGAATTTTCTCTGTTTCAATCAAATCTCATCTCATCCTTCTAAACTCTGGTGAATATAGGTCTAATAGAACAAGTCTCTCCTCTCTTGCCGTCTGCAGTGTCTAATGAGTCTCTAGTGGACTCCCTGTGTGGCAACCCTATCCTTAAACAAGGTTTTGTCTGGGATGTGAACTTACCACATGCAACTGGGCAACACATACTCAAAGGAAGAATCATACCCCTCCACCAAATCTCTTGATATTAAATTGCAGTGGTCAGTCAATTGATTTTGTTAATGATCTGTTAAACAGTTGGTATTTTGTGGCCAGTTTCAGGTGAACAGTTAATCACGAGGACTGCCATTAAATTGATCTGCAGAAGTGAAAGCCTTGCACTCTGTTGTCATATGCTGAATATATTAACGTATCTTATTATGTTTGTCTTTTTATGCAATTTAAAAGACAATTTGACAATATTATTGGCTAATTTTTAAGATAGGCTGTGGTGATATCAGTTTCCCCCTCGCAGATCGATTATATATTTGAATATGCATCCAAATCTCATTACCGCAAATTCATGGACACTAACAGTCATTGTAAATATCAAAATATTTTGAGCTATATCTTATCAATACACAGCCAGTTTATGACAAAAGTTGTAGGTAATAGATCAGTTGAAATCTGCACCTAATGGATTTTTGTTAGCCAGAGATGGTTGTGATATGGCGGGGAAACAACACATATATGGAGTGATGTCACAGCTCAGCCATTTCAATGACTTGTGGAACATACATAGGTGCTAAATGGTCATCTTCTGCCTCTGTGTTTGTATGTGGTTAAAGCATTGGAGGAAAGAGACAGGTTCACTTTCATCAGAAAGCTGGGATCAGATTACCAAATAATAACAGGGCAAAGGCAGTGTGTGACTTCTCTGTAATATTGTTTGAGAATCGGTCTTGCAATACAATGTGAAATGTTCCTTTTTGTAAATATGTGACATGATCAAATACCATAACATCATGGCCATTATCCTTGTGATTATTTCTGTATTAAGAATCTGTTTGGAAAATAGCAGCAGAAATGCTCTGGAGAAGTTATTATGGAATATACATGATGAAACTGACAGTGCCAGAGATTCAGCATGCAGTATTCTGGAGGTTTTGAGTGATTATAAAAATATTTTTGACAACAAAGCTTCACTTTTTCTTGTCAACAGATGTCTGCCAAGTGTATATATTTCTAATGTTAAAGTCAAATTCTTTAGGCAGCTATCAACTGTAGCTTTGCTTTTTATCTTATTGATAAACTAGAACTCAATTTTTCCTTCACCAGAAAGTGGAATACCTTCCCAAATTGTATTCAATATAGAAACACAAAGAATACAAGTATATTTGTATGATTTAAAACAGAAGCTTTTCAAAATGATGGCTCCGACTATAAATCCAATTTGATGACTGTCACTTTTTAAAAACATTTCAGCAATTAAATTGTACAGTTGTAGTTTCTCCATTTACAAAGAGCACGTCAAATTAACAATCTCAGAATACCTTTAAGCGTACATATTTTTCTCTTAGTCTTTCATTTTATTGCTTAAAGACTTGTGAGTATTCATGTTAACATTGGAATGCCAATGACAAACATGCACACGAGATAGATGCATTATTTATATCTTGCTAGATGAGTGGATTCAGCTTGGCTGTCACCAAAATCATTTCTCTGAAACATAGAATCTTCGATGATAACATAACTTCTTCCACCTTCAAGCACGTAGTCACTGTTCTGGCATTCATCCAATTAAGTTTGTCACTGTTCCCCGTGCTGTCATGGAAACAAGGCCAAACTACTTGGCTTAGGTTCTGTGTGTTTGCTCAATCCTGAGTTGGTGTAGATCCAAAATGGCAGGAATGGCGGAATATTGTTTTCTGGATTTTCTTTTCTAATCAGGCAAACATAAGGGTTATAAAGTTTGTTTTCTGGCAGTCGTTATTATTAAAACTGCTGTATTAGTGATCTTCACATCAAACACACAAATTGTCAGGATTTTTTCTCATCATGAGATTTAAAATGATAAGCGTGTTGTGGCTAATGTAAGAAAATCTGCATTGGTGAACTGAGTTGGAGAAGTGGATTTCTGTGTAATTAATTTTGGACTGAAGTTTTGAACTAACTGAGAAAGTCTCCAATCAGTCCTTTTAATTATCTCCCAAATCATCATTATTCTGCACTGTCCTCCATGAGTCACTGCAAAACTAAAGAGCTTACAAGAAAATAAGTGGAATTTAACTCTTATTATCAATGTATTCTTTTTTTGTTTAAAACAATTGAACATGACTTCCACCAACTCAGTTGTTCAGTTAAACTTGAAAGTAATGTATTTGCTTGGAGATTGAAAACATGTTGACCAATATTTCAAATGTGAACTAAACACTGGTGCATCCAAAGAAGTCAATGGCAGAAGGTATCGAGTCAAACTGTCAAATCTCGATGCAGTCAAAAAGCCCATGGTTGAGCTGTGACATATAAATGTCATAACTATTCAGAAAGATCACCACAAGAATAGAATTAAAACCCTACACTGGCTTTCAGACCTCTATCATGAAATTGATGTGAATTGCTTTGCTACAAGACAATTAAATTACCCAGAAAATCACTGTGCACCCTCAAGGATACATTGTGAAATGCTTCGCGTACCAGTCAGTTGGACAGAACTGATAACTTCGATTTAAAAGGAAATATTTTCAAAGGGGTTTTCAGGCAGCAATATTGAATATAGTTCCCTTTTTCTTGAAGAATGTTTTATTTTCTGAAGGAATAACTTTAGACTTACGGAGCACATGAATGACCATGTAATTCCTTCCAGTTTATCGAGTGAAAATGCTTCAGTGTGTTGAGTATATTTGGGGAATCTGACTTGACACTGTACAAATTGGGACCACGCATGATACTTTGGACCTCTCTACGAACTTTCAAATGCAGATGACCATTCAACAATTAAATTAGTAGTCCTTCAGGGGCAGTCCCTTCAAAAATAATTTTCTGTCCCCAAGAATTGACTCTGTCGTTGCTCCAAATGAACAAGCTAGTAATTCAGTGGATATCCCGTGTTTGGAATACAAAGCCCTAAAATAAAACACAGTTGAGGACAGCTGGAAGAGATGGGAAGTTTTGGAGAATTTTCCAAGGGCACTGAAGGCTTCCCATGTTACTTCTTGGAATTGAAAAGTCAAACCTTGAAGTATGTTGTGGTTCACATCCGATTAGTAAAATGTGAAAGGATGTAAGCCAAAGCTTTTAAGAGAGATAAGAGCTGGTTTTAAGGCTTTAATTGCTGGACAAATCTGGTCTTGATGAGGTGGGACCCATCTGCTGAAAGTTACCTCGCGACATCTTTAAGCTAAAGTTGCTTTCTCAATACATGTTATTAAAACCCCATCTGTATTTTTGAGCTTTGTTCCAGAACTAACTCGGAGCATTTAATTTTAAAATCTTACCACAAAAGCCTGGGATTCTGTGTAAGGTTCACGATTCAGTCTAGTGTCCCCAATTGTTGGGGAATCGACCTTGGGAGAGCAGGAATCAGAATGAATCAGGAATAGCTGCAAAATCGAGGGAAAGCCGAGGGAGCGGAGTTGCAAAACGAAACTTTCAGCTCTGTGTGTTTAGTCGATGGTCAAAGTTTGAGCAGTGAGGTCCGAGAAAGGATTTCGCCCGAAATGTAGGCAAATCGTGAGTGCTCACTTGGTCGGAAACCACAGGGACACTACTTGAAGCAAAAAACAGAGAAGTTTAATTGAGGCAATAAACGTCAAACTGGAAGAACATTTTCAGGGAGGAACTATATCTTGAGGGTCCAGTTGAACCACTCAGTTCAGGAGCTCTTTCATCACCACACTGTCATAGAGTGCTCAAATGGGGTTTAGTGCTTTCGAAAGTGGAAACTGCTGTCGTGAGATTCAAATACTGAGGTCAGCCATGCAGTTTACGATCGTTCTCTCTTTCATGTAAAAACTAATGTTCACTACTCACCTTCTATCCTGTATGTCAGGTTTAAGTGCTGGCTTGAGTGAAAAAGGGGGATTTCAATGGGTAATCGTCCAGGTAGTTAGTGAGTGGTTTTTCAAGTGTGTCCCATTGCCATTCCTTGAATTTTTGTAAAACACTTTTCATTCGCAATTGTTATGATTGTTTTACATAAAACAAATGGTGTCTGAAGCCTTCGTGATAAATATAGCTCTGGGCAGTAAATTAAGCGACAGGTCAATTTGGAGGTGTTAATACGACAACTTTACAAGACATTCGTCACATTTTACGGACCGACGGTACTTCATTTTGTGTTCGTTTGCACGGTGAATTCGGTGTCTTTGACAATATCTAAGCGTGCCAATTGAAAGAGCCGTAGAAACCCCGAAAGTAGGTGCAACAGTAGACTTTTGGCTCTTCGAGCCTGCTCTGTTATTGTGATAACGCCTGATTATCTAACTGAGAATCCTGTACATGCTTTCTCCCCATACAGTTTGGTCCTTTCAGCCTCGCCCTCTTTTTAACTACTTGCTGAAAACATTCAATATTTTGACCTGCACCACTTTCTGTAGCAGAAAATTCCACAGCTTAGCACTTAAGTAAAGAAATTTCTCCTTATCTCAACCCCACCCCATATCGTTAAACTGTGACTCCCGATTCAAGAGTCTCCAGTCATACGGTAAGTGCAGAAAGGATGTTTCCAGTCTAGTCCTGTTATACTTTGCTAGGCTTCTATGGTATTCCCCCCTCATTATTCTAAATTCCTGTGAATCTAATCCCAACCAATCCAGTCTCTCTGCAGACCCACCATTCCAGGAACCAGTTCATTTGACCTGGAACAAACCTCCAAAATGATGGCAGCAAAAAGAAAGGCTTTGTCTGCTGAAGAAGACAAAACCTGACAGCAGAACATGCTACACAGATTTTTCCCCATAATATATCTTCTGGGAACCTGAGTAAGTTCTTGAAATCAGTTCCTGCGAAATCTGAAAGCTGAACTTTACTCAGACTGAGAACTTTACTTCCATTCACTCATCTGAACTTATGTCTGATTTAAAGGTCTCTCATCGATTCTGCAGCTGTCATTGTTCTGGTCTCAATGACAAGAAGTTGACTGGATCATGAGAAGTCATCCCTTTTTTGTCATCTTTGCATTTGGATTCAGCTCCTCCAGATATTTTCCCATTTGGCTGTTTCAAAAACCCATATCATCCTTGAATTGTCTGAAGTGTGATTGTTCATGTTTGGATTCAGGGGATTTGTTTAATTTCTGCTTCATAGTTTAATTTTTCAAGAAGTTATTTTTGGGATTATTGGGAAAAAAAAGTTGAAAGTCTCTGAATAACAGTCATGAGTCGAAACAAATTGACCAATTTTATGATCCAATGAAACATTTACACTTATGGTGCTCCAGAGCTTCCAGTCCCTGAGCCAAGCTGTTCCAAGAGCTGAATATTGGCAGCTCCCCAGCAATGTGGAAAATTGCCCACAAGGGACATCAAACGGAAAACTCATTGTTGGCTAGAATCATACCTGGCATGAACATGGATACATTTGCTTGAGGTCAGTCATCACAGCTCAAGGTCGTGTCCTAGGTTCAGCCATCTTCTAGCTACTTCACCCTCTTCATCTTCCCAGGCATAGCTGGGGCCCCTGCGGTGCCCATGGCTACTCCTTTGGTTTGGAGGAAGTGGGAGGATTGGAAAGAGAAGTTGTTCAGGGTGAGGACCAGTTCAGTCAGTCGAAGGAGGGTGTCTGTGGAAGGGTACTGGTTAGTACGGCGGGAAAGGAAGAAGCGGAGGGCTTTGAGTCCTTCATGATGGGGAATGGAGGTGTACAGGGACTGGATGTCCATCCTTCGTGATGGGGGATGGAGGTGTTCAGGGACTGGATGTCCATCCTTCGTGATGGGGGATGGAGGTGTACACTGACTGGATGTCCATCCTTCGTGATGGGGGATGGAGGTGTACAGGGACTGGATGCCCATCCTTCGTGATGGGGGATGGAGGTGTACAGGGACTGGATGTCCATCCTTCGTGATGGGGGATGGAGGTGTACACTGACTGGATGTCCATCCTTCGTGATGGGGGAATGGAGGTGTACAGGGACTGGATGTCCATCCTTCGTGATGGGGGATGGAGGTGTACACTGACTGGATGTCCATCCTTCGTGATGGGGGATGGAGGTGTACAGGGACTGGATGTCCATCCTTCGTGATGGAGGATGGAGGTGTACAGGGACTGGATGTCCATCCTTCGTGATGGGGGATGGAGATGTACAGGGACTGGATGTCCATCCTTCGTGATGGGGGATGGAGGTGTCCAGGGACTGGGATGTGGAATAGTCCCTGCCTCCTCGTAGGATATGTGGTACAGTCCATCTTCCGCAGCTACACTGGCACCACCCCCCACCTTTTCCTCCGCTACATCGATGACTGTAACGGCGCTGCCTCGTGCTCCCACGAGGAGGTTGAACAGTTCATCCACTTTACCAACACCTTCCACCCCGACCTCAGACTCCTCCCTCCCCTTCCTAGACCTTTCCATTTCTATCTCAGGCGACCGAATCAACACGGACATTTACTATAAACCGACTGACTCTCACAGCTACCTAGACTACACCTCCTCCCACCCTGCCCTCTGTAAAAATGCCATCCCATATTCCCAATTCCTTCGTCTCCGCCGCATCTGCTCCCAGGAGGACCAGTTCCAATACCATACAACACAGATGGCCTCCTTCTTCAAGGACTGCAATTTCCCTCAGACGTAATCGACGATGCCCTCCACCGCATCTCCACTTCCCGCACCTCTGCGCTTGAGCCCCGCCCCCCCCCCCCCCCCCCCCCCCAACCACCACCAGGACAGAACCCCACTGGTTCTCACCTACCACCCCACCAACCTCCATATACAGCGTATCATCCGCCGTCATTTCGGCCACCTCCAAACGGACCCCACCACCAGGGATATATTTCCCTCCCCTCCCCTATCAACATTCCGAAAAGACCACTACCTCTGTGACTCCCTTGTCAGGTCCACACCCCCCACCAACCCAACCTCCACTCCCGGCACCTTCCCCTGCAACCGCAAGAAATGCAAAACTTGCACCCACACCTCCTCCCTTCCTTCTCTCCAAGGCCCCAAGGGATTCTTCCATATCCGCCACAAGTTCACCTGCTCCTCCACACACATCATTTACTGCATCCGCTGCACCCGATGTGGCCTCCTCTATATTGGGGAGACAGGCCGCCTACTTGCGGAACGTTTCAGAGAACACCTCTGGGACACCCGGACCAACCTTCCCAACCACCCTGTGGCTCAACACTTCAACTCCCCCTCCCACTCCACTGAGGACATAGAGGTCCTTGGACTCCTCCATCACCCGACCATAGCAACACGACGGTTGGAGGAAGAGCATCTCATCTTCCGCCTAGGAACCCTCCAACCACAAGGGAAGAACTCAGATTTCTCCAGTTTCCTTATTTTCTCTCCCCCCACCTTGTCTCAGTCAAATCCCTCGAACTCAGCACCGCCCTCCTAACCTGCAATCTTCTTCCTGACCTCTCTCGCCCCCACCCCACTCCGGCCTATCACCCTCACCTTGACCTCCTTCCACCTATCGCATCTCCAACGCCCCTCCCCCAAGTCCCTCCTCCCTACCTTTTATCTTAGCCTGCTGGACACACTCTCCTCATTCCTGAAGAAGGGCTTATGCCCGAAACGTCGATTCTCCTGTTCCTCGGATGCTGCCTGACCTGCTGCGCTTTTCTAGCAACACATTTTCAGCTCTGATCTCCAGCATCTGCAGTCCTCACTTTCTCCAGGATAGAGGCATGGACTATTTTCCAAATGGGGAGAAAATTCAGAAGTCTGAAGTGTAAAGAGACTTAGGAGTTCCAGTCCAGGATTCTCTTGCAGGTAGAGTCAATAGTTAGGAAGGCAAATGCAATGTTGTCATTTATTTTGATAGGACTTGAATATAAAAGCAGGGATGTACTTCTGAGGCTTAATAAAGCTCTGGTCAGACCACATTTGGAGTATTGTGTGCAGTTTTGGGCCCCGTATCTCAGGAAGGATGGACTGGCCCAGAAGCGTATTCAGAGGAGGTTCATGAAAATGGTCCCACGAATGGAAAACTGACCATATGAGGAATGTTTGAGGACTCTGGGTCTATACTCAGAGTTTAGAAGGATGAGTGGGGGATCCATTTGACAACAGAGTGGATGTTGGGAAGTTGTTTCCATTGGTGGGAGAGACTAGGACCTGAGGGCAAAGCCTTAGAGCAAAAGGAAGAGTTTTAGAACAGAGATAAGGAGAAACTTCTTCAGCCAGAGAGTAGGGAATCTTTGGAATTCACTGCCACAGAAGGCTGCAAAGGCCGGGTCATTGAATATACTTAAGACTGAGATAGAAAGGTTCTTGAGTATCAAGGGGATCAATGGTTACTGGGATAAAGCAGGAGAATGAGGTTGAGAAACTTATCAACCATGATTGAATGACAGAGCAGACTCAATGGGGTGAATGGCCTAATTTCTCCTTCGATATCTTACGGTCTCAGTACATGTCCTTATGTTGAAATACCCGAGCAATATCCAGGTTTGGGGTGAAAAGTGGCAAGTAGCATATGCACTATTTAGCTACCTTATTTTGGAAAGAATGTAAATGCAATGAAGCAGTTCAGAAACTGATAGCTGGAATGGGCATGTTTTCTTATGAGCAACATTTCCTCTCATGGAGAGCTGCACAGCCTCTATGGGAGTCCATGTATGCTAATTTGTGAAGCAGCGCTGTTTTCAGCATGAACTTCCAAATTCAGACTTTGTTATCACACAAGGACTTTGGAAGAGGGTGCAAATGAAAGCAGAATTGGAGGTAATGTAGTTTGTGAGGAAAGACTAGACTTACATTGCTGGAGTTTGTTTGAATCATACAAGATCTCGAGGGATCTTGGCAGGTTGGTTGTTGAGATGATCTTTTCTATTGTGGGAATATCAGGAATGGAGTCACTGTTTCACAATTATATGTCACCCATTTAAAACCAAGGAGCCCTCTTGTGGCACAGTGATGGCTCTAGACTGAGAGATCTGGGTTCCAGTTCCTCCTGCTCTATTGAATACCATCTCTGAACAGGTTGATGAGAAAAATGGGTGAAATATAACTGAGGATAGGCAAAATTTATTTTCTCAGAACGTCTTGAGTATTTGGAACGCACTTCCTGAAAAGGGGGCAGAAGCAGTATCTGAATATTTTTGAGGCAAAGATAGATTGATTATTATTAAATAAGGGAGTGAGTAGGTGGGAATATTGAATAATCAAATCAGTGATCACCTTATTGACATGCAGAGCAAACCCAAGGGTCTGAATGGCCTATTCCTGCTTGTTCAAATGTTTGCAAAAGGTTTTGATTTTTTCTAGGTCAGAAATATGAAGATGAATACTCATCATGTCCTCAAAAAAAAATCTCAGCCAGCACAGATAGCAACAATCAGGTCCAAGAGATTTCCACCTCCTGCAATCCCAAACTCCCTCTGATTTACACTCTACTTACAGCCACTGGGGTTCTTCCTTGACACAGTGAGCCCAGGAGAGACAGTGAACACAACCTGCTCACTGACATTCATGTCATGAGAATAAACCAAAACAATTGTTGGGTCATGCAGTGACGTTGTCAGTCAGTCAAAATCTTTCCTTTTTGCTCACTTCATATTGCAGTGCAACTAGAGGGGACAGTGTTGTCTATTACATGACCAAGATCAACCAGCTTTGACAATGTTTCCTACCTAATTCCACAGAGGCCAATATCCTGTCATCAAGTCATCCTTTATTTATACATGGAGAATCCTTGACACTGGTCCAACTGCCTCAAAGACAGCTGTCAGAGTGAAAGAACATCTGACACTCCTGTTTCCTATCAGCCAGGGCTCCCTGATTGGACCAGGATAACTGCCCCAGCCAGGGAACTCAGATTCCATGAGGTCTTCCTCGCTGATCTTGTTATAAGCACTACACTACCTTATTGATGATTTCCAGTTTTCACACATAAGAGATGTATTTATGTTTGTATGAAAGTTCCATTTAGCCAGTATGCACTGAAATCATACGTGACTCTCCTGCCATTTCCGACAAGATTCCTTAACACCTGTCGTCTGTGCAGGTATAAACTCCTTGCATGGCATATGTTAGCATGCACACTTTTATCTTCTGGCTGTTGCTTGTGTGAGACCGCATAGAATGACTTTCTCGTTATCAAGGGCATGACAGTAAGACTCGGTTTCTATCCGTCAGAAACCCTTGGATAGTGATCATGCATGAGTGCACTTATGCTGAGCCAAGAGTGGTGAGGCCATCTATAACTTATAGCTTCTCGAGCCAACAGAGCAGTGATCAAACCTCACTCTGGCTGAGACCGCTATGACCTCAGAAATTGGAATGTGAAATTTACTATTTGCAGGAGTACAAAACCATTATCGGCAGCTTGTTTTACACCCTGCTGGATGTTCATTCCACTGTTAAAGTATGTTTTTTATGAATTTGATACCTCATCATCCCACATTACCACATCATCCAAAAACAGGTTGTTCATGTTTGGCGCCTCGAATTCATTCCTGTAATTTATAACACAGAACTTGAGTATTACTAATTAAATATACATACTATCAAAGCCTCTCATCTTTAATTTTATCAGGGAAGATGCAAGAATGCAAAATTTAAATGAGAAAAGCAGGTTGGCAAGTTGACTCTGATTGGCATTGCCATGGAGGATGCACGAACAAACTCATTTTTTTAAATGCAACAAAGACACAATGCCTGGATGCAATTCACAATGACCAAGTACAAATGGGCTGCCCAAGCCACACAAAAGTGATGTCCCCATTACTGCCTATTCTGAGTGAGTTTTGCAGGAACGTCAGCATAATTGATAGTGTACTGAATCACTGAACTTTTCTGTTCATACTCTTTCACTTTTAACTTACTTCCAACCAAGCTTGTTTTTCCTCTCGAATCAAGCTAAGTTGTGCCCGGGAGTGATGACAGAGAGCTTATGACATGATTTCTTCATGCTTCACCCATTGAGATACCTGGAGTTAGAAACTCAGCAAGTTGAGCAAAATTACAAGACAGACCCAGATCTCTATGCCATGATGTGCTCCTGATGCAACATGCTCCATGTGCCAGATAAGACCCTCACATCAAAAGACAAAGTGGCTGTAATACCACAACACAATTAATGCAGTCTTGGTCCTTGAGCAACTTGAGACGTGGATCAGAAGTATGTTCGGAGTGAACTAACTGGAATGCAAGGTTAATTGTGTCCAAGGCTATATAAATTAAATATCAGTGCGCTATCAACCAAAGATTGAGGTGAGCACCAGCAACTAGTTAATACTGTAGCTTAAATGAAAATTTAAAGTTGCCACTTTAAGATTAGAAGCCAACCAGTGAAATACATTGAAAAGAACAAATGCTGGCGATCACAGCAGGTCAGGCAGCATCCATGGAGAGAGAGCAAGCTAATGTTTCAAGTCCAGATGACTCTTCATTAGAGCTGTTGTGAAGTGTGGAGAGCACAACATCTATAGTTGGGGGAGAAAGGATGTTGATAATTCAGTTCAAGTGAACAGAATTTGAGAATGGCAGAACAATGGTGTGAGAGTCAATAAAGTGTGGCACTGGAAAGGCACAGCAGGTCAGGAAGCATCTGAGGAGCTAATGCCAGACTTGAAAGAATAGACAGTCCCACTGTGGTTGGGGGGTTGGGGTGGAGAAAGGACATGGTGACAGAGAATGTAGCAAGTAAAGCTAAAAGAAAAGGAAGGATTGGGAGTGAGTGCACAGCATGAAGGTGTTGAATTCAATATTAAGTCCAGAAGGTTGGAAAGTGCCTAGCCTGAAGATAACATGTTGTCCCTCCAGTTTGCGTTGTGATTCACTGGAGCACTGCAGAATGCCGAGGACAGACATGTGGGCAAGCGAGCAAGACGCTCTACTAAAATGACTGGTTAAGCCAAGTCAAAGGAGTGGCTATGAGCATCTGCATGAGTCCAGTTATGCCTGCTTCTTTATGGGGTATGTGGACAATCCTTGTTCAAATTCTACACTGGCCCCCCCCTCCCACCCTTTTATGTTTGGCACATCGACAACTGTTTTGGTGCCACTTCATGCTTCTGCCAGGACCTTGAAAATTTTGTTCATTTTGTCTCCAATTTCTACCCAGCTATAACTTTCACATTATCTATTTCCATCGCTTCATTTCCTTTCCTGACCTCTCTGTCTCCATTGGGGGAATAAACTGTCTACTGTCAGCCACTACAAAGCCATTGACTCCCGTACCTTACCTTTACTACAGCTCTTCACACCCCATATCCTGCTTTTTGTTACTTATATAAATGATTTGGATGTGAATATAAGGTGTAGTGAGTGAGTTTGCAGATTATGCCAAAATTGGAAGTGTAGTGAACAGCAAAGAAGGTTACCTCAGAGTACACCGGGATCGTGATCAGATAGGCCAGTGGGCTGGGGAGTGGCAGATGGCGTTTCATTTAGATAAATGTGAGGCTCTGCATTTTGGAAAGGCAAATCAGGGCAGGACTTATACACCTAATGGTAAGGTCCTGGGGAGTGTTGCTGAACAAAGAGACCTTGGAGTGCAGGTTCATAGCTCCTTGAAAGTGGAGTCTTGGTTTGATAGGATAGTGAAGAAGGCATTTAGTATGCTTTCCTTTATTGGTCAGAGCATTGAGTATAGGTGTTGGGAGGTCACGTTGTGGCTGTACAGGATGTTGCTTCTGCCACTTTTGAAATCTTGCGTGCAATTCTGGTCTCCTTCCTTTGAGAAGGAAGTTGTGAAATCTGAAAGGGTTCAGGAAAGGTTGCGAGGATGTTGCTAGGGTTGGAGGATCTGAGCTATAGGGAGAGGCTGAATTGGGAGAGCGTCAGAGGCTGAGGGGTGACCTTATTGAGGTTTATAAAATCATGACAAGTATGGATAGGTTAAATAGACAAAGTCTTTTTCCTGGTTTGGGAGAGTCCTGAACTGGAGGTTATATGTTTGGAAGGGAGGAGAAAGATTTAAAAGGGACCTAAGGACCAACCTTTTCATGCCAAGTATGGAATGAGCTGCCAGAGGAAGTGGTGGAAGCTGGTACAATTACAGCATTTAAAAGGCATCTGGATAGGTATATGAATAGGAAGGGTTTTGAGGGATATGGGCCAAATCCTGGCAAATGGGACTAGATTAATTTAGGATATCTGGTTGGTATAGGCGAGTTGGACCAAAGGGTCTCTTTCCATGCTATACATTGCTAAGGATGTAGGTTTGCTCACTGAGCTGGAAGGTTCATTTTCAGACGTTTCGTCAGCACACAAGGTAATGGTATTACCCTAGTATGCTGACGAAACATCTGAAAACAAACCTTCCAGCTCAGCGAGCAAACCTACATCCAGAACCTCAAGCTGAGCTTCAAATCTTCTCAAAACTCGCTGTATATTGCTATGACTGTGATTCCATCCCATTTTTCGAGTTCCTTTCCTAAATTGTATGTTTGAATGATGACGCCTTCCAAAACAGCGCTGCTGACATGGCTTGCTTCTTTCATAACCGTGGTTTTCCACCCACTGTGGTTGACAGGGCCCTCAACCCACATCTCACCTATCACCCACGCTTCCACCATTGCACCTTCCCATCACTCACAACAGCGTGATCACGTTCCCCTTGTCCTCACTTCTCATCCTATCTGCCTCCGCATTTAAAGGATTGTTCTCCACCATTTCAGAGAACTCCAGCAGAACAGCACCACTAACCACATATTTCCCTCACTCCCCCAGTCTGCATTTCGCAGGAATCATTTCGTCCAGGACATCCTAGTCCATTCATTGACCAGAAACATCATCCCTACTTGCCACGGCAACTTCCCATGAAAATGCAGAAAGTGCAAAGCCTGCCCCTTGACCTCATCCGTAGTCACTATCCAAGGGCCCAGTCTTTCGTGGTGACGCAGCATTTCACATGAACCTGACATCCCTGTACCCAGTTATTTTAACTCACATGCCCACTTGTCTCTCTTTGGCATGCTGCAGGTCTCCAGTGAATCACAGTATAACTGGAGGAACAACATTGGATCATCAGACGAGGCGCTTTACAACCTTCTGGACTTGTTCAACACCTTCAGATTGTGAACCCATTCCCATTCCTTCCCTTTGGTTTAGTTTCACTTGTTACATTCTCTGTCACCGTGATTTCTCTCGCTACCCCCACCCCAAAGGGACTGTCTGTTCCTTCCACTCTGATAGTTAGACACACCATTGTTCTGCCATTCTCACATTCCGATCACTTAATCTGAATTATTAGCATCCTTTCTCCCACAGCACTCAACATTCCAAACACACACCATCTTCTGACTTGGGATCCTCCCACTACATTGCATCAACGTTGACTTCACCAGTTTCCTCATCTCCCCTCCCCCTACCTTTCCCAGATCCAACCCTCTAACTCGGTACTACCCTCTTGACCTGACCTACCTGTCCATCTTCCTTCCCACCTATCCGTTCCACCTCCCCACCGACATATCTTAATCACCTCCTACCTGCACCTATATATTGCCTTCCCACCTACCTTACACCTAGCCCCACCTCCACTGTCCTATTTATTTCTCAGACCCCTTCCCTCCCCCCACATTCCTGATGAAGAGCTTATGCCTGAAGCGTTGATTCTCCTGCTCCTCGGATGCTGCCTGATCTGCTGTACTTTTCCAGTGCCACATTTTTTGACTCCAACCACACCCCTAACAAGAGCATAAATGCTGTCCCCTTCAAACTTTACATCAGCTCTGATGAAGAGTCATTTAGACTCAAAATGTGAGCTTGCTGCCTCTCTCTATGGATGCTGCCTGACCTGCTGTGGTCTCCAGCATTTGTTGTTTCCAGTACAGAATTCAGCACCTGCAGTAATTTGCTCATACAGTGAAATATGTTATTGGTTCCACATATGTTTGTCAGATTATTGTTATTTTAAATTTAACAGTGTTTAATAATGTAAACCTAGTATGAAAATTTAGGACTGTGTGATTCAAGGGACAGTGATGGCATGACGACAGCATTGATGAGGGTACAGAGAGCAGAGATTATGTGGTGAACAGTTAGTTTTCAGATTATAGCACAGTGTTTAATGGTACTCCTGGCGTTGGTTTTAGGCCAACTGAAGGTGTAAATCACGTGTATCTGAATGTACAGAGTATCATTTCAAAATTTACAGAAAATGTAAAACTGCGAAAGAAACTCAACATTGAGGAGGACAATTCCAGGTTTCAGGAGTACCGCAGCAGAAAAATGGACAATTACTTGGCTGATGGAAATTAATGTAGTACAGGATAATGCAGTGTGTTTTGTAACAAAAAGAAAATGCAAACTAAATGCAACACTTTGAAGTCATTGCTGGAGCAAAAACCCCTGGAGGTTTATGGACAATAATCATTGTGTCAGGTTGGGAAGTCTATGTAAAAAAAGTTTTTTTGGAACTCAACTTTTCAGCAAGAGATGAATACAGTATGTTACAACTTCCTGCAAACAGTATTCTGCAAAGGAAACCCCACCGGTGGCCAACTCCTGTAAAACTTTGATTAAATCACTGAATTGTCCGATTCTACCTTACTGTCAGAATATGCACGCCAGAACTTTCTTGTCAACAAAAAAAATCAATTGATTGTAATAAAACTGTTTTTAACCTATGGCAAAATGTAGAGCGGCTGAATTGCTAATTTGTTATGGGTATACCAATTCTCAGTCCTTAACTCACTGATTGAGAATTTGTTCCTTGCAGAGCCTCTGCGGGTGTGTTTCCCATTTTCCTTTCAACAGAGGATTTGCATAGTAACAACTTACAGAGAAAGGTGGGGGAAGAGTAGCTACTGGGGATTTTCTTTTCCTTACAAAATCGGGGAGTTTGGGGGGCAGGGCAGGGTGAGGATAAGAGATGGATGCTTTCCTTTTGCAGGTGAGATTTTTCTGCTTTTTGTTCACACTCAAGGTGTCACCATCTGCCCGGGAACCAATCAAGAGGTTGTTCTGATGCTGAGTTCTCCTGAACTCACAGCAACTGATGCCAATTTAAAAAAAAACAATTGAAAGGCTTCTGCAGGAAGAATTGCCCTGAATGCATAAAGGTGCTTCTGATTTATCTGGAATTCTCCTTCATTGCTCTAACAAGGCAACATTGGAAATGCAATTCACAATGTGCTCCATTATCTTGCCTTTAAAGCTACAAACATCATCAGACACAGTTCCCTTGGTTTAAGGCAGTGTTTTTTCTTATTTCTGGTCCATAGTCTAAAACAACAGATATGTTTAAAGATACAAAAGTAAGGAAGCCATACTAAGCCTTTATGAATGGCTAGTTAACTTCAGTTCCTGCGTTGGGCTCAGTTCTGGACACAGCACTTATAGATGGATGTCCAGACTTTGGAGAGAGTTGAGTTTTAGTGTGATGGCAACATATGTAGTTCATTTTGAAACTAGGGATATATCTGTGTTGAGATTGGATAAGCTGGGGATGATATGAAAGAAACAGAAATAGAAGCAGGAGTTTGCCATTTCGATCTTTAAGCTTGTTCTACCATTCATTTTTATCATAGCTGATCACTCAACTCAATAGCCTGTTCCTGTATATCTTTTGATCACTTTAGCCTTGTGTGCTATATCCAACTCCTTGGAGTCATACAATGTTTTGACCTCGACTGGTTTCTGTGGCAGCAACTTCCACAGGCTCGCCACTCTCTGGGTGAAGAAATTGCTCCTCATTTTAATCCTAAGTGGTCTACCCGATGTTCTTCGACTGTGACCCCTAGTTCTGGATTCCCAAGCACTGGGAATATACTTAGTGCATCAACCTTGATTAATCTTGTTAGAATTTTATCATTTTCTATGAGAACTCCCGATTCTTCTGAATGCCAGTGAATATAATCCTCACCGATTCAATCTGGCCTTATTTTTCTATCTTGTCATCCCAGGAAGCAGTCTGGTAATTTTTTGCTGCACTCCCTGTACATAAAAATATCTTTCTTCAGATAAGGAGACGAAAAGTATGCACAGTATTCCAGGTGTGGCCTCATGAAGCCACTGAATAATTTCAGCAAATTATCCCTAATATCATTAGTGTATGTTGTGAATAGCTAGGGTCCAAGTACTGCTTCGTCTTCAAAATAGAAGATAGAACAGAGAACAGTAGAGCACAGTACAGGCCCTTTGGCCCATGATGTTGTGCTGAGCATTTGTCTTCATCTAAGATCAGAGTCAAGATTAGAGTGGTGCTGGAAAAGCACAGCAGGTCAGGCAGCATCCGAGGAGCAGGAAAATTGACGTTTTGGGAAAAGCCCTTCATTAGGAATTTTAGCCTTTTTCCCAAAATGTTGATTTTCCTGCTCCTCAGATGCTGCCTGACCTGATGTGCTTTTCCAGCACCACTCTAATCTTGATTCTAATCTCCAGCATCTGCAGTATTCACTTTTGCCTACTTTCGCTTCATCTAAGATCTAACCTACACACCCCTCAATTTACTGCCATCCATGCGTTTGTCCAGCAGTTGCTTAAATGTCCCAAATGTCTCTGACTCGAATACCATGCACTCACCACTCTCTGTATAAAGAACCTATCTTTGACATCTCCCCTATACCTTCCTGCAGTCACCTGAAAATTATGACCCCTCGTGACAGCCATTTCTGCCCTGGGAAAAGTCTCTGGCTACCTTCTCTAGCTATGCCTCTCATGACCTTGTACACCTCTGTCAAGTCACCTCTCTTCCTCCTTCTCTCCAGTGTGAAAAGCCCAAGCTCACTCAACCTCTCTCCATAAGACAAGCTCTCCAATCCAGGCAGCATTCTGGTAAATCTCCTCTGCACCCTCTCTAAAACATTTGCATCCTTTCTATAATGAGGCGTCCAAAACTGGATGAAATATTCCAAGCGTGTTCTAACCAGGGTTTTATAGAGCTGCAGCAAAATCTTAGGGATTCCCTAGGATTTCCCTTTTGCCTATCTTGAACAGTGGAACAACATTTGCCTCCCTCCAATCAGCCGATACTACTCCCGTGGAGAGTGAGGATGCAAAGATCATCACCAAAGGTGCAGCAATCTCATTAGTCGCTTCCCGTCGTAACCTTGGATATACGTGGTCTGGCCCTGAGGACGTATCTATCTTAATGCTTCCCAGAATTTCCTGCACATGAACTTCCTTAATATCAATCTGTTCAAGCTTTTTAACCTGGTCTACAGTGTTGTCAGAGTCAACAAGGTCCCTCTCTCTCGAGTGAATACTGAAGCCAAAAACTCATTTAGGGCTTTCCCTACCTCTTCAGACTCCGGCCACAAGTTCCCTCCACTATCCCTGATCGGCTCTACCCTCTCTCTGATCAATGAATTTTATATCCACCTGACAGTGTAAGCAGGGTTCTTGTGAAGTGGCTTACTTGAAAGATAGCATCTCTAGTCTCTACATGTCCTTAGCCTGAGCTGATAGCGCCAGACAAGATTTTATGTTCCGATCTCTGTACTGGGGTTTGACTGCACAAATGTCGATCCCAGATGAGGATGCTGCCACTGAGCTATTGACATTGCTGAAAGATAGTTCCATCTGAAGTACACAATTCTACACTATGGAAGAGTGAGGCAAAGAGATCAAACTTCCAGCAAGTACTGAATACAGCAAGTTGCTCGGTTTAGAGCTTGGGACTTCATATCACGGACGTGCTTCTTGCCGAGTTAGAAGTTGAAACTGTACAGTTCATTAGCTGAGGAACTACAGAAGAGTTGGAATGATAAATCGCATTGGTGGAATCTGCTTGGTTGATGCAGCATGAGATATATTTGCTGTGGAAAAATCAAATGGGATATGATTAAAGCTATTCATCTTGACATACTCTGGCTTTTAACTTTGCACTTTTGTTGCAGTAAGCTTTTAAAGCACAAATTGACACTTTTGAAAGAAAGATCCAAGACTGGGGGAAAAAATTTTGCTGGCTAAAGTGCACTTCATTTTATTGTGAGAGGTCATTTGATACTTCAGCTTATTCACTAACCAAGCAGCGATTTTATGAACTGTCCCTTCAGCAAAGAAATAGAGTCTCAGCTCAACTGTTGCCAGCAACTTTTTTTTTGTTCTATCATTCTATTATATCAAACCTTTCTTGGGGTCTAGTTATGTAAGTATTTTTACATTTCCAGAAAAATGTTTTGCAGAGCCATGTAAAATTTAATTTCTTGGCTAACAAAAACTGGTTGATGTTCTAGTCATGAACAAAGACAGGAATCCTGCATTTTAAGCATGTTCTGCTTTGCAACTAAAAACCACTGTAGCTCAATATCCCATCCCAGTTTCAAAAACGAAATGCCATTTTAGGATTCCTCATTCTTAAGGTTGTTTTAGTGTTTTACTGCTGATTTCAAGAGAAGCATTTTGCTTATTCCTGTGACATTGGAAATCTTCCTGCATTCACAAAATTTCAAGCCTGTGTTTGCATTTAAAGATCCTATCTTGCACATTTTTGGGCGAAGAGGTTTAGAGAGTAAGGGTGAAGTCAGAAGCTTTGTGCTGACTTGTACCATGTTTTATCTGAGTAGATTTTTAATTGAATTTCATGAAGGGCTTCTCTCTATAAATATGAGCAAATTTTCTTGCATGTTCATCCCAGGTTCAGTCATTAATGACCAACCTCACCCGAGTTTAGATATTTCCTGAACTAGGGTGGATAGGACAGTATCGAGGTAGGTGGCGATGAGTTCGGTGGGGCAGGAGCAGGCTGAGACAATGGATGGCCGGGTTGTAAGGCTTGTGGATCTTGAGAAGGAGGTAGAATCGGGCTGTGCAGGGTTCCTGGACTACCTGACCTACCTCATCCCCATATCACACCTTTCATCCAATCCTGTCTGGATTCTACCACTTGCTATAGCCAGAAGAATTCATTGCCTTACAATAGACCTTCATCCTTGTCATTACCTTTGAAAGGATGTTGCACACCTCGACAATTACTGTCTGTTCAGAGCTGCTCTGCGCAGTTCATAACATTAGACCCAAACTTGGCAGACAAAGGGATATTGATGCCTCTCTTTGCAGGCAGAGATCTGGAAGTCCTGGTGGATAGGGTGCTGCAGAGGGAGAACCTTCTACTCCCCCAAGGACTGGCAGAGGAGACCATGTTGGCAGTCTGGACTGTGATTGCCACCCAGTTCAGTGCAGTCCAACCAGTCTGGAGCAAAGCCCAGCTGTGTCAGAAGAAGGTCAATGATCTTTTCTGCTCCATCTGGTTAAGTCCAGTTTATCACTGAAGCTGCACACACCTCCACCAAACGTTGGGAGAACAGCATCTCATGTTCCACTTTGGGAACCCTGTAGTCTTTCGGACTCAAAATCCAGTTCAATAATTTTCGGGCCGAAGCATCTTCTCCCATGTCCTTCCAACCCCACCCTCCCCCACAAGACTGCTGAGTTTTTAGCTCTGAGAGATTTGTCAGGAATGACATTCCTTTCATGACTCCTTGTTGATTCTCCCTGATTAACTGAATTTGTTCCAAGTGATCTGTTATTCTGTTATACATTTCTGACTGCAACAATTTCCCCACCACAGATGTCAGGCTAACTGGTCTGTAATTCCCAGGTTTCCCTCTGTCACCTTTCTAAAAGATGGAGTGATGTGAGCAAATTCCAATCCAGAAGTACAACTCCTGAATCCAGGGAACTCAGAGAGATTATGGCGAGGGCATTGTCAATGTGCTCACCTACCTCCTTTAACATCTCTGGATGGAAACCATGAGCTTCTGGAGATTTGGCAATCTTCAGTTCCATTCATTTCCCCATTATTGATGATTTACTGAAGTAAATTTTATTTGGACCCTGTTCCTGATGCTCTGTTAATTTCTTTGGGACAGGAGGCAAGTTACCCTGTTTTTCTGCTGTAAATAATGAAGCAAAATAGTTGTTCAGCATGCCTGTTATTTCCCCTTGGTCATTGACAATATCCCCACTGAGAGCCTTCAGTAGACCAATCGCAGCTATAACCAGCTGCTTTCCCTTTATCTAATTATAGAATCTCTTCACAGTGTCTTTCATGTCCCTTGAAAGTTTCCTTTCATAATCCTTTCTAACTGCCAATATAAGTTGTGACCCTTTTGAGGGGTCTTTGTATTAGTCCCATTCTGTTGTATCTATACTGTTCTTTGCGTTTTTACAAGCCCTTTCTTTTAATTTTATACTGTCCATTATCTCCTTAGATGCCCATCACTTTTTTTTGAGAGGTTGAGATTTTCCTACCCTTGGTTAAAAATGCTTCTGAATTGCATTAAATGTTTCTTTAAACACTCTCTACTCTTCCTCAGCTGTTTTACTTTTTAGCAAAAATTCCCAGTTTACAGTGGACAGTCTGTGTCTCGTCTCACTAAAGTCTGCTTCACTTAAATCCAAAATTCTACCATCTGATTTTCGCTTATGTCCGATAAACATGACATGAAACTCAATCATGTTATGCTCACTATTTGTCAAATGCTTATGAACAGCTTGGTCATTGCTTATTACGAGATCCTGTATTACTTGTACTTTGCCAGAGGAAACCGTCCTGGATGTGCTGTAGAAATTCACAGTCTTTCTGTCAGGTGCTTCTCTGTCTCCTCCAGTCTCTGCCTCAGCTATTCAGCTGCCTAATTTCAGCATTTGTACAATCTAGCATTAGGTCTCCACTGGAGGTTTTCCCCTCATGACGTTCTCCCTCAGTTTCAAATCAGAAATATTATTGCACCCCTTCCGCTGTTTTCTCTATTTTTCCTGTGAACCTTAGTGCCTTGTCCTGACCACCTTGCAGCAATGTCTGCAAAATGGCTATGAGAGCATAGTTTCCAATTTGAATCTATGCCTGCCGCTAACATGTTGCTTACAGTCTGTGCAATTTTGGATGTACACTCTTAAAGTGTCCTTCAGCATCATTTCTTCCTCCTGTCTTACTCTGTAAATGTTTTGTAGTCCTACCTCATTCATTAAATCAGCCCTGCGTCATCTTATTATGTTATACCTTCTCATATGTGGACCTGTAGCTCCAGTTCTCAGCCTGTTGTACAAGTATAAACCTTCCTATGTGGCACAAGTAAATCTCCCCGCAATGATTTTGGTGCCTCCCAATTCAGGCATAACCCACCCTTTTTGTTTCAGATCTCACCTGCCCTGGATGAGATCACAGTCATCCAGATATATGAATCCCTTCCTTGGATGTCACTTCTTTAGCCACCTATTCAGCTGTACTATCTTCCTATTTCTCATCTCAGTAGCATGAGAAGTAATTCTCAGATTACATCCCTAAGAGGTTCTTGTTTTTAACTTTATGCCGAACCTCCTAAATTTCTTTTGCAGGAACTCATCATCCTTCCTGTCTGTATCACTAGGATCAGTATGGACCACAACCTCTGGCTGTATACTCTCCCCTTTCAGAATGTTCTGTATCCACTCAGAGACACTCTTGATCCTGGCAGCAAGGAGGCAACACATCCCGAGGTCTCATTTGTAGCCACAGAAATGCCAGTCTGTGCCCCTGACTATAGAAGACCTGGCCCCACTGTTCACCTGCACTTCAACTCTCCTTGCTGTATGACAGAGCTAATTATGATGCTACTGTTCTGGCTGCTACTGTCACCATCTTCTGATAAATTATCCCCCCACCCTCCCCCAAAAACAGGATCCAAAGTGGTACAGTTGTTTGAGAGGGGAAAGCCCCACGGGTCTCCTGCACTGGCCCTCCACACAGCTGCCCATCTGTCTGCCTCACCTTGGGGTGTGAGCATGCCCCTGAAACATTTCTCTATGACACTTTAAACTACCTGCATGCTTCTAAGAGAAGAGGATGATGAGTTACAAAGGTTTACTATGAACAGGCTTCACAAATTGTTTCCATTATTGCACGGTAAAGTAGTGAAACTGTGCTTTGTTACAAGTGACTGCATGAGATAATGTGGTGAAAAGAAAAACACAGAGCATATAATTGTAACCGAAAGCTTCCAGTTGCAAATGCCAAAGTCTCAAGTTTTATCTCTTGATCTAAAAAGCAGCAAATCAAGCACTTGACCCATTTGGAATTGATGGCAGTAGGACCTTTAATGCCTGAGTTTCATTCAAATGGGGTAGAGGTTTGCATCTTCTGTGCACCAATGTCATGTTGCTTTCTTTTTCTGACAGAGCATAATTAGTCACATACCTTCGTTACGTCACAGAATCATCGAGGTCTTCAGCACAGAAAGGCCCTTCAGCCCATGAAGTCGATGCCAGTCAAAAACAACAACCTAATTATTCGAATCCAACTTTCCAAAATTTAGCCCTTAGCCTTGTATACCTTGGCATCACGTATACATCTAAGTATTTCTGAAATGTTATGAGGGTTGCTGTCTCTTCCACCCTGAAAAGCAGTGAGTTCCAGATTCTGGACAAAAAATGCTTTCCTTATATCACCTCCAAACCTCTTGCCCTTGACCTTACCTATGTCCCCGGTCATTGATTTCTCCACAAGGGGAATTGTGTCTTTCCATCTACCCTATCTGTGTCGCTCAATTTTATTCCCCTCAGTCATGTCCCTTCTTAGTTTCCTCTGCTCCAAGGAAACAAAAACCCCAGTCCATTCAATCTCTTATCAAAAATCTCGATTGTCATTAAACGTTCCTTATGGTGATCTATTTCCCTGCAGTCCATGTTTCTCTTTTCTCCTGCAGAGATTTTTTCATAAATCTCCACAAAACTGAGTTAAATCTGAGAAGCTCGCAGACATTTTTGGTTTCAAAACCAAGTTTTTTTATGGCACTTTTACACTTTCAGCCTGATACCTTTTCTTCCCCACTTATGTTCTCCATGAAGCTTTGCACCCTCTTATTCTTACTTGTGCTGTTCAACTTCCACTTCTTGATCTCAAGTTCACGCAATTTGTGAATCTCTGACTGTGATATAGTAATATCCTGACCTCTTTCAAAATCTATTTCAAAATGCACCTTTCATATCTCCAAAACCTAATTTCCAAACTGCTCATTCTCTTTATTGTCCTCAAAATATTGTACATGACTGAAATCTGCGATAAAAACATTGAACACTCAGCAGATCATGCAGCATCTGTCAAATGCAACATGGTGAATATTTCAAGTTGCTGACCCTTTAATGTTTGCACATTTGTAGCCTGATTATCATTTTTCAAGATCACTTGTGCTGTAATTCAGCTTATGAGCTGCAGATGTGTCGCTTGAATAAAATGCCACGATTATTATGGAATTGGCAACCTCCCGAGCTAAGAGAAAGTGAAGACTGCAGATGCTGGAGATCAGTGTCAAGAGTGTGCTGCTGGAAAAGCACTGCAGGTCAGGCAGCATCTGAGAAGCAGGACAATCGACGTTTCGGGCATAAGCCCTTCATCAGCCTGTTCCAACCTCCCTAGCTAAACTTAGTGCTCTGCATTGCTGGAGCAATTTGATACTGAATTGAGGTTTCATTTCACAAATAATTTATTGTCATTACCATATTCTCTAGCTGAATTGAAAATCGCTTGACTTGGTCCACATTTTACTTTTTCTGCTATTCTGCATTCCCTACATCATCTCCATTATCAGATTGTTCCAATCTTTTTGAAGGGCCGTTGTTTGGACTTCAGAATATGCAAACACAAAATATATGTTTTAGTTCTCTTTCACAACACACTATACATATGCCACATTAGAATCAATTCTCATTTTTAATTATTTTTAATTTTATTCTTATGTCAGTTTGAATTGAGAGCTGGAATTGACTTGTGGGCTTTGGGACAGCTTGCGGTAAAAGGAAAAGAACAGACAAAACAAGGTTTAGTTTGCTTGTGAGGCTGGGATTGGAGGCTCATTGTAGGCTGATTCTTGATTACTGAGGTCTGAAGAGATACAGAAACCTTGGGATGAGCAATATGCTTAAACAGATCACAGAAGTTGGCTCTTAACAAGGTCAGATTCCTGATGAAGGGCTTTTGCCTGAAACATCGATTTTCCTGCTCCTCAGATGCTGCCTGACTTCCTGTGCTTTTACCAGCACCACACTCTCAACCCTAACCTCCAGCAGTTGCTGTCCTCACTTTTGCCTTTTAATAAAGTCAGAACTTGGGAATTGGTTCTGGCAAGTCTGGAAGAGACTTATGTTCAAGCAAATGGTAATTATTGCCTTTGGAACAGATAATAAGTTTGTCCGATTGGAACAAGGATTGAAATTTGTTTTTAACTACATTTTCTGGAGAGACAGCTTTTCGTTGTTGCTGAGACATCATGAAGGTTTGAAAGCTCTCTGCCTAATCTGCTGCATCAGCTTCCAGAAGCCCTAAGTGTAGAAAGCTGAATTAAATTTTTACCTTAGCCTGGGTGAACTGAAAAGGAGAACCTGATCAATGTTCAAGAAAAACACAGAGAGTTCAGTTAATCATTGCATGTTGAAATTGACTTAAGTAACAATCAGTTTTGTTATTTTCATTGTGTTTGTTTGTCTGAGCTGTCTTTCATATGAATGGGGTTGAAAACAATTGTTTAATGCATAGACCTTAGTTACCTTGTTATTGAAGTTAAGCTCTGGCAAAGTTACTGGGTATTTAACAAACAAACCTTTTGTTTGGGATCCAAAATGTGGCGGAGGTTGGTACACTTACAACATTTGAAAGGCACCAGGATGGGTACATGAATAGGACGGGTTTAGTGGCAAATGAGCCAAGTGCTGGCAAATGGAATGAGATTAATTTAGTTGGACCGAAGAGTCAGTTCCCATGCTGTGCAGCTCTATGATTTTATGACAAAACCAGTACCTGGAATTAATTCTTTGTGAAGTCTGGGATTGGTTATTGAGAAGTTTGGTTCAGAACCATTGGAGTAATTATTGGTGGTCTTCAACTGTTTAATTTTACTGTTTTTATGAACAAGAAGGTAGAAAAGCTGTCTGACTACATGTCAATAGCCACATATCATTGATTTTGGAATTGTATATTTAATTTTTTTATCCTATTTGTTCAGAATTTGGCTCTATACAAATCTTATTTCTCTTCAACTTTTTGGAAATTCTTTTTCCTCTCAGAATCGTGTAAAGCAATGCAGTGAAAAACTAATGATAACCTTTAACGCTTCCTTTAACGCACCAAACTCAAATAATTCAAGATCCCTTTTCAATCTATGATCACTTTTAATGTCTCCGTTATCGCTTCAGTCCATTGTGGCAGATTTATTAGAGTTATAGGGATACTTGTTCCAGAACAGGTGAAAATCTCCTCAGTGACAATTTATGTGCTTATTGCTTGTCTATGTAAACTATAGGAGTACGGTGTAAAGTCAGAAATTTCTAATGTTCACAGAAATTACAACTTTTCAAGGTTGTTCCTTCAACTCCGTTCTCCTAAAGTTGTGACGATGGATCAGATTTTAGAAGGAAGAACGATCTTGATTACACAGCTATTATTTTTTGTCAAAAATTGTTTTTAAAAAATGGAAAATATGTTTGTGTGGATAACAACTACGCTGGAGATTCCAGGGATCTGGACCTGGGCTGCAAAAGCAGTTAAGAGACACATGTCAGACAAAATGTGCAAACTGAAATATGTGCATCAAGTTAAAACAGGCAATGCTGCAAAAGACAGAAATTTGAAAGTGATCAAGTAAGATTTGAAATGATAAAATGAACTGAACTATGCCGTGTTTCCAAGCATTTTTTTTCAGTGGGCATGCTTGCGTCCCCGAAATGAAGCTAAGACTGTTACTTTTACTTGGAAGTTGAAAAAAATCATGATCGCTGCTCCTGGCCAAGATTTAAACTCAACCCCTTGGTACAAGGGCAATCTTTCAACTGATTGCTTTATTTTTGACCACTTGATTGTTTATAACAGAAGAATGTGATTATGAATTTCTGTAGAAATGGTAGGGGAGTTTACGTTTTCACGTGTGCCCCTGCAAAATTCTTTTCAGAGTTGTACGAAAGTACATTATACATAACAAGAAATTGGTTTCAACACTCATTTTTGAGTGCTTCAGTCGGGGAGATACATGTAAATGTATTAGCTAACAATGTTTTTGTCACTGGGTTGACATGAATAATCAGTGCTCTCAAAATGCTATTGCTATGTATGCTATTGTGGTTCAGTTAATTGTAACCATGACTTCGTTAAGGTAGCAGTTGGAGGACTATGATTTCAACATTCTAAGACTTCGCAATTAATAGCAGTATTTATGGACCACACACGGACCTCTGTGCTTGATCTGCACATAGAAATGTAAAGTACAATGTAACATTGTTCTGCAATCTAAGTAACATTTTGAAATGAAACTCAAATGTGATCACGTTGCTGCTGAAGGTACTTGAAACCCAAGTAGAAAAGCAAATTCCTGGTGGGTTACATATATCCCATGGGAAATTCCACATATTCACTGTGCTCTTGTTTGTACAAAAAATAAAATAGATAGAGATGTTTTCACTATTGTGCTGTGTTTTGTTTATGATTACTTGTGTGACAGTGAATATTTAATTCACATTATTACATATTTGTTCACAACCCCAATCTTTTCAGATGATGTAGATTTTTGAGGTTTCTGGGTAAATTCAAGGAAATTGCACACCCTTTTCTCAGCCATACCTTTGTATTTTTTATTGTCCATCCCTTCACGAGCAGTGTTCTGCTTCCATCTCACTGCTTTGCCACTCTGTCAGTTAAATTACTGCTATGGCCATAAAAAGGAATTTTGTTGACTCACAGCTACTCTGCTTATTTCAGTTCTTAAGTACCCTTCCCATCAATGCAATTATTTATTAACCTGTTCCCCTTACAGTCAGGAACCTAGAAAATTCACTGTTCACTTCTTCATTCATGGGTTGAAAATGTCACTGACCAGGCACAGTGACTCAGTGGTTAGCACTGCTGCCTCACCGTGCCGGGGACCTGGGTTCGATTCCTGCCACAGACAACTGTCTGTGTGGAGTTTATACATTCTACCCGTGTCTGTGTGGGTTTCCTCCCACAGTCCAAAGATGTGCAGGTCAGGTGAATTGGCCATGCTAAATTGCCCATAGTATTAGGCGCATTAGTTAGGGGAATGGGTCTGGGTAGTGACTCATCGGAGGGTTGGTGTGGACTTGTTGGGCCAAAGGCCTGTTTCCATGCTGTAGGGAATCTAATCTAATCTAAAACTCATGAGACGCGTAACCATGCCACCCTCATATGGGCTGCCTGTTCCCAAGCACCTGTTTCAGACTTTTACATCAAATCAAAATTATCCTGAGTGAGTACACTTTCTGAAAATGGAAAACTCTGATCATACTCAGCATGTCTGGCAGCATCTGTAAAAAGAGAAGCAAAATTAATGCATGATTTGTCATTAGAAGTCGGCATCAAAGAGCGTCTGGTTGCATTGATGAGGCATTGCTAGCGCTGACTCATGGCTGCTGTGATGGAAGTGAGTTTGGTCCCCAGTAGTTTCTCAGTCTAGCACAGATTCATGGAGGCAGCGATGGAGATGAGTTTAGGCACAGTACGAGACTCTGATGCAAAGGCTGCATTGGTGAGGTGGATGTGAAGCGGACTCATGGCAGCAGCAAAGTCGAGTTTGGGTGGTGCAGTACCCGGCGTCAGTGCCATCTACATTGTCAAGGTCCAGTGAGAATTTACTGTGACAAAGAGTGTCGAGTTTCATTCCAGAGGCTCAGCAAAGGGACTCGTGCCTGGCCAACAGGTCCTTGACCCATGGTGGAGCACTTTCATAAGAAGGACTGTAGAGTTGAACAGTTTTATAATTTCTTTATTTTTCTCCCTTTATATTCTATGTTTTAGTTTATTTTCCTTTGTTTTAACTTGGCGCTGAAGAGTGGTGATACTTTACAACACTTCACTGTATTTTGAAACAAAACACACACAACAGTAAATATATTAAATCAAATCAAATCATGGCATGATTTCCTGTTGAATGTATAAATGGGTTTACACTTGCTCATGTCAGGAAGAAGGAAGCGATTATCAGACTTTTAGTCCTCATTGTCTCCTGTTGTTTGTTATTCTTCCATCGTTGTATACATTGCTTTATTGTTTATGGGGAGTGTTGATGTGGCAGGTTGCCTCACCTCCTTTTATAGCAAGAATTTATGTTTAAATCTCGAGCAGCTCCATTCTCATTTTAAGGATTCTATGTGAATTAATTTGAGTTTAACTTGGGAGTTATCGTTAAGCAGAAACTGAACTGGACTAGCTAAATACATACTGTGGCTTCAAGAGCAGGTCAGAGGATGAAATCCTACAGCGATTAATTCACCTCCAGACTCCCCAAAGCCTGTCCACCATTGATAAAGCACGAGTCAGGACTGTGATGAGATACTCCCCTGAATGAGTGCAGTCCCAATAACGTTCAAGAAGCTTGACACTGTCCAAGACAAAGTAGCTGACTCAGATAGCACTGCATTCACAAACATTCAGTCCTCCCACCAATTAGGATCAGTGTGTACTGTCTACAAGATGTACTGTACAAAATCACCAAGGCTCTTCAGCATCTTCCAATCAGTGATCACTACCATCTGAAAGGACAAGGGTAGACAGCTGGTAACACTGTCACTTGGTCAAAATTCTGGAGCTCCCTCACAAACAACATTGCAGCTGATCAAGCAGCTAGCTCACCTCCATCTTCTTCAAAGTAACAGGATTGAGCATTAAATGCTGACCTAGCCAGTAATGCACACATCTCCTGAATGAATAATGAAAAAGTACTCAAATCAGACACCAGTTTGTGTTGGTCCATTTTATCAGGATTGCTTTTGAAGCCTTAGGGATGGCTGATATGGGAAGGACTGGTACTCAGGGTTGGATGTCAGTTCTTGCAATGGCAGAAAAGATAGAGTTTTATTTCTGCTCATGTTCTCAGTGTTTAAAATTATTACAGCAATGAGCCAGATTAACAAACTTTCATTCTTAGAGGCTGATCCAGTGTGGGGGACTTCAGTAGTAGATGATGATAAAATCTGAATCTGTCAGGAGATTTAATATTTGAACAGCATAACACTGTTTTCTCAAAATGTCAGAAGAGTAATATTGTGTGTCTCTTATCTTTTTATTTTTACCAACAGGGTAAAAATCTCCAAACTGGGTTTACTCAAGGCACAGTACTCTCAGGTAAGCTTTCACAGATCACCTCTTCCTTTATGTGCTGCTTTCCACCCCCATCACAGCCACTCAACTCTACAAAGCCACCCTCAACTGAGAGTAGGGGCTTTACACAAACACTCCTCCAGTGCTATGACACAAGTATTGCTCATTGACTTAGTCAGAAGAGGAGGTGTGCTTATTTATTCTCATAGAATAAGGAGACTGTCTCAGGCTTTACACAGTGATCTTAAAGGGATATTCTCCTCCTGATTTTCTTTCTATGAAAAGTACCAATAGGGCAAGTTTTCTTAAAGTCTTTCTGAATGTCTCCTTTCACAGATGAATAAAACTAAAAACAAATTCAGTGACTCATGCAAAGTACAATTGCATTTGGAAATGTGATATTAAGTACACTGCAATTGTCTTTCAATGCACTGAAACGTCAACAGTAATTTATTTGTTTCTGTTCCTGAAACACATTCTTGGAATGCTGACATGAATGCTCCAGCTGGCTATTCACCATAGGTCTGATGCCATTTCTTTATGTGTGTACCTTCTTTTGAATTTCTCATCAGTCTCAAATACATTCATAAACAGCTTCAGGGGTGTATTCAAGCGTTCAGTTGCACTGTGCCGAACTTCATTCATAAACTCGTAAAGGCCTAGTCAAATTCATCAAATGGTTTACGGTCACTGCAGACAAATATGTTTCTTCCTGCTCCCAAAAATGATGAGTACAAATTTGTAACTCGATGTCACAATTAGCGGATTTTTAGATTAGATTAGATTACTTACAATGTGGAAACAGGCCCTTCGGCCCAACAAGTCCACACCGACCCGCCGAAGTGCAACCCACCCATACCCCTACATTTACCCCTTACCTAACACTACGGTCAATTTAGCATGGCCAATTCACCTAACCCGCACATCTTTGGACTGTGGGAGGAAACTGGAGCACCCGGAGGAAACCCACGCAGACACGGAGAGAATGTGCAAACTCCACACAGTCAGTCGCCTGAGTCGGGAATTGAACCTGGGTCTCAGGCGCTGTGTGCCACCGTGCCGCCCACCAAACAAATTAGTATTTGGCTAATTAGTTTGTCTTCAGTTTATTGAATGTGAATTACATACTCAGCCAATTTCTTTTCACATTGTACTACACTCATATTAGATATGCACAGAAGCTTTTTTGTCAGTCAAGTGGCAATTTGGTGGCAGGAAGAATGAGAACACTGCATTGGTCTTAACTTCTGTTAATAAAACTGAAAACAAGCTTGGTACATAGATGAACACCAACTACATAGAAACAGTTTTTTTGTGTCATGTTTCATTAAAGTAAAATTTGAAGGTAACAAAGGGAAAACTCATGTTGTGCAATAACAGAAGCAGTTTGGAGACAATTCCTTTGGTTATAATTTTTAAAAAATTAACTAATTTCTTTTGAAACAAAATAGCAGGCAGAGAAATTTGTGGAAATGCCAAGCCATTATTTACAATCTCACAGCAAAATTTAAATGTTGTAATTGGTGTACAGTTACCTATTTTCCTCCCCCTCTGCTCTCAAGCCCCCGTCATCTCACACCAAACACACTCCACAACAAAAAAATCAGATGTAGGCACCCAGTCTCTCAGCATTTAGTTCAAACTGTTTGTTGGGAGGTGTGTAAGGAAAAATATTATAATCTGCTTCTCCCACCCTACAAACTATTCTCACATGTCTCTGAGTCGATTAGTGGCCTCCAAGTATCAGACCTTGATGTTGAAGGACTGCATCTTTGAGTGTTCGTGAACGTCTATCCACCTCTGACAAATAAACCTGTACTTATGTCCATTTGTTGTATACCCAACTTCCTGTTGTCATACTTGTTATGTCAATTTTGTCCCTTTTAAAAATTTCTGTGTCCACATTTTAAATGAGGTTTCACCACGTTAACTCAGCAGCCTGTCAATTGTAGCCTCTGGGTTCCCACAACTCACTGGATGGAATCTCATAAGTGCCTGAACAATGTGGGTTCTGGCAAGATTTCTGGCAGAATGGCCTGATGAGCTTGGTGAAATCTTTGTTGACATCGGGAGCAACTTGCCACCCCTTCTATGCATCTGCTGGACACCTGAGGCGAGTTTCTCAGTCGGCAGCAACAAGTTATCTATTAAGTAGGATTATTGCTTGTTACCAACTTTATTGACAGCACATCTCACCGCATTAAGAAGCAGTTTCCTATCTTTCCAGTCATCCCAAATTATCTAAATGCCAAGAATCTTTGACCTGATGCTCAGGGCAGGTACCTGGTGATTTAGCTTACAGCTTGCTTCAAAGGACATTCATGTTGGACACAGAGATTAATGTCACATGCACCCCATGTCCATGAACATTGGCATGTGTACCAACCTCTAGGAAGTCTCATGGCACATCTCTGATCCATCAACAGGACAGTTCTGCACTATAGTGCTGTATCTTATGCTGCACCAGCAAATATTATTGCAGTTCTTAAACATTGCATGAAGGGACCAAGAAACATCTCTGGATTCATGGTACTGGAAGAGCACAGCAGTTCAGGCAGCATCCGAGGAGCAGGAAAATCGACGTTTCGGACATAAGCCTGTCGATTTTACTGCTCCTTGGATGCTGCTTGAACTGCTGTGCTCTTCCAGCACCATGAATCCAGAATCTGGTTTCCAGCATCTGCAGCCATTGTTTTTACCTAAAGAACATCTCTGGTCTGTTTGCTCACTGTCAGAGTGCTCAGTTTGAGCCTACTGATGTTGCCTGCTTGTATCGCATTGCCTTTCCTTTTTATGCATTGTCCTCCTCATTCAGAGATTCGGGGGTCAGAGTACTCCTGCCTTGCCTTGTTATTCTGTGCAGACTTAAAGCTGAGAAGACTGTCATGGTTGTCAGCAATCCTTAGTCAAATCAAATCAAGATACATTGCCTTCAGTCATGGGATGCTGACACACTAAATCAAGGACAGTCTCCAAAACCAGTCCAGGGATTTGACCATGGTCAATCAATGCAGTCACAGTCAGGATCCTTTCCTTGGAAGTGGTGAGGAATCAAATGACAGGCAGAATGCCACCCGTCTTGATTGTTTCTGCCCTATTGTGGCCTGTTTTCTACCGAACTGAGAGAGAGGCAGATGTTATGGGAGATAAAAGTGGGTGGCACAGCCGTTACTTTCTATCTAAGTGGGGAGGCATCCAGAACGAGTGAGTAGGAACTGAAGGAGGCCTGATGCTGTCAGGGTTGGAGTGGGTGACAGCGAGTCAGAGAAGATACTGTTGGAATCAATGTGAATGGGAGAGCCTGAGCCTTAATGGGGGGTGAGTACAATGAATAGCAGATGTAGAATGAGTGTGAGATATTGGAGAGAAGGTGGCAACACTTCCACTGCCAGAGTGAAGAAGGTCACAGACTTTTCCCCCGGATGGCTGAGGCTGCACTGAACCTTTGTGGCACCCTCAGACAAGGCTGGCATGTTGTGGTGTTGTGGCCTCTTCTGCTCATCTTGGGGAAGAGGCCTGTGCACCACCCCTTGGAGCAGGGCTTCCAGGTCCCTGTCCACAAAACATGGTGCCAGTTTTCACTAGCCTCCATTGTGTAGGGTAGCTCGAGACTGATTGTCTAGGTGCACAGGGACCTTTATAAGGATGACAGCAGTGCCAAGGATTGTGGGCAACTGCAGGATATCCACTGAGTGTTAACAAGCTGGAAATTTAACTAAAACATAAAACTGCAGGTGCTGCAAGTCTGAAATGTAAACAGAAATTGCTGGAGAAACTTAGCAGGTCTGGCACTATCTGTGGAGAGAAAACAAAATCAGTGTTTTGAGTCCAGTGACCCTTAGAACTCAGCCAGGAAATCAATCCTGGTTCAATGAGCATTGTAAAAGACTATTCCAACAACAGTCTTTTGCCTCTGAAAATGAGTGCTAGCTTCGTGAAGCTACAACACAGGATTGCATTGATGCTAAACACAGCAGGAACATGCTTTCGACAGAATGAAATTGTTCCACAATCAATTGTTCATATCACACATCCAATTTAGAATGGTGGTAGAAATTCAAAAATGTGTAAAGAAGGCAGTTCCATGACCATCTCCCATTCTCAAAATAGAACATAAGTGTGCAAAGGACAAGTTGAAATGTTCCCAGTTTTTTCAGTCAAAAGTACCATGTGAATGATCCATCTCAGCACCTTTCTGAAGTCCTTATTATCACAGATGGCTGTTATAATACAATGTGATTCACTCCACGTGGTATCAACAAACAGCTGGGTATGCTGAATGCTAAAAAGGCAATGGAGTTTACCGAAGAAGTTCTGGAGAACTAATCGCACTTCTAGTCAAGTTAACCAGTCCAGCTATAAACTGGCATAAACCCTCCATTGTGGAAAATTGCTCAGGTGTGACAAGTCCACAGAGAACAAGTGTAATCCAATTTAACCAATTACTTTTATTTAAATCACTTGTGCGATGTGGATCTTGCCTGGTGCCAGCATTTATTGTGTGTCTATTGTTACCCTTTAAGGATAGTGGTGAGCTACCTTCTGCAGTCCATGTGCTGCAAACAGACCTACAATGCCTGAAGGGAAGGGATTCCACGATTTTGATCTGGCGACAGTGAAGGCACAGCGAAACATTTCCAAGACAGGATGGTGAGTGGTTTGGAGGGAACTTACAGGTGGTGGTGCTCCCATGTATCTGCTGTCCTTGTCCTTCTAGATGGAAATAGTTGTGGGTTTGGAAGATGCTGTCAAAATATCTTTGGTGATTTTTCTGCATTGCGCCTTGTAGATAGTGTACAGTGCTGCCATTGAGTGTTGATGTTGGGGAGACCGGATACTTAAGTTTGCAGTGCCATTTATAAGAGGGCTGCTTTGTCATTGATAGTCTCAGCTTCTTCAGAGTTGTTGGATCTTCACCCATCCAGCCAAGTGGAGAGTATTCTATCATAGTCCTGACTTATGTTTTGTAGATGATGGACAGACTTTGGAGAGTCAGGAACTGAGTTGCTCACCGTAGTCTTCCTAGCCTTTAACCTGCTTTTGTAGCTGTTGTATTTACATAGTGAGTCTAGTTGAATTTCTCATGAAGATAACCCCCAGGAATTTGATAAGGGGTGTATTCAGTGATCGCAACATTATTGAATGTTGAGGCGAGTGGTTAGATTGTCTCTGATTGGAGATGACCATTGCCTGGCACTGTAAAGTGTGAATGTTCCTTGCCACTTGTCAACCCAAGCCTGGATATTGTATAAATCTTGTTTCATTTGAACATGGACTACTTCAGTATCTGAGGAGCCATGAATGGGGCTGAACATTGTCCAATCATTGGCGAACATCCCCATTTCTGACTTTCTAATGGAGGTAAGGTCACTGATGAAGCAGCTGAAGATATTTAGGCTGATGAAAACACCCTGACAGCAGAGATGTCCTGATGTTGAGATGACTGACCTCCAACAATCACAATCACCTTCACATGTGCCGGGGTATGACTCCAACCAGTGGAGAGTTTGTCCCTTGATTCTCATTGATTCCAGTTTTGCAAGGACTCCTTGCTGCTGTACTCCATTGAATGCAGCCTTTATATCAGGGGCTGTCGCTCTTACCTCACTTCAGGAATTCACCTTTTTTGTCCATGTTTAACTAAGGTTGTAATGTGGACAGGAACTGAGTGGCCCTGGTGTAACGAAAACTGAGCATCAGTGGGCAGGTTGTTGTGAAGCAAGTGCTACTTGAGAGCACTGTTGATGATACTTCATCAATTAACTGATGAACAAGCATAAGCGGAAGGCCAAATAGGATTTGTCCTACATTTTATGTACAGGACATAGCTGGACAATGTTCTAATTCATCAGGTAGTTGGCTCAGTGATGGTTAAGTTCCAGAGCACCAGTCTTCAGTATTATTGCCAGAATGTTGTCAGGGCCCATAGCTTTTCAGCATCCAGTGCTTTCAACCATTTCTGAATAAAATTGTCTGAATGAAATTGTCTGAAGACTGGCATCTGTGATCCAGGGGACAATTGGAGGAAATTTCACTGGAGAAGATACTGTGAATGCTTTGGCCTTATACTTTTCAGTGTTCTGTTGGTGTCTTTTATCAGTAAGAATGGGGATATTTATGCAGCTTTCTGCTCCAGTGAGTTGTTTAATTGTCCTCCACCATTGACGACTAGATGTAGCAGGGCTGCAGAGCTAAGATCTGATCTATTGTTTGTGGGATTGCTTAACGAGATCACTTGTTATACAGTTTGGCATGCAATTAGTCCTGTTCAGTCGTTTCACCAAATTTCAACATTTTTTGTGATGCCCAGTGCTGCTCCTGGCATGCAATCCTGGACTCTCCATTGAACCAGGATTGATCTCCTGGCTTGATGACAATTGTTGAGTGAGGGATATTCCAGGCCATGAGGTTGCACATTGTGCTGGAGTCAAGTTCTGCTGTTTTTGATAGCCCACAGCACCTCATGGATGCCAAGTCTTGATTTGCTCGATCTGTTCAAAGTCTGTTCCTTTTAGCATAGTGATGGTGCCACACAACACAATACAGAGTGTTTTCAAAGTGAAAGTGGGACTTTGCCTCCATGGGGGCTGTGTAGTGGTCACTTTTAACAGTATTGTCCTGGGTGGATGCATTTGTAGCTGACAGGTGGGTTAGCTACACATTGGTAAGGATGAGGTCAAGTATGTTTTTCCCTCTTGCTGATTCCCACACCGCCTGTGGCAGACCCAATCTAATAGCTGGGTTTTTCAGGATCTGATCAGCTCAATTAGTGGTGCTGCTGCTGAACTACTGTTGGTGATGGACACTGAAATTCACCACTCGGTGTATATTTTGTGCCTTTCCACCCTCAGTGCTGCTTCCAAGCATTGTTTAATATTTATCAGCCAAGGGGGAAAGGTACTGAGTAACCAGCAGAAGGTTTCCTTACTTGTGGTTAACCTGGAGCCATGAGACTTCATGAGTCCAGAGTCGATGTTGAGAACTCCCATGGCAACTTCTTCCTGCCTGTATTCCACTGTGTCACCAGTGTGTCTTGTTGGTGGGACAGATGTATCCAGGGACGTGATGGTATTGGCTGGAATGTTGTCATTCGAATGAAATCATACTTTACAGACAATGCCAGAATATTGTTTGACTAGTCTGTGAGACAATTCTCCTAGTTTTGGCACTAGAATCCAGGTGTTAGGAAGATTTTGCAGGGTCAACAAGGTTGTTTTTCTGTTTCTTTTCTGGTGCCGAGGTCGATGCCAGGTGATCCATCCAGTTTAATTTCTTTTTTGAGGCTTGGTAGAGATAGATACAATTAAGTTACTTGCTACGCCATTCCAGAGGGCAGTTGAAAGTCACCCACATTGTTAAGGGTCTGAACTGACATGTCGGCCAGACCAGGTAAAGATGGCCGATTTCCTTCCCTGAAAGACATTGGTGAACCAACTACCCAATCATGTTCCAGCCTATTATCTGGTATGATCATTGTGTGTATTGTGGTGATCAACTCTGTGTTAAGCATGACTGTTTCAGCTGAGGTGCCCCACTTTGGCATTGACCGGCTCTCCTGCAGAGAAACACAGTCGGCCAAGAAGTTGCAAATTCTCTGGCTTCTATCTTGCTCATGTCTTTCAATCTGTACCAAACAGTCAACTTCCAGAAGTCATGACCAACCGCAACCATCCCCAAGTTATCAGTGTCATGATCTACATTTTCGTATCTTTATAACGTTGGTGGATAGTGCACTTTGTGATCATTAGCTAAGAATGGGAGTGTTTAGCAACAGTGCTGTTCAAACAGAACTTAGAAATGCTTATTTCAACTTTCTGTGACCAGTTAACAGATTTGATCCAACACTAGACATATGATTTGCATTCCAAGCTTAAGGTGAGAGTTACAGCTGTTGCTATTATTGTTTAGCTTCTGAATGTGCTGAGGATCCCAAATAACATTGATGTTAAGTGTTACTGAAAAGACATATATTTCATGTTGGATTCAACATTCCTAAGAATATCAAAGTAAGCATAGAAACAGAAATTAAGAGCAAGAGCAGTCCATTCAGCCCACTGAGCCTGCTCTGCCATTCAGTATGGCTACTCCTCTGTCAGAACATCACATTTCTGTTTTCTCTCCATACCCCTTGATGACTTTCATCTCTAAAAAAAATTCTTAAATCTTTTTCTTGAATGACCTTAGTGACCCAACCTCTACAGCCTCTCATATTCGCAAATTCCACAGTTTGACCACCCTTTGAGCAAAGAAATATTTCCGCATCTCGGTGCTAAGTAAGTGTTGCTGAACAAAGAGACCTTGGAGTGCCGGTTCATAACTCCTTGAAAGTGGAGTTGTAGGTAGATAGGATAGTGAAGAAGACGTTTGGTATGCTTTCTTTTATTGGTCAGAGTTGGGAGGTAATGTTGCAGCTGTACTGGACATTGGTTAGGCCATTGTCAGAATATTGTGTGCAGTTCTGGTCTCCTCCCTATCAGAAAGATGTTGTGAAATTTGAAAGGGTTCAGAAAAGATTTACAAGGATGTTGCTAGGGTTGGAGGATTTGAGCTACAGGGAGAGGCTGAACAGGCTGGGGCTTTTGTCCCTGGACCGTCAGAGGTTGAGGGCTGACTTTATAAAGGTTTATGAAATCATGGGGGCATGGATAGGATAAATAGACAAAGTCTTTTCCATGGGACAGGGAGTCCAGAACTAGAGGGCATAGGTTTAGGGTGAGAGGGGAAAGATATAAAAGAGACCAAAGGGGCGACTTTTTCACACAGAGGGTGGTACATGTATGGAATGAACTGCTAGAGGAAGTGGTGGAGGCTGGTACAATTGCAACATTTAAAAGGCATTTGGATGGGTATATGAATAGGAAGGGTTTGGAGGGATATGGGCCGGTTGCTGGCAGGTGGGACTAGATTGGATTGGGATATCTGGCCAGCATGGACGGGTTGGACCGAAGGGTCTGTTTCCATGCTGTACATCTCTATGACTCTGTAAGTGATTCATATCCTGAGACTGTGTCTCCTGGTTCTGGACTCCCCTACCAGGAGAAGCACCATCCCTATGAACAGCATTGTTAGGATTTTATATGTTTCAATCAGATATATAATGGAGAGCAATATTTTATAATGTATAAGAAAGAATGCTGATTGATTGAAAATAGAGTCTGATTTTTAGCCATGTTTGCCACGCAGAATGTACAAGTCAGATGATGAGTGACCGTTAACTGCCAAGCTTTGTTTAAATTCAAACCAAAAAGGTTGACTATGGTTCATCAAGACATTGCACTGAGGAATGAACCTGAGAATTGCTGTCCCTAATTTTATAGAAGCAGATGTAATAAATGTACAGAATCTTTCTGCCTACAAAAATGTAGCTTCAGGCGCAGGCAAGGGCACTATACTGCAAGACCATATCTGAATTGATAGTCATTGTAACTCTTAGGCTATTCATTATTGAGTAAATGTGATCAGATTGGTGTGTAAAATCCACCTTGCAACATACCATTTTTACAGGGTAAATTTTATCATAAAGGCAGATGAACGTGGCTCATTTCTGGGAGGTTCTCTTTAAAGTAATCTTGAGGACCTTGTGAAACAGCGACAACTTCAACATTGCTCTGAAAGAAGGTGACTGTCAACCCCTGTGGTGTGTTTGTGGAAATTTATTTATCGTGATGTTGATTGGGTAACCATCAAAGGCCATGAATTTGTTTTCAATTCAGAATAATTGTTGATTTTCCTAACCTGCCTTCTCCATCCAGATAACTTGTCTTGTCCTAAACTTCTGTTCTGTTGTTAAAGAAACTCTGCAGACTTGTGTGACAGTGTTTTATTGACCAATCACCATGTCAATGAAAAGAAACAAAATGATATATCAAGTTAGATTTCTTTCTCAGGTCTAACTTGTCTAGTTGTACCATCAAATGGGATCTAAATGACTGGGGAATGAAGAATTGTGCTCAGTCAGCAGCCAGGAACGTGCTTCCAATTACCTAAACTGCCTTCCATCCCCTCTAAAACCTGATTCTTGACTGGCTAGCCCTGCTCCTCCTCCCTAAGGTTTGCAAACTGAGAAGAAATACATTCCTGAAGGTTTCATCACGTAACTTGCTCCCAAGCTCCAGCCAATATCGGCCACAGCATCCAGCCTTGTGTTACACTGCCTTCCAACATCAATGAGAAAACAAGGAGACTTACTTTACATGGACAATGCTTTACTGTCATCCAAACAGTCTTTTTCTCCACTCTTTTCAATATCTATAAATATGGTAGACAGAAAATAGCAAAAAACAAAATCTCATTTGCAGTGCCTGTGAATTTTATCCAAGATTTCACACAGCAGAATCCTAGAGATTGATCTTCACTTCCTGCAAGGTTGTTCATTGCTGTCCTTTTCCAAATCTCATGTCCACAAAAATGACCCAGAGGTGGAATGGAGCCAGTGAATTGGCACAAACTGATAAGGATATTTTTTGCTCCCATCCTTCTTTGATTTTGGTCCCAGCTAGTCTGGAAATCTGGCAATCAGTGAGCTATGTACACCTCTCAGTGTGATATAATAAGGGCTGAAATGGCAAATAATGCAGTTACTTTGGTATGAACAGGAAGAAAACTTACCAAGAATCACTCTCCCAAACCCGCCAATCACAATTAGCCAAAAAAATCAGAAAACTAAGCCCAATATTTTCCAACACAATTGGAGATCGGGCATTCAAAATTAAAGTTTCTTGGATAAAAGGACCTTGTTTACATACTTGAACATCCAACATCTTATCCCAGTCTCTAATATTCGCCCACTAATGCTTCACGATCCACAAATTGCCATCCTCTACCAATCTCCGATATTAAATCCTGATCAAGTTGGCTGACCCTACCATCCACTGCAAACTCTAATTCTGTTAAGTCTTGAATGTTAACAAAACTGGAAGTTGTGACTCATCAGCAAGATTGACATCTTCTCTGGAGCTTCACTTACTCTGGAAAGGTTTTTATTAATCTTGAAGTTCCATGTTTATAAAAATATGCTGAATGACACTTGTGACTGGATGAAATTCAGTCAATGAGAGCAAAATGTTATCATCTTTTTGTACTTCATTGAAGGAGTGGAAGGGATGGGATATCTTAGTTCCTTTTTTATGAAATGATTCTTAGTTTTATGAGTGAATTTGATGTCATGTTCATAGAATGTGTAGAATAATGTGACATACTCGTCAGAAAAATCCTGAGTCTTTGTCGCGCTCTTGGAGGTATTTTGTCCCATGCCTTCATGATGCTTTTGGTTACACTAATATACCCTGTCTTCACCCTTTATAACCCTTGATATCAATATCACAGTGTTCAGATTGTAATTGCATTAAGGAACTGCTGTTGGTGACATTTGCAGTCACCAAGAATGACACAGCTTGCAAACCCACTGAAACATATGGAGCAGTGTTTATTTTTAAAAGTGACATTCACAAAAGCCGGTTGCATTTTTAACCATGATAAGAAATTGCTGCTCTTCATAAACTAGCTGGGGGGAGTGAAAAACTATTTGATTAAAATATAGCTTGGCTTTGTTTCACACAGACTCCATTTGAGATCAGCTTATTCAACATGGACCAGTGCTTGCACCTGGGACCGACCTTGTGGGATCAGTATCAAACTCAATGCTACAGTTACTTAATATAGACAGGCATGAAGCTGAAAGAATACAGCAAGCTAGGCAGCATCAGGAGGTGAAGAAGTCAGTGTTTCAGGTGTAACCCTTCTTCAGGACTGGGGTTGGGTGTAGGGGAAGCTCGAGATAAAGGGGGTGATGGGGGCATTTTCTTTCAATGTTCTCTGTAGATTAAGACAAATTATGTTGCATTAGTTGGGTAAAGCTGACACAAATATGATATCAGTAAGATATTGCTTCCTTCCTTTGGCTCTATGTTAAAAGGATAAAGGAAGTTTTCATTCTTGATTTTCATCACTATTTGTGCAGAAAAATGTAAAATGCTTGATAATATGAGATAGCGACCTTGTCTAAAACGTTGATTCGGTCTTTCAACTGAATTATTTAACATTTGATCTGAACACAAGAAAAGAAATGGCTCTCTGTACCAAACACACTGCCAGAAAAATGTGCCATTGTGCTGCAATAAATTCAACGAAATGCCGCAGCATTCTTGAATTTCATTGAACTGTGCTATCTGATTTATTTGAATCAGAATTATAAGAGTGGATTGTCAGAGTTTCAACCCATTGTTCCCTTGCAAATGTGAGCTTACTTGGAGCTAACTAATTTTATTTCTGAGGTGTTTTCCCATCCTTTTTAGTGCTTTTCTTCTTTTAAATATTGCTCTGATTCACTTTCAGTTTCTGTCATTAGCTCGACATGAATGTCCACTTGCAGGAATGCATTCCATATTCAAATAACCCTTGCATGATTACATACCCTTTTACGTTTCTGCCATAACTTCTGAAACAATGTTCTTCATTTCCTCCTGAAGTCCATTTTATAGAAAAGCAGCCTACTAAAGCCTCCTGAAGAAGGGCTTATGCCTGAAACGTCGATTTCCAGCTCCTTGGATGCTGCCTGACCTGCTGCGCTTTTCCAACAACACATTTTTCAGCTCGGATCTCCAGCATCTGCAGTCCTCACTTTCTCCTACCAATGGTATAGTAAATCAACAGCTTTCATTTGCATACCTCTGTTAACACAATAAAAGTCACCCACCGCTGCTATCCTTGTTCATTTGCTGTGTATCCTTGTCCCTCAACACACTGATGTCAAAATCATTTTTGTTGTTTTCCAGTTCGTGAAAATACTTTCCCCTTTCTACCCAATACAACACTCTTCTAGCTCTTCATCCCTGTTTACATTCTCTTCTCTTTCAGCTCTGGGACTGTCTTCTTTTCTCCCAGGCTCCCACTTTTAGCAAAAGCATAAGCCCCAAACTCCCTGATAGTCTCGACTGTCAAAACCTCTACATCATTCTTTGTGGCCTTCAGATGCTGACTTTAAAATATCTGTTTATCTGTGCCTTCAATTTGCTCAGCCAGGGTAGTGGGAGAGGAAAAATGAACACTGAATCCTATGTCTTTTGGCTCTAAACTCAGTGCTCCTTGTTTAAAAAAAAGTCACCATTCCATTTGAGTTGCTTGCAGCATTTTACACCCATAATCCTGTTTTTGAAAATCTGTGTATAGGTTTTGCTCATCCTCTTCTGCCACTGCTTGAAAATGTTACTATTTGGGGTATATTTTCACTCATTTTGTTTTCCTGTAAAAATCTACGTTAGTTTTACTCAAAAGGCTCCATTGCCTTTTCCAAATACCTACTATTTTGGCAACCTGTCAGCACCCCTTAACAATCACCTAACCATGGATCATAACCCTCGATCACCTCGAGACATAGAACTTGTAATTGCAGCATGTGTTCTTTTTAAATAGAAGACACAGCCAACTGATGGCTACAGATGTAAATTCAGTGGCTGTCTGCAAAAATAAAACCTGGAGTGTCACATCTGAAAGTGTCAAGGAAACTTCAAAGGGAGAAATGGATTTCAAGCTGAACTGTAATATCCTTTGAATACCTCAGACTGTGAACATGATAGGATAAAAGGCCAAAGGCAGGTGGTGCTTTCCCCTTTCAAGAATGTACAACGATGGAATGTTAAAGCCAGTTTTCAACTCTGGTCTATTTGTACTTGTGAGCTAAGGTGCTCATGTGTACTAACCTGCGTTTGAGTGCTAGTGTACTATGAAACTCGCTGTCGAAAAATCATCCATTAATTACCCCAGCATTGCTGACAAATGATTCACTCTCTTTGAGGCAAGAAACCAGTCAACAAGCCAGTTCGAAAGGAAACTATATAGACAGGCCAACAAGGGGCGAGGCCACATTAGATTTGGTACTGGGTAATGAACCCGGCCAGGTGTTAGATTTGGAGGGAGGTAAGCACTTTGGTGAAATTGACCACAATTCAGTTATGTTTACTTCAGCGATGGAAAGAGACAGATATACACCAAAGGACAAGAGCTACAGCTGGGTGAAAGGCAATTACGACGCGCTTAGTCAAGACCTAAGATGCACAGAATGGGGAAGGAAGCTGTAGGAGAAGAAATCTGGAGTTTATTCAAGGAACAGCTACTGCGTGTCCTTGATAAGTATGTACGGGTCAGGCGGGGAGGATATTGACGGGCGCAGGAGCCATGGTTTACTCAGGAAGTTGAATCTTTGTCGAGAGGAAGAAGAAGGCTTATGTTAGGATGAGATGTGATGGTTCAGTTTGGGTGATTGAGAGTTACAAGGTAGCCAGGAAAGACCTAAAGAGAGAGCTAAGATGAGCGATTAAAAAGACATGAGAAGCGTTTTGGCAGATAGGATCAGGAAAAGCCCTAAAGCTTTCTACAGGTATAGAAGGGATAAAAGAATGACTTAGAGTAAGAGTAAGGTCAATCAAGGACAGTAGTGGAAAGTTGTGCGTGGAGTCAGAGGTGATGGGGAAGCACTAAATGAATATTTTTTGTCAGCATTCACACTGGAAAAAGACAACATTGTCAAGGAGAATACTGAGAAACAGGTGACTAGACTAGATGGGATTGAGGTTCACAAAGAGGAGGTGTTAGAAATTCTGCCAAGTGTGAAAACAGATAAATCCCCTGGGCCAGATTTGATTTATCCTAAGATTCTCTGGGAAGCCAGGGAGAACATTGCCGAGCTTTTGGCTTTGATCTTTATGCCGTCATTGTCTCCAGGAATAATAGCAGAAGACTGGAGGATAGCAAATGTTGTCCCCATGTTCAAAAAGGGGAGTAGAGCCAATCCTGATAAGTACCAACCTTATGTTGGTTGTGGGTAAAGTTTTGGAAAAGGTTATAAGAGATAGGATTTGTAATCATTTTGAAAGGAATAAGTTGATTAGGATTAGTCAACGCGGTTTCATGAAGGGTAGGTCGTGCCTCACAAACCTTATTCAGTTCTTTAAGAAGGTGACCAAACAAGTGGATGAGGGTAAAGCCATTGATGTGGTGTATATGGATTTCATTAAGACATTTGAGAAGGTTCCCCACGGTCGGCTATGCCCAAAATACGGTGACATGGAATTGAGGGCAATTCAGCGGTTTGGATCAGAAATTGGCGAGTTGAAAGAAGACAGAGGATGGTGGTTGGTGGGAAATGTTCATCCTGGAGTTCAGTTACTAGTGATGTACAGCAAGGATTTGTTTTGGGTCCACTGCTGTTTGTCTTTTTTTTAAATTACCGAGATGAGGGTGCAGAAGGATGGGTTAGTAAATTTGTGGACAACATTAAAGTTAGTGGAGTTGTGCATAGTGCCAAAGGATGTTACAGGTTTTGAGGTACGTAGATAAGCTGCAGAGCTGGGCTGAGAGATGGCAAAGGAGTTTAATGTGGAAAAGTCTGAAGTCGTGCACTTTGGAACGAGTAACAGGAATGCAGAGTACTGGGCTAATGGTAATATTCTTGGTAGTGTAGATGAGCAGAGAGATCTTGGAGTCATATGTACATGGATCCTTCAAAGTTGCCTCCCAGGTTGAGAGGGCTGTTCAGAAGGCATAGGGTGTATTAGCGTTTATTGGTAGAGGGATCGAGTTTCGGAACCAAGAAGTCATCCTGCAGCTGTACAAAAATGTGGTGCGGCCTCTCTTGGAGTATTGTGTACAGTTCTGGTCATCACATTATAGGAAGGACAGGGAAGCTTTGGAAAAGGTTCAGAGGAGATTTACGAGGATGTTGCCTGGTATGGAGGGAAAGTCTTAGGAGGAAAAGTTGAGGGACTTGAGGCTGTTTTCATTAGAGAGAAGAAGGTTGAGGGGCAACTTAATTGAGACATTTAAAATAATCAGAGGTTTAGATCAGGTGGACAGTGAGAGCCTTTTACCTAGGATGGTGATGGATAGCACGAGGGGGCATAGCTTCAAATTGAGGGGTGATAGATATAGGACATGTCAGAGGTCACTTCTTTACTCAAAGTAGTAGGGGCATGGAACACATTGCCTGCAACAGTTGTAGATTTGCCAACTTTATGGGCATTTAAATGGTCATTGGAAAGGCACATGGGTGAGAATGGAATAGTGTAGATTAGATGGGCTTCAGGTTGGTTTTACAGGGTGGTGCAGCATCGAGCGCTGAAAGTTCTGTACTGCACTGTTATGTTCTATGAAGCAGTCCAAAATAAGGACAAAAAAACAAAAGGTTTTCTGATTAAATGTTGTTCTGAAGAAGGGTCAATGAACCCAAAATGTTAACTCTGATTTCTCTCTGCAGATACGGTCAGACCTGTTAGATTTTCCAACAACTTCAATTTTTGTGTTAGGACCAAGTAAGGAAGGATTCTGGGTAATCCAAGGTGGAGGACGGGAAAAATTTCTGGCTGTAATAGCTGTTCCTTTTTTGAGGTATTTTAGGTGCTAGAGGTGATTTCCTCGAATTCCAGGAGCAGCAATTACTGTTTTATATGCTGTTGCACTGTTTTGGAACTTTGGAAAAAGAAGTCAAAACAATAGCAGTTTTTAAAGGGAGAGGGACAGACAAAGGAAGCACATGGTGAGGTCAGTGCAAGAGAGAGAAAGAAACTGACACTGCCTTTGCTGTCTGAATTCATGTATCACTGGACATCGGAGTGCATCTGGCAAAATTAACAAACAGTGAAATTCACAGCGGATCTTGGAGGAACTGTTGGGCAAAGTCCACAGTACAGAATCAGATAAGTTAATCGTTGTTTTAAGTGTGGCCTACAGAAAGTCTGCAGAAGTGAGTAGAGTGGGTTCTTTCTTGATTATATGTTTTTGGAGATATGTCTCTTGATTAAACTTAAAATATAAGCCATGACTATTAATTTAACCTGGGGCAGTGTTTGTAGAGGAATAAGACAGTGTTATTTTCTGGGTCTGTAGATTGTGAAGGAGCAAAAATGGTCTTTAGTAGAATGATATGTATTTCTTGTCAGATATGGGAGTTTCAAGAGAGTTGAAGGGTTGCTGCGGATTATATCTGCCATAAATGCTGTTGGTTACAAATCTTATCAGATCGAGTGGATCGGTTGGAGAGACAGTTAGAAGCGATGAGGAATTTGCAACACCAACAGTATGTGATGAATGGCAGTTATAGGAAGTGGCGGGGGGACGCAGTCTCAGATACAGTCACGTAGATGGGTTAACTCCAGGAAAGATAAGAGAGATAGGCAGCTAGTAAAGGAGTCTTTTGTGGCTATACCCATTTCAAACAGGTGTGCTGTTTTGGAAAATGTAGGGAGGAATGGATTTTCAGAGGAATGTAGCATGAACAGCCAAGTTTCTGGTATTGAGACTGGCTCTCATGCAATGAGGGGTACGTTGGGTTCCAAGAGATCAGTTTTGTTAGGGGATTCTGTAGTCTGAGGTACAGACAGATGTTTCTGTGGCCAGCAGCGAAAAAGTAGAATGGTGTGTTGCTTCCTGCTTGCCAGGATCAAGGATGCCTCCGAGAGGGTGCATAATGTTCTCACAGGGGAGAGGAGTCAGCAAAAAGTCATTGTCCATATTGGAAGCAATGACATAGGAAGCGAAAAGGTTGAGATCCTGAAGGGAGATTACAGAGAGTTAGGCAGGAATTTAAAAAGGAGGTCCTCGAGAGTAGCAATATCTGATTACCCCTGGTGCAACAAGCTAGTGAGGGCAGGAATAGGAAGAGAGAGCAGATGAATGCATGGCTGAGGAACTGGTGTATGGGAGATGGATTCACATTTTTGAATCTCTTTTGGGGCAGACGTGACCTGTACAAGAAGGACAGATTGTACCTAAATTGGAAGGGGACTAATATACTAGGGAAATCTGCAAGAGCTGCTCAGGAGGATTTAAACTAATAAGGTGGGGGGTGGGACCCAGAGAGATAGTGAGGAAAGAGATCAATCTGAGACTGGTGCAGTTGAGAACAGAAGCGAGTCAAAAACTCAGGGCAGCCAGGGATAAGGTAGGTCTAATAAATTAAACTGCATTTATTTCAGTGCAGAGGGCCTTACAGGGAAGGCATTGAGCTCAGGGCTTGGTTAGGATCATGGGACTGGGATATCACAACAATTACAGAAACATAAGTCAGGGATGGGCAGGACTGGTAGTTTAATATTCCAGGATACAAATGGAATATTAAGGAAAGGTAAAAAGGGAGGCAAGAGAGGAGGGGGAGTCGCATTTTTGATAAGGGATAGCATTACAGCTGTGCTGAGGGAGGATATTCCCGGAAATACATCCAGGGAAGTTATTTGGGTGGAACTGAGCAATAAGAAAGAAATGTTCACCTTATTGGAATTGTATTATAGACCCTCTAATAGTCAGAGGGAAATTGAGAAACAAACTTGTAAGGAGATCTCAGCTATCTGTAAGAGTAATAGGGTGGTTATGGTCGGGGATTTTAACTTTGCAAACATAGTCTGGGACTGTCATTATGTTAAGGATTTACAGAGAGAGGAATTTCTAAGTGCGTACAAGACAATTTTCTGATTCAGTATGTGGATGTACCTACTAGAGAAGGTGCAAAAAGGCAGGACAGTGGGGGAGCACTTTGGGGCCAGTGACCATAATTCTATTAGATTTAAAGTAGTAATGGAAAAGGATAGACTTGATTGAAAAATTAAACTTCTAAATTGGAGGAAGGCGAATTTTGACGGTATTAGGCAAGAACTTTTGAAAGCTGATTGGGGACAGACGTTTGCAGGTAAAGGGACGACTGGAAAATGGGAAGCTTTAGAAATGAGATAACAAGATTCCAGAGAAAGTATATTCTTGTTAGGGTAAAAGGAAAGGCTGGTAGGTATAGGGAATGGTGGATGACGAAAGAAATTAAGAAAAAGAAGGAAGCATATGTCAGATATAGACAGGATAGATCGAGTGAATCCCGAGAAGGGTATAAAGGAAGTAGGAGTATACTTCCGAGGGAAATCAGGAGGGCAAAAAGGATAGATGAGATAGCTTTGGCAAATAGAATTAAGGAGAATCCAAAGGGTTTTCACAAATACATTAAGGACAAAAGGGTAACGAGGGAGAGAATAGGGCCCCTCAAAGAGTAGCAAGATGGCCTTTGTATGGAGCCACAGAAACTGGGGGTGATACTAAATGAGTATTTTGTAGCAGTATTTACTGTGGAAAAGGATATGGAAGATATAGACTGCAGGGAAGTAGATGGTGACATCTTGCAAACTGTCCAGATTACAAAGGAGGAAGTGCTGGATGTCTTGCAACGCATAAAGGTGGATCAATCCTCAGGACCTGATCAGGAGTACCCGAGAACTCTGTGGAAGGCTAGAGAAGTGATTGCTGGGCCTCTTGCTGAGATATTTGTATCATCGATAGTCACAGGTGAGGTGCTGAAAGACTGGAGGTTGGCAAATGTGTGCCACTGTTTAAGAAGGGTGGTAAGGACAAGCCAGGGAACTATAGACCAGTGAGCCTGATGTCGGTGGTGGGCAAATTGTAGAGTCATAGAGATGTACAGCATGGAAACAGGTCATTCGGTCCAACCTGTCCGTGCAGACCAGATATCCCAATCTAATCTAGTCCCACCTGCCAGCACCCGGCCCATATCCCTCCAAACCCTTCCTATTCATATACCCATACGAATGCCTTTTAAATTTTGCAATTGTACCAGCCTCCACCACTTCCTCTGGCAACTCATTCCATTCACGGACCACCCTCTGTGTGAAGAAGTTATCCTGTAGATCTCTTTTATATTTTTCCCCTCTCACCCTAAACCTATGCCCTCTTGTTCTGGACTCTCCAACCCCAGGGAAAAGACTTTGCCTATTTACCCTATCCCTGCCCCTCATAATTTTGTAATTCTCTATGTGGATAAATGTGACGTATTGCATTTTGCTGCAACAACTCAGCATAAGACTTACACAATTCATGGTAGGACCTTGGTTAGTATTGTAGAGCAGAGGGATCTCGTGCTTCAGGGATATAATTTTTTGGAGTTTGCTTCACCTAGATAGATGGGGTGGTTAAAAAGGTGTTTGGCATACTTGCCTTCATTGCTCAGTCCTCCACGTATACGAGTTGGGATGTCATGTTGACGTTGTACAGGGCCTCTTCTGGAATGCTCTGTCCAGTTATTAAGCAGGAAAGCGCTCAGAAGAGATTCACCAGGATGTTACCGGGTATGGAAGGCTTGAGTTAGAAAGAAATGCTAGCTGGGGAGTTTTTTCACTAGAGCGTAGGAGGTTGAGTGGTGACTGAAGAGCAATTTATAAAATCATGAAGGGTACAAATAGAGTGAATGGTGGGTTTATTTTCCCTAGTTTGGGGAACTTCACGACCAGAGGGTACATTTCTCAGGTGAGAGAAGAGGGATTTAAAGAAGTCATGAGGGCATAATGTTTACACAGAGGATGTTTCGGGTGTGGAATGAACTTCCTGAGAAAGTGGTCAATGTGGGCACAATTACAATGCTCCAAAGACATTTGGATAACTTCATGAATGGGAAAGTTAGGAGGGATGTGGGCTAGGAACAGGCATTTGTGACTAGTTTAGTTTAGGATTATGGATTGGCTGGACAGAAAGGTCTCTTTCCGTGCTACGTGACTCGATGACTCCATTCTCTTTTTCCAATTATTCCAACCCTGTCACTATAATTCTGGTGATGCTACTTTCACAGGGGTGCCTTGACATTTCCTCCTTTCTCCTTCATCAGGAATATCCCCTTTTTGCCCCCATCACCATGATTGACAGGACACTGAGGTGTGTCTGACCCACTTCACATACTTGTGCCCTCACCCCTTCCGCTCCTTCACAGGACAGCAGTAGTTGCTTTCACTTTTCATTCCACTGGCTTCCACATTCAAAGGATCATTCACCAACGTTTCTTCCAGCATGATGCCACTAAGAAACACATTCTGTGCAAGCTGGAAGAATTGCATTTCATTTTCTGCTTAGAAACTCAACAGCCTTTAGGAGATGATGGCCTTCCTGATGTTATCACTTTACTATTAATTCAGAGAAAAAGGTAATGTTCCAGGGACTCAGATTTGAACCAGGCTATGGCAGATGGTGAGAATTTTATTTCTGTTTTAAATATTTGGAATTAGGATTTGATTGGTGACCACAAAACTGTTGTCAATTGTTGGGAAAATACATCTGGTTCATCGATGTCCTTGAGGGAAGAAACCAGCTGAGCTTATCTGGTCTGGCCTTCATGTGACTCCAGACCCAAAGCAATATGGTTGATAGTAAAGTTGATAATTATGGATGAGCAATAAATTCTTGTCAGTAATCCCCACTTACTGTGAATCTAAAGAAAGGACTCAGCGTGGAATTCAACAATCTCCGACTGTGACCACTGTTTTCCATTTTGACTACAACTCCCCCATATCTTATTTAAGTCTCTTGGCTTTGCTGTCAGCAGAGAGCAGATCCATTTCTTTCCTTTTCACACCAATACATCCCAATGTCGTCTTTACCACCATTTGTCCTCCCTTTGTACCTTCACCATCTCTCAATAGCAGAAAAAAACACCATTTCCAGCCCCTTTCTGTTCTGAAGAAGATCATTAACTGTGTTTCTCTCTCCACAGACCTGTCAAACCCTGCTGAGTTTCTCCAGAAGTTTCTTTGTTTTTTTTTCAGATTTCTAGAATCCACAATATTTTGCTTTTATTAAAGAGATTAATTTTTTGAGTGATGAATTCTTTTTGTTACTTTGCACTACTCTTTGGTAAAATCCAAGCGATATGACTGCTGTATTTTTTCTAGAAGTGTTACAGTCTGAATCTCAGATAAGTCATTGAAAGTCGTGGAGTTGAGTAAGTTTCATGGAGATTAGGAGAAAGCCACCATCATCAAGATGAGTTGGAGTGGAAGGACTGACCGATTCAACTTTGCCAAGAACATGTATATTGACTATAAATAACAACAGGAATAAGAGGGCTTTCTGGGAACTAGGTTGTTGTAACCCCATCCATTCTTTCAAACTTTCCTTGCAGAACACGAATTGAGAGTTCGAATTGGTTTGATTGTCATGTGTACTCAAGTATAAAAACAGGAGTCTGTGGAATATGTACAATGTCACCGCACAAGGCTTATTCCTGCTGTCTCATCTTCGGTATAAAGTACCTCAATACAAATTTTAGGTACTAAAGCAGATTTGGTTCAAAAATAAAGAAATAAGGAGAAAAGTTAAAATTTCTGCATTACATTTTTTGTAGTATTAAAATTAGGAAGATAAAGAAGTAAAGATAAAAGATACAGTCCTCCCATAGCCTGTAGTCTCTCCATGCTGTGGGCTTTCCTCATGTGGTCTCGCTGTCCCTACAATGCCAGGCTCCAAATCTGTAACAGGGCAACCCCAGTGGATCCCCAGCCGACTAGCCACTCTGCAACGTCCTGCGACTGCTGGCCATCCCGCTAGGCCCTGGTCTGCTGACTGCTCGCCAAACCATTCGGCCGGGCCTGCCAACCACTGACTTTAGATTGTTAATTTTAAAAACTTATCGGAAAAGTTTGGGATTCTGTGTAAGGCTCACAGTTCAGTCTAGTGTCCCCACTTGCTGGGAAATCAACCTTGCAAGAGCAGGAATCAGCACAAATCGGGAATAGCTGCTAATTGGTCACCCCCATGCTGCAGAAAGCCAACCCAAAGCTAAAAGGAAATTTAACACAATGATCTTGCAAGGTGTGCAAAGAAAACTGATTTAAAAAGTCACAATGTAGAGGGAAAGCCAAGAGGGTGGAGTTGTAAAACCAAACCCTTTAGCCCTGTGTGTTTAGTTGATGGTTAAAGTTTGAGCAGTGGGGTCCGAGAAAGCATTTCTCCCAAATTGTAGACACATCGTGGGTGCTCACTTTGTAGGGAACCACAGGGACACTACTTGCATCAAAAAACAAAGAACTGTGACTGGGGCAATAAAGGTGAAACTGGAAGAACATTTCCAGGGAGGGACTATACCTTGACTGTCTGATTGGTAGGGTACGAAGAGAACACTGCCCAGAAGAAGGAACTTACCAACCCTGGAGGTCTTTCAAAGGCTCAAGCTCTTTCATCACCACCCTGTCATCGAGCTGCTCAGATGGGGTTTAGCACATTTGGAGCTGGGAACTGCGAGCCTCAGATTCAAATACTGAGTTCAGCCATGTAGTTTGCCACCTTCCTCTCAAATGCTCACTTTTATCTTGTCTCTCAAGTTTAAGTGCTGACTTGAGTGAAAAGGAGGATTTTAGGGTAACAAGGTACTTGGTTGGTAGTTTTAAAAGTTTGTAACTTTGCCATTTCTAAACTTTTGTGGTATACTTTCCGTTAGTAATAAATAGTTATATCCTGCTTTCGATAAAACAATGCTTTCACTTGTCAGAAGTCTTTTGTGATACGTATAGTAAATTCAGAGGTCAGTTGAAAGGAGTTATGACGATACCTTCACAAAACTTGCATTACATGTTACGGTCCTGCAGTTCCTAACTTTGTGTTTGTCCGTGTGGTTAATTTGCTATCTATGACAAGGCATAACCAGACGAATGATGAGGGCAACCCAAACTCTGAAGAAAAGTGACCAGTTGATTGTTTCTCATCTCAGATGAAAAGAAGACATTTTGAAATTTGGAATTTGAGGATACTCTGGCAGAATGGTCAAGTCAGCAATTTCATGTCTAAAATTCAAAATGGAAGTTGAGGATTGACAAAGGAGGATGGACAGAACTCAGAAAACAAACAAAAGCAAATGAAAATCTTCAGTTGACTGAGCCTAAGAATGGTGTCAGTATCACCTGTAAAACAAGGTGGCCATAACTAAGGACCAATATTGGAGACAGTGATTATGACAAAGTGTAAGGGGGAATCCAATGAACATTCCATGTTTGCAACCATTTGACTCCACATAGGATCATGGTGATAAAGGTGTTGAAGTATTCAATGAAGGAACACAAAAAGCAATGCAACAGGTAAAGAGTGGAGTCATGGATGGTTCTCGTAAGTGACTTAAATGCAAAGTGTTATGACACGGAGGTCAAGTCCCTCTGTTAAAACCCATAAAAACTCATCTTGCCTTGTAATCTGTTAAAATATCAGAGACAGAGAATTCCCAAATTCCACTAGTTAAAGAAAATACCATCCGTTTGTTTTTTAACTCTCAAAGTGACCTTTAGACAACAACCATTTGCAACTCTAACTGCCTCTTTCTCTTCACTGCTTACTATCTGCCTCCAACTCTACAACAATATGCTGTTCCAATAAAACACTTCATAAAATTACATCAACTTAATTTCAAAAGCACACAGACTCTGACTTTTTTGTCATTCGTCTTCCAGGATCTCCCTGGGTAGTTGTCTTCCTTTTTACTGCGGGTTTGTTTCACATTAAACGGTACCTTTGATACAAAGTGTTTTCAAATTTCTTTGAGAGCAAGATGTTAGCTCTCCAGGAGTTTCCCTCTCTCCGGCAGTTGCTCTCTGACCAATTTTCAAAATCACCGCATTCTTATACCCCAAAACAAAACAATAAATTCAAAGTCGTTTGGATTTTAGTATTCCTGGAGCATAATTTGAATTATTGTCGAAACAACCATCAAAACTCAGGTATCCATTTCACAGACAAATGTTACATGGTTTCAATTTTCCAGTCCACTCTGGGATTGCCAACAAGTCATATACACAAGTGCTTGTAAGCTCTCAGTTCAGAAGAATATTTCCTCACTCTTAAAGGTACAATGCACGCCTTCAATTTAAAAAAAAAGGTTGGTGGAGAGAGGTCCGAAATGTAATAGGAAGAAATAGACTATAAAAAAAAATAGTTGAGGCAAATGCCGAAAACAGTTTCGTGAGGAAAACAATTTTCTCATCTTGAATGCATCCTACAAACAATGCCAAGCAGACCCAGAAGAGTCCATGAGATATTGGGTGGCATGGTGGCTCAGTGGTTAACACTGCTGCCTCACAGCACCAGTGACCCGGGACTGATTCCACCCTCAAATGATTTGTCTGGAGTTTGCACATGCTCCCTATGTCTGCATGTATTTCCTCTGGGTGCTCTGGTTTCTTCCAACAGTCTAAAGACTCTGGATTAGCCATAGGAAATGTAAGGTTACAAGCATAAGGTAGCACTGTGAATCTTGGTGGGATGCTCTTCAATGGAACCAATGATCCAAATGGCCTGTTTCCACACTGTAGGGATTCTGTGATTGTCACACAAATCAATTACCTTTGATCAATGAGAGATACAAGAACAGCATCAAAATTGTCTTCACTTGGAAAGTTGCAGACATCAATACTCAAGACTGCTGTCTTGTAATGAGGTGAAGATTAAGCTGAAAATCTTAAAAAGAACTTCCATGAATGACCAAGCCAACTTTTACAGACCTGAAAGAGGAAGATATGATAAAGTAGTGTGCTATGAAGGTAATAAACAAGTATGAAGCTTTCGTTCAGGAAGTGACGGATCAAGGTTTCAGTGAGGAGAAAATCATAGAATCCCTGCAGTCTGGAAGCAGGCCTTTCAGCCCATCAAGTCAACACCGATTCTTGGAAGAGCATCCCCCAAACCCACTCCCCCACCCCCGACCTTTATTCTTCTCATACTGCATATCCCATAGCTAATCCACGAAACCTAAAAATCCTTGGACACAAAGGACAATTTAGCATGGCCAATACACCTAACTTGCACATTTGTGGCCTATTGGAGGAAACTGGAACACCTCGAGGAAACATATGCAGACATGGGCAAGAATGTGCGAACTCAACACAGGCACTCAAATGTGGAACGGAACTGAGTTTCTGGTACTGTGAGACTGCAGTGGGAACCAATGACAGGAAGATATTGAGAGAAGGCATAAAAAGTAACTGTAACCATTTTGAAGAGAAAAGAAGTTAATTCATCAAGAGAGGATAACTTGTGAAGTGTGAGATGTAATGAAGAAAAGAAGACAGTAGAAGAAGAAGCACGTAGAAAAATATACAGAAAAATAGATATTAAGAGTAGAGAAACCAAGGAAAGGTGGTGTGTGGACTGTTTGAGGGAAAGAGAAGCACTGGAGAAAAGGCTCAACATGAGAGTATTCCAAAAGAAAGCTACAGAAATAGATTACTTACAGTGTGGAAACAGGCCCTTCGGCCCAACAAGTTCACACTGACCCGCCGAAGCGCAACCCACCCATACCCCTACATTTACCTAACACTACGGGCAGTTTAGCATGGCCAATTCACCTGACCCGCACATCTTTGGACTGTGGGAGGAAACCGGAGCACCCGGAGGAAACCCACGCAGACACGGGGAGTACGTGCAAACTCCACACAGTCAGTCACCTGAATCGGGAATTGAACCCGGGTTTCAGGCGCTGTGAGACAGCAGTGCTAACCACTGTGCCACCGTGCCGCCCTTATCCACAACTAATGGATAAGAAGAAAAGAACAATTACAACTGGGGAAGGTGTACTTCACTTTGAACAGAAAATGTGGAAAAATGCTCAATGAAATGTATCAGAGTGCTGTATGATGATGAAAACAACTGAGTTGGTGCCATCAGAGGTAAGAGAATGTCCGGAGACAATACAGGCAGAGGTCAATGCATCAATCGAAAACTGAAAGCAGGGACAGCTTTTGGAATTGATGGAATAAGAACAGAATTCCTGACCACCCTGATGATGTTAGGTTTGGGATACTGGCACCGTCGCAACAGAAGTAACAAGTCAGCATTCCTACTGAGGATTTTCTTCAGTCAGTGTCCATTAACCACCTAAAAAGACCAAAATCTACAGAAGGTTGAGAGCAGAAAAATAGAAGCCTCCTGAGCCGTGTGCAAAACATGATATGAATTCATTTTGAAAATAAATGACAAATCTTTAGAAGCAGAGATTAGCGAAAGACAGTCAGGATTCAGACCAAATAAAGCAACAAGAGAAGGCGTCTTTTGTTTCAGAATAGTCATTAAAAATGCAGAAATACAAACATTCCTGCAGGTATGTTTCCCAGACAAGAAGAAGGCATTTGATGGAGTCTATCATCAGAAAATAAGGGAACACATAAACAAGCTAGAGATGCACAGCAGTGATACAAGGATAATTCAGAATCCCTATTGGATCAATGAGCAGTGAGACAGTTTCACCATCAGAAGAGTCGGATAGCAATGCATTTCGTCACCAAGACTATTAAACCTGTACGCTGAAGATATTTTGTCATGGCTGACTGGGGAAGAGTGCTGGAAATCAAGTCTCACTGTTCCTGGAGTCATCACAAAAGTTAAAGATTATATCAAAGGAAGCAATGGCTCCAATTTAGCAGTTTTTGTTGACCAAGGTTAACAGAAAACACAGACCATATTTTTGCACTGAACAAAGATTTCAATTAATGACAAATAAATAGATTCTAGCTACAGATTAAAAAAAAACTATGAACTATCAATATGACCAATGCGTCTTTCTTTTTTAGTACGTGGATCTCTGAAATCCTTGCATGGCCTCGACTTCTAAAACAGGAAGTAAATGTCGTGTCTCAGTGATTGACATGCAAGAACCTTGGAGCAGCTGCACAGCTTAGAAGAAATGTTACATATAACTCTACTAGCTAAAAACCTGACCCCCTTACAAAACTCACTGTACACGCACACATTGAGACACACAAAGAACATTGATGCTATGGATGGAAGGGAAAACTGGAAAGGCATTTTAATGGTTCCTGTCCAGAGGGTTCATTGTGACATCCTACTGCTTGCCAGGACTCCCTGATATTCAATTTCCCTTCTCGATGTACTTTTCACTTCCTTGCAGGAGACACAGAATGACTAGTTCGTAAATTGTAAAGTCTCTGACTTAGTGGAAGAAAGCAACAGGTTGCATCAATTGACGGGAGAAAACAAATGGTTTTGCCACCCACAGCTGACTACAGCTCTACAAACCTGTCACCAGCCAAATCTCACTTTGTACATACTTCCTGGTGCCAGCTCAACTATGGGAGCCTTCCATACTGGTTGAATAAAGAATCAGTGTAAATACTACTTCCAATAGGTTTCAGAAACTTAATTTGAAAATGTTCAGCATTCCCTTCCATAATCCTTGGATTTAAAGCAGTCTGCAATCAAATTTGCAGAAAAATAAAAAGATACAGTCTTTATAATCCTCAGAGACATGGAGGATCTTCCAGGTTGAATCACTGGACGGTTCAACCTCAGCAGTATGAGAGATGACACTGCACTGATTGCAAAGTCAGAAGATGCACTGAAGAAAATTGTCAACCAAATGAAAGCAAAGAGTAAGCAAAATTGGTTTTGAAGAAATGTAAAGAAGACCAAGGCAATGGTGAGAAGCAGAGAACTAACTCTGAAAATGGAAGATGAAGTAAGCGGACAAGTCCTGTATGAAGTGACATAACTTGAGCACATAATAACAAACAATATGTTATGAAATTCACAAGAAAAGTGAGATAATCAAGATCGACTTTGTCAGAATGAAAGTTGTGTTGACAACAAAGAAAGTGAACTTGAATGTCACAAAATGATTACAGAGCTTCTACATCTTGTTATTCACGTGAAATGCCTGAGAAACAACAAACAAAAAGATGAAACTGAATGCACTCTAGATATGAACATGTTTTGCATATCCGACACAAAGATGAATGAGGAAGTACTTGAAATGACTCAAGAAAAGGGGAAATTAATGCTTAATATCAGAGAGAAAGATACAATATCTGGGTCACATCAGACCAGGCAGCAGAAAAGACAATTGTTGGAAGGCAAGCTCAGGAGAAAACATTGAAGAGAGAAACAGAGAAGTAAATAGAGATGGATATTGCAGATGTATTTATTGACCAATGTTGAATATGTGAGAGCTGTAGGGGACAGAACATGTCGAGGTCCATGGCAACCACCCCTGGCATGAGGAAACAATTAAATAAGCTTGAGGCTGCTGGTATTGTGCACATTGAATATTTTCCCAATTATTGATAGAGTTAACAATCCTCTTTTTGTCTCATTCTATCTTCTTTCCATTGAACACAAGCTTGGCAATTAATTGTTCCCTTGTACGTTCTACCAATCATAGTCCACTTGCTAATCTTCTTAGTGCCTTCTACTCATGTAATTAAATTGTGATGATGCTGTGACTTTAATAGGTGTATTTTATCTTGGTTTCTTTTAAGAGACAGATAACTGAGAGGTGTCAAGCTACCTGTGGTAATGTAAACAGCTTGTGAGGGCATGGGTTTTTTTTTAATGTTGGAACAATAGAAGTAGCCTGGATGAGTGTGGCCAGCTCTTAGAGACCAGGATTTCTGGGGGGGTTTTTTCAGTTCAGCAGAAGCAGCTGGTGTTTTAAAGAAGGAGAAGCTACCTCTTCCCTTTCTCAGTTACAAACAGAAGCTGGGGGTTCTCTTCCTCAGCCGCTGGATTGAATGTGAGACAACATTTGTTTTCTGAATTTGTCTTTTGCCAAGGGATTTTTTTTGGGATGTTACTATATTTGAACAGTTAATTAGTAATAGTTACTGGATCTATTATTCTGTTAAGTTTTCCAAGTGAGTTAAGTTAGTCTAAGCTCTTACTTTTGTTGTATTTTAACTATTGTGTTGAACAAATGGTGTTTTATTTAATGTTGACTAGTTTGACGAGTTGAATTGCATCTGGAGCACAGCAATTTACACTTAACTTTAAAATAAGAAAAAATTAGAGTCGAGACTGCAATCCTAAAATATTTTGAGGGGTTCTGGTCAGTAACAAATTGGTGTTCTTTTTAAAATTTGGTACTTTTACAATTCTGGGAGAAAGTAAGGACTGCAGATGCTGGAGATCAGAGTCGAGAGTCGAATGCTGGGGTGCACAGCAGGTCAGGAGAATTGATGTTTCGGGCATGAGTCCTTCATCAGGAATGAGGCTTGTGTGTCGGGGCTGTGAGATAAATGGGAGTGGGTGGGATGGTGGGAAAATACTGGGGAAGTGATAGGTGGATGAAGGTGAGAGAGAAGGTGATAGGTCGGTGGGGGAGTGATGGATGGATCCGGAGGGCGGTGCCGAGTTCGTGGATTGGGACTAGTATAATGTTGGGGAGGTGGGATGTGAAATGAGCAAGCTCTTTTTCACAGATTTTTTACAATTCTGTCTTGGTGAGTGTTACATCAAAACTTTGACAGCATGACTCTTTTTCAGCAACATATTTTTGCTTTTTAAAACCTCTCGTGAGCCTTATCTCTGTTTATTTTTGTTGACTAAGCTCATATTTGCCATTGTTACTTCACAATTTCTCTTCACTTTATTTTCACTCCAGTCTTTTCATCCTTCAAATCTCAACATCAAATCATGTGTTTATTCCTAACATTTGCAAAACTTATTCTTCACTTTACAGTTCCTTCACCATTGTGATGTTCACATATAAATCCTGGTTTCTGATTCCCAATTGAAGGCCATTTGAATAATTGAAATTCTAATCGGAATCTAACAATAAAGTTTCAGATCATATGCTTCACAATATGTTCAATTCATCTCATATAATTGGAAGGTATAGTTAAAATTGTTCCAAAGGCCATGTCATCAGAACCTCACAAAGACTCATTTTTATCTTCAACACTATTTGAAGTTACAGTTAGATGCAATAGACCTTCGGAAATTAAACTTGGGAGAAAATATTGTCAAAGTACTATCATTGCGACGAAACAATTTAGTATTGAATTTGCAGGCTTAATTCATTTCAGTGCGTGTGCCACTCCATGGGCAGCCAACCAGTCTGCTAACACAGCAACCAGCTCTGCTTTGAAACCACTTGCAAAACATTGTGTACAGGGTTCAGGAATGACTTGCATCTAAGTTTTTTTCCCCCAAAATCTTACAGTCTTTAAATGAGTCCTTGCATTTAGTTGTCCCATTTCATGTCACCTTATTTAACATTAATTATTTTTGGGTCTGTATTTCTCTTTAACCGTACGAAAGCAACCACCCCAACACACACAAAAGAAGTTGCATTAAGACACTATTCAAAAGGGCCACAGCACACTGCAGTACACCAGAACTGCAAAAAGAGGAAGAAGAACACCTATACAATGTATTCGTCAAAAATGGATACCCGAGCAATTTCATCAACAGATGCCTAAGGGAAAGACAACGGAACGAGGACATGCCGCAACCCAAAGGACTAGCCACACTACATCAAGAGCATTTCCAAACTGACAGCCAGACTACTGTGACCACTAGGACTCATAACAGTACACAAACCAACAGCCACTCTCAGACAACTCACCAGAACGAAGGACCCGATACCCAACATGAGCAAAACCAATGTAGTGTACAAAATCCCATGCAAGGACTGCACAAAACATTACATAGGACAATCAGGAAGACAGCTAACGATCCGCATCCATGAACACCAACTAGCCACGAAACGACACGACCAGCTATCCTTAGTAGCCACACACGCAGATGACAAGCAACATGAATTCAACCGGGACAACACTAGTATTATAGGACAAGCCAAACAGAGAGCAGCCAGGGAATTCCTAGAGGCATGGCACTCATCCACAGATTCAATCAATAAACACAACAACCTAGACCCAATATATCGACCACTGCAACGGACAGCTGGAACTGACAACCGGAAGTGGCAGATTCAAACCACTACAAATGCCAGAGGAAAGGTCACAGAAGCGCTTCACAGGAGGCTCCCAAGCACTGAGGATATCACCAAGACAGGGGACGAAAAGTCTGCAACACAAATTCCCAGCTTGGCAAACAGAACCACAACAACGAGCACCCGAGCTACAAATCTTCGCACAAGCTTTGAACCATTTCGTTTGACGCATTGTCAGCATGCAAGTTGTGCATTGGCATTGGAATGGCCTCATGATTTTGTAAATCTTTATAAGGTCATCTCTCAGTCTCTAATGCTCTGGGGAAAAGAACCTCAGTTTATTCAGTCTCTCCGAGTAGCTGAAACTCCCCGCCCCCCCCAGTCTTGGTAACATCTTTGCAAATTTTTTCTGCATCCCCTCAAGATTCAATATCTTTCCAAGAGAAGGGCAACCAGAATTGAGTTAGTATTCCAAACGTGGCCTCACCAATGTCCTGGACAACCGCAACATGATATCCCAACCACGATATTTAACATTCTGACCAATGAAGACAAGCGTGCCAAATATTTTCTTCACCACTCTGTCCACCTGTGACTCCACTTTCAAAGAACTTTGCATCTGCTCCCCAAAGTCTCTTTCTTTGGCAACATTCCCCACAGCCCTAGCATTAACTATATAAGTCCTGCATTGGTTTGCCTTGCCAAAATTCAGCTCCTCACATTTATCAAAATTAAACTCCATCTGTCACTCCTCAGGCATTGGCCCAGCTGATCAAGGTTCTGTTGTACACTGAGATCATCTTCTTTACTGTACACTACACCACCAAATTTGATGTCATTTGCAAACTTCCTAGCTTAACCTCCTGGATTCATATCCAAATCTCCAAAATAGTTGATGAAAAGCAGTGGACCTAGCACTGATTCTTGTGGCACACAACTGTTCACAGGACTCCAATCTGAAAAACAACCCTTCACCACCATCATACTCTGCCTCTCACTGTCAAGCCAATTTGGTATCCAGTTGGCTTGCACCCCCTCGATTTCATGCAATGTAACCTTCCTAACCAGTCATCCTGCGGTACCTTGTGGAACACTTGGCTGAAGTCCATATAGATTATGTTTCCCACTCTGCCTTCATCAACTTCTTTGTTACCTCTTCAAAAAGCTCCATCAAGTTAGTGAGACATGATTTCCCATGCACAAAGTCATGCTGATGTTCTGTAATCAGTCCTTGCCTTTCCAAAAGCATGTAAATTCTGTCCAACAGATATACAGAAATTATTGGAGCCAACAGTTAAACTCAGAGGTGAGTGTTTTTTTGCTGTCAGTGAGTTATACATTTGGCCTCCCTGCTGCATTTGAGAAATTTGTTGTCAAAACCTCGCCCTGGGGCTTTGCACAATCACGTAGCAGGGCCTGGAGACACAAACTATCACTGGAAAAACCTGAGCCTCCTCAGTTTCCCACTCCTAGGTTTGTAGTAATATCAGGCACAAAAGAGAACAGAAAAGAGTACCCCCAGAAAAAGAGATAAAAGCACCACAACGCCAACAATTCCCTTCAACTACAATGGCTTTTCTGGATGAGCAATGTCTGAAAGAACTGAACCATAGATTTACCATTGAGCCCGTAGGGAAAACATGCTTTTCTTAACATCGTTTCACTTAAATTCTTGACTTTAAGAAATGCAATCATAACTTTAAATGAAGACTTTATGAATATTGGTTCTTGAGATTTGGGCATTGTACGTTTGTCATTATTGACAGTCCAACAATATTGTTCATCTCCAGTTGTCAGATGATGAACCTTTTTAAAAGGTTCTTGAGCTGACAGTGCTCTCCGTTAGTGAATTTTAACACCTTGACCCAGCTGCTATGAAGGTGTCATGGTAAGTACAGCACTGTGTGTTATGTAGAGCAATTCGGAAATACTTGTGTTTCCTTGATATTGATACACTTGTCCTTTTTTTTATAATCTATTTTTATTAAGAAAAAATAGATTTTAAAAATATTACAACAAATACAAAACAATGCAATTCAAAACAGTCCAAAAATAGTACAAAACTAAACCCAAATAATAAAAAATTCCCCAACCCTCCCTCCTATATGCAAGTATAAACATATATAGAGAAGTATAAAATTTTTTAAAAACCCTAAACTAGTTATTTAACTAACTAAATAAATGCCTAACTACAAACAAATAAATAGTAGTAACTCAGCTCAGCCAAACAAAACGCTCATACATTCACAGCTCCTCCTCCCTGGATATTGGACTCATGAAACACAATTGTTACAGCGATATAAAAGCCCTTGTTAGTGTGGCAGATAAATCTGTGTCCAGATATTTCAAAAAGGGTTGCCATGTCTTGTAAAAATCCTCAGTTTTGTGATGTGCCATATTTGTGAGAAAATCCAGGGGAATATGCTCCATAACAATCTTCCACCAACCCGACAGACCTGGGGGGGTTTTCTGATATCCAACCTTGCAAGATATTCTTCCTTGCACAGAATGCAAGAATATTGAAAAGTTTTGCCTTATGCGAGTCTGCAGGAAATACAATGGGTAGGCCCAAAAGGAGCGAAATAGGGTCCTTCTCCCCCCCTACACCTAAAATCCTCTCCATTGCACCCACCACAGCGCTCCAATATGTTTGAAGCCCGTCACAAGACCAAACAGTACCCGTACAGACCTTGCACTTGGGGCATGCTAAAGATACCCCTGGTTAAAATTTTGACAAACAGTCTGGGACTGGAGAATCTTCAACTGTAAAGCATGAGTCCTTTTGCAAATTGATATCTTCCTTGCATTCTCCCAAATATCCTCCCATGCCTCTGAAGAAACTTCAACACCCAGCTCTCTTTCCCACATCTTGCAGAGTCAATCAGACTCATCTGAGATGGCACCCCCCAATTGGTGATATAGAGTACTGACAAAGTGTACTCTTAGCCCTTAGTACTCCTCTTTCTATGTCAGATTTGTAGGGATCAGTCAAAAGTGTGAACCTTTTTTGAATAAAATCCCTAACTTGAAAAAAACGAAAGAGGCCTCTATTAGGTAACTCGTACTTCCGTACTAACTGATTGAAGGACATCATTACATCTCTCTCAAATAAATCACCCATGCAAGATATACCCTTAGCTGCCCAACATTTAAATCCTGAATCTATCATACCTGGTTGAAAACCTGGCATACCCACGAAAGGTGTAAACAAAGATGTTTTGCCAATATTACCTTCCCTCTGCCGAATTGCCCTCCATGCTTTAACAGTATTGATGACTATTGGGTTATGGCAATATTCCCTAACTGTCTCACCTTGTCCAAAAACAGCAAACTGGTAAGGGGGCACCTTGCCCTAGGAGACTTCAATAACTAGCCATATTGAAAGAGGCTCCCCACAAACCCAATCACTTATGTAGGTCACAAGCGAGCTCAACTGGTAATTTTTAATGTCCGGAAGGTCTACTCCCCCCAATCGGTGAGGCAACTGCAGTTTGGCTAATTTAATGAGGGGCTGTTTACGGTGCCAGATAATGGAGCTGAACCAACCGTTCAGTCTCCTGAGTGTTTGTTTATTGAAAATCAGGGGGAGCATCCGCATAGGGTATAGCAAATGAGGGAGAATATTCATCTTAATAAGTGCTATCCGACCCAACCATGAGACTGGAAGTGCCTCCCATCTTTGGAGATCTTGTTTAATTTTTTTCAAATAATTGAGTAAAATTGGCTTTGAACGGCCAATCCAGAACTGGAGTAATGAATATGCCCAAATACACACACCCCCTGTGACCACCTAAATCTATAGTCACTCTCAAGAGCCAACTCTTTCGTAAGACCACCCATAGGCATAGCCTCTGATTTAGCAAAATTAATCTTATACCCTGAAAAAGCACCAAAGGCGTGAATGCATTGTATCAGGCAAGGCACTGAGACTGCTGGATTTGTCAAGGAAATTAGAACATTATCTGCATACAGCGAGATCTTATGTAATTTTGACCCCATTTCTGGAGCTGATATTTTGAGATCCCCACGAATGGCCTCTGCCAATGGTTCAATCACCAACGTAAAAAGTAATGGTGAAAGGGGACAGACCTGCCGGCTGCTCCTAGAAATATTAAAATTGCTTGATCGTACCCCGTTGGTAATGACCGCAGTGAGAGGTACACTGTAGAGAACATTTATCCATCTTATGAGAACTTCGCCCAGACCTAACCGGTCTATAGAAAAAGTATGGCCACTCAACTCAGTCAAATGCCTTCTCTGCATCGAAAGAAATCACAATCCCTGTATTGACTGCTGTTGGCATGCTTGAATTATGTTTAGCAGCCTCCTAACGTTATTGGAGGATCTGCGACCCTTTATGAAGCCCATCTGATCCTCTTTAATAATAGAGGGCAACACAGTCTATGTTGCCTTAACGCAAGAGCCTTAGAGAGGATCTTAAAGTCCACATTTAAGAGCGAGATGGGCCTGTATGAAGCACAGTCTTCCAGATCCTTCCCTTTTTTAAGGATAAGTGAAATATTGGCCTCTCTCAGAGATGGTGGGAGACAAACATGACTGTATGAATCATTAAACATATTCAGCATCGGGCCTGACGGTATACTTATAAATTCCTTATAGAATTCACTGGGAAGTCCATCAGGACCGGGCGCCTTTCCATTCTGAAGCTGCCTCACAGCTTCCTGCACTTCTTGCTCTGATAATGGGGCATTGAGAAAGGACTGTTGTTCGGGAGTCACACCCGGGAGCTTCAGATCTCTGAAAAAGGATTCCGTTTTGGCCTGCCCCTCCTCACAATTCTCACTGATATAACTGAGAGTAGAATCTCTGGAACGCCACATTAATCTTTTTAGAATCACATGTTAGGTTCCCAGACCCTTCCCTAATCACTGTAATGGTTTGTGGGGCACTTCTCTTTCTGGCAAGGTATGCTAAGTATTTGCCTGGCTTGTCACCATGCTCGCATAACCTTTGCTTTGCAAAAGCCAGCTCCTTCTTTGCTGTCTGCGTGAGCACGGAATTTAGTGCAGACCGCAGTGCCGTAATCCTCTGTAGTTTGACCAATGAGTGTCTGCCAAAATAGGCCTTCTCAGCTGCCTTCAACCATGCTTCAAGGAGACGTTGCTGCTCACCCTTCTGTCACTTCCTACTTGTGGAATATGAAATAACTAACCCTCTGGCATAAGCTTTGGCAGTTTCCCAGAGAACAGATGAGCTATCAACCGAACCTATGTTGATGTCTAGGAATGCCCGAAATTCCCGAGAGAAATACTCCACAAACTTGCTGTCCATGAGAATAAAGGGGTCCATTCGCCAGTACCTTGAATCCACTGTAATATTCTTAATTTTAACCATGAGGTACACTGGAGCATGATCAGAGATGGCAATATTACCAATCGTACAGGATGCCACCAGATCCAGGGTTACAGCAGGGGTCAGAAAAAAAAAATCAGTCCTCGTGTGACATATGTGCGGATTGGAGAAAAACATGAAGTCCCTACCTGTAGGGTGGAGACACCTCCAGACGTCCACCAATCCTAATTCCCCACACAAACCCAATAACTGTTTAGTTTGTGCAGTGGGTATCGAGGGACCTTTAGGCAACCTGTCTGCTGTGGGGTCCATGAGGCAGTTAGAATCTCCCCCTATAATGATGTGCTGAGACTTGAGACTTATCAGTTTAGAAAAAGCATCTACCAAGAATTTAAGAGGATGAGCTGGAGGACAATAAACATTTAAAATGCTATATTCTTCCCCCTTTATCAAGGCTTTAAGAGTTACAAACCTCCCTTATGTGTCTTTAACACATTCCAACAATTTAAATGAGAGATTTTTCCTTACCAATATAGCCACTCCCCTACTTCTGGTCTTAAATGATGAAAAATAAACTCGGTCAAAGCCATTCTGCTGTAATTTCAGATGCTCCTTGTCATCCAAATGTGTCTCCTGTAACAAAGCAATATCCATCTTCTCCTTTCTAAGACTCAAGAGTACCTTCTTCCTCTTAATTGGTGAGTGACTTCCCTTAATATTCCAGGTACACCATTTAATCAAATCATTAGCCATAATCTTCTGCAATTACATTTAAATTCCAGAGAGGAGGAACCCAAACCACAAATTGCTGAGCCTTAGTGTCGTATGGTCCACCAAATATAAAAACTACATAAACGAAAACTACTACATTTAACAAACATACAAAATTATTAAAAATAAAAAACAACAAAAACCAGAAAACAAACCAACATATGAAGAGCCAATAGCGCTGAGAAGGGGAACTCACCTCCTGCCCGGAGGGGGCAACTACCCTTCCCGAACTGCCCATAAATAGGCATCTAACCATCTCAACCACCTTCACTTCTCCCAGCTCGAGCCGCATCGCAAGCGCAAGCTAAAAAGAATAAATACCCTATACAGGATCAATATGAATAAAAAAAATTATTTTATAAAAATAGGGGGAATAAATACCCCACCCATCCTTTGGAATGTCCTCACTTAGAAATTTAAAATGTACATCTTAACCACTGCCAGACATAGTTTGAACCAAATTATTGTCAATAGAGGAAAAAGGGGAAAAACAAAGCTCCAATCGGATTTCCTCCATTTCTTTTACAGAATGATAAACGCATACCCAAGCAACAAAATTTATACGTATTACAATTGCTTAAATTAGGTTAGTTTGTCCACAAAGTCTCTTGCCTTCTCCGATGTGTCAAAGAAATGCATGGATCCATCTTAGGTGATCCAAAGCACTGCCGGATATCTCAGGGAGTACTGAATCCCAAGCTCCTTCAATCTTCTCTTGACACCATCATAGGATTTTCGTTTCTGGATCACCGCCGCTGAAAAGTCCTGAAAAAACATGATCTTAGACACCTCGTAAATTAGGGCCTTTGGATCCTTCCCCTGGAGTCTGGAAGCCTCCATGGCTCTCTCCTTATCCCGGTAATGATGGAACAGCACCGGAAAAGGACAAGGGCGTTGACCCAGACCCGACCTCCGTGCTGCGACCCGGTGAGCCCTCTCTATCTTCAATCCTCTCGTGCCAGTCTCCAAGTCAAGGAATTTTGGAAGCCAATCTTCAACAAATTCCGCAGGCCGCTCACGTTCCATACCCTCAGACTGACCGATGATCCGAATGTTTTTTCTTTTGTTCCTGTTTTCAAGATCATCCACTTGGTCACGCAAATTACGAACCTGCGTCTTCAGGGCTTGGATCTCTTCCTTGAATGAACTGGCATCAGCTTCCACCACTGTGACCCTGTGCTCCACCTCATCCGTCCTCTTCTCCAGGTCTCCCAGCTGCTGCTCATGCTTCTGCAGCATGAGAGAGACTGGAGCCAGCTTCTCTTCAATCTGTTTCCCCAACATCTCACGAGATTTCGAGAGCTAGTTCACCAGGTCCTGGAGAGTAATCTGCTCTGGGGCTGCTGCAGGCCCGGCCTCAGATGCTCCTCCCCCCTTTTCGGCATTTCTGGACAGCTGAAAATACAGGTAAATCAATTTTTAAATGTTTCTCAGGACTCCACAGTCTTTCCAACACCCCAAGAAATCCTGATGACCTGGGTTGGGTGTGTTAAAGGACCGTCCTGCTCCTGCTGCGATGCAAAGCTCTGCAGTGTGATCTTCCCAGATTGCCACCATCTTAGATCCCCCCACTTGTCCTCCTTAATGGTTGGTGGAGGTCTGGAGACTGGAGGATCTTGATGAGTCATTGCAGTGCTTTCAATAGCATGGAGATACTGGAGCAACACTGTACTGGTAAATGTCATAATCAGCTGGCTGGCTGATCAGATAGTCTGTTCTACACAAGCTGACATTGCATGTTGGAGCTGTACCTGTCGAAGTGAGTGGCAAATCTTCTGTGAAGCCACAAAATTGAGTCTCCTCAACATTAAAAAAAAATTCCAAGGAATCCGGAATCTGCCATTTATCAAAGAGTATTCAATTTCTGATGACTGTTTCTTTCTAAATATGTGCTATAACACCCGCAAAAGAAGATTAAATGGAAGAAATTCAAAATACAGGAGTTGTGAAGTTGTGGAGTTTAGTTCCAGGGTTAGTGATTTGTACAGAAACTGCAATGTCAATCAAGATCAGATGAATGGACAAAGTTACAAAAGAAATACAGCGAACGGGTGAGATAAATGTCCTTTGAACTGCACGCCAAGGGAGGCTCAATACAGACAAGGAATGCTTTGACCAAATGGTACTTTTCTATAATGTCACTTCTGCAGTAAAAAATGAGCATTTTGAGAAACAACACTTTATATCTTCTTTTGTAGGAAACTATAGTCTTGTTATGAATGTCTGTTATGCTCCTGATTTGACTAATTCATGTAAAGGCCAGGAACAACATGTTTAATTTTATTTCTCCAGAAGACTTGTTATCACACTGTAATGCCTGCAGTTTGGAAGTCTGCAATTCAGAAATGCCAGTTGCCTGGACAGTGTTAGACCAGAAGCAAACATTCCCTGAACACGATCAGCATCATCTTGGTGCAGTGGTATTGGAATAGAAATAGAGGACAGAGTTCAGGATAAGGAAAATAATTTTTATTTCTGTTTTATCATATTTTATCTGTTGAGAAAATTACTTAGTCTGAGACTTGGAGACTTGTTTCAAGAAGCTTTATTTTTCGTGAATTCACAAAGGGGCTGCTGCAGTCCTCACTGTCTCACAGCACTCTCTCTCGAGCAGAACATTCAGCTGAGATTTAAACAATCATACAGACAACTTTGATTTCACTGCACACCCAAGGAATGTTGAATAAAATAATTCAAAATAATGATAAACACAGAGCAGTTACTCCGTTCGTTCTCAATTTGCTCGAAAACAGAGACACGAACAAGGTTTACATACACTCCCTATATTTCATCAAACTATAATTACATAACCTCAGTCTTTATCTCAAACGTTATTTTTCCCCCTACAGCTGAGGGCCAAGATACCTTTTACTTTGTTCAAGTGTTCCATCATGCAGCAGTGTGCTAAGTTCTAAAAGCTTCCACATTATCATGGTGTTTATTTGAGTTTTTGACACTTGGCATGATGTTTGACATTGTCTTGCTTCTTCTTTGGCTTTCTTCAAATCACCCCCAGTTCATTTCTCAATGTCAACCACCCAACTGATTCTTCTTAAATCATCTGTTAATGTCCTTAATTTTCCATTCACTTGTTCCTGGGACAAGGCAAGACTGTTGGATCTTTCTTCCATATTTGTGCTTGGCTTTCTTTCAATTTCTAACTGTACTCAGCAATCCTTTGGTTTTCTGAACTTAATCTAACTCACTCGTTTGTTCTTCTCTCCACGCAGTTGATTCCAAGCATCTTCCGCACTGCCCACACTTCAAAAGCTGTTACCTTTTCAACCTCGCACTTCAGAGTCCCAATTCTTGCATTCATAGAGTGCAACACTCCATACCAGAGACTGTACTGGATGTTTTTATTCATTTTCATGCTGATGTTCTTGGACTTTCAGACATGACGTAGGTCTCTCAACACACCTCTTGTCCCAGCTAATTTTACCAAGACTTCATTCTTGAATATAACTTTGGTGTTTATCATTCAGCCAAGGTACTTGAATTTTTCCACTGCCTAGACCTCAATGTTTGTCCAACTTTGAATTTTCCAATGCTTTTTCGAGCCATCGCGATCTTTAGCACAGAATCACAGAATTGTTACAGTGCAGAAGTTAGGCCCTTTGGCTCATAGTGTCTGTACAAGATGTCCAAATTTGCATTTCGCTGGGTCTCACTTCTCACCATAACCTTGTACTTCCTTGCCTTTCAGGGAGCTGTTAAATTCCCTTTTGAACGTCTTGATGGAACATCATTCCACCACACTCTCCAGTACTGCATTCCAGACTTTGAACATTTGTTGTGTAAAAACATTTTACTTAGTGTTGCTTTTGTTTCCTTTTCTATTTTGTTTGAATCTGTGCTCTCTCTCATTCTCAATTCTTTACAAGTGGGAACATTTTCTATCTGTCCAGATCTCTTATGATTTTGATATCTTCCTCAAATCTCCTCTGAACCTTCTCTGAGGCAAAGAAAAATCTTGATTTGCCCCAGCCTATTTAGCCTCTTTCAAATCCTCCAACCCTAGCAACATCCTTGGAAATCTTTTCTGAACCCTTTCAGGTTTCACAACATCTTTTCAATAGGAAGGAGATCAGAATTGCATGCAATATTCCAAAGGTGGCCTCACCAATGTTCTGTACAGCCACAACATGATCTCCCAGCTACTGTATGCAATAGTCTTACCAATAAATGAAAGCATACTAAATGCCTTCTTCACTGTCTACCTGCAACTCTACTTTCAAGGAGCTATGAACCTGTACTCCAAAGTCTCTTTGTTCAGCAACACTCCCTAGGACCTTACCATTCAGTGTTTAAGTTGTGCTAAGATTTGCTTTCCCAAAATGCAGCACCTCACATTTATCTAAATTAAACTCCATCTGCTACTGTTAAGCCCATTGGCCCATCTGATCAAGATCCCGTTGTAATCTGAGGTAACCTTCATCGTTGTGCATGACACCTCCAATTTTGGTGTCATCTGCAAACTTAGTTAATAGAACTCCTATGTTCATATCCAAATCATTTGTATAAATGATGAAAAGTAGAGGACCCGGCACCGATTCTGTGGCACTCTACTGGTCACAGGCCTCCAATGCAAACCACCCTCCACTGCCACCCTTGTCTTCTACCTTTGAGCCAGTTCTGTATCCAAATGGTGTGTTCTCCCTGTTTTCCATGAGATCTAACCTTGCTAACCAGTTTCCCATGAGGAACCTTGTTGAACGCCTTACTGAAGTCCATATAGATCACATCTACTGCTCTGCCCTCATCAATCCTCTTTGCTACTTCTTCAAAAAAACTCAATCAAGTTCGTGAGACATGATTTCCCACTCACAAAGGCATGTTGACTATCCCTAATCCATTCTTTCCCTTTCCAAATACATGTACATCCCGTCCTTCAGGATTCCCTCCAACAACTTGCCCACAACCGACATTAGGCTCACTGGTCTATAGTTCCCTGGCTTATCCTTACCGCCCTTCTTAAACAGTGGCACCACATTAGCCAACCTCCAGTCTTCCGGCACCTCACCTGTGACTATCGATGGTACACATATCTCAGCAAGAGGCCTAGCAATCACTTCCCCCGCTTCCCACAGAGTTCTGGGGTACATCTGATCAGGTCCTGGGGACTTATTCACCTTTATGCATTTCAACACATCCAGCACTTCCTCCTCTGTAATACAGAGATTTTTCAAGATGCCACTGTCTATTTCCCCACATTGTGTATCTTCCCTGTCCTTCTGCACAGTAAACCCTGATGCAAAATACTCATCAGTCTGCATCTGCTCCCTGTTTAGAGTTGTACCCTATGCCATTTCTCCATGTCTTCCCTGTCAAAATGAATCAATGTTAATTTCTATGCACCGAACTTTATCTGCTACCCGTCTATTCATTTCCTCTACTTAGACTCATCTGGTCAATCTGCACGGAAATAGATCCTTTGGTCTCACCAGTCCATGCCGACCATTATCCAAAACATAACGAGTCCTACCTGCTTGCTCTTGGCCTGTATCTCTCCAAACATTTCTTGTTCATCTACTTATTCAAATGTGTTTTAAATGTTGTAACTGTACCCGCATCCACCACTTCCTCTGGAAATTCATTCCACACACAAACCATTTGCTGTGTGAAGAAAGTGACCCTCATGTCTTTTTAAAAATCTTTCTCCTTTCTCCATAAAAATATGCCCACTTGTCTGGAAATCCCCCACCCAAGAGAAAAGATACCTGCCATTCACCTGACTGATATTCATCATTATTTTATAAACCTCAATAAGCTCACGACTCAACTTCCGCTATTCCAGTGAAAAAAGTCTCAGCCTAGCCAGACACTCCTTATAAAACCCTCCATTCCTCGCAATCATCCTGTTAAATCTCATCTGAACCCTCTCCAGCTGAATAATATCCTTTCTACAACAGGGAAACCAGAGCTGAACACTATCCTCCTCACAATTCAAACATTTCCACGCCTTATATCATTAACATGAAAATTTCCATTCAGATGAAACAAAAACTATCCATCAACCACAACTTTGTTTCCTGTCACTTAGTTAAATCCATATTTATATTACTACTGTCCTTTTTATTCCATGAGCTGTAACTTGGCTTACCGGTTTATTGTGTGGCACTGTCTCTGATGTCTTTTGGAATTCTATAAATACTACATCAATGGCACTGTTGTTGTCAACCGACTCTGACAGAATGGAGGCGTGGACTATTTTCTAAATGGTGGTAAAATTCAGAGACCTGAAGTGCAAAGGGACTTGGGAGTCCTAGTCCAGGATTCTCTTAAGGTAATCGTGCAGGTTGAGTCGGTAGTTAGAAAAGCAAATGCAGTGTTGTCTTTTATCTCAAGATGACAAGAATATAAAAGCAGGGATGTACTTCTGAGGCTCTATAAGGGCCTGGTCAGACCACATTTGGGATTTCGTGAGCAAGTTTGGGCCCCATGCCTCAGGGAAGATGTATTAGTCCTGGAGCAGGTCCAGAGAACAATGATCCCAGGAATAAAAGCCTGAACATATTAGGAACGTTTGAGGACTCGGGGACTATACTCTTGGTTTCAAAGGATGAGGGGAGATCTAATTGAAACTTCGAGAATACTGGACAGAGTGGATGCTGGGAATATGTTTCCATTGGTAGGAAAGACTAGGACCTGAGGGCACAGCCTGAGAGTAAGAGGAAGACCTTTCAGAGCAGAGATAAGGAGAAACTTCTTCGGCCAGAGAGTGATGAATCTGTGGAATTCATTGCCACAGAAGGCTGTGGAAGCTAGGTCACTGATTATTTTTCAAACTGAGATTGATAAGTTCTTGATTGCCAAGGGAATTAAAGGTTATAGGGAGACAGCAGGAGAATGGGGTTGAGAAATCGATCAGCCATGATTGAATGGTGGAGCAGAGTCAGTGGGCCACATGGCCTCATTTCTGCTGCTATGTTTTGTGGTCTTATGATACCTCTTCAAAGAACTCCAAATTAGTGAAACAGCTTGTCTCTGTGTGAATCTGTGCTGCCTCTCCTTAATTCACCCACATTTGTCCGTATAACTATTGCTGAAGTTTAACCCAAAATTTTATTTTGATAGATCCCTTACGACTAAAGTTTGATGAGATGTTCATAACTTTATTTTTATTTGGATGATTCTTGGTTTGAAGCTGATGGCCAAGGGCTGTAAAGTGTAATGAGTATAGATTTTGGTTAGATTCAGTGTAGTTTTTGCTGGTGTAAACTTGATATGCAAAAGGCCTTTACTGTACAATTCGACAATTCTATATAAATGTTTTTAGAGTGGTTTTGAGAATGCCTAACATGAGTGAGAAACAAATTTAGTTTTCTTTCTTCATTGGCATGTAGGACAGTTTGGCAGGAGAATTTTTACGAATCGTCCAAACCAGGAGAGTTTGATTAGAAATCTACATGTAAGAAGAACTAAGATAGCTCAGTCTGTTTGAGCTGTGGAAATGTTCATGTTGGCAGATGTGCAAACGATTCATTGAATTGTCTCCACAGTCCATGGTAAAGAAACTGTCAAGAGTAGTTAAGTAGAACCCAAGGGAGCTGAAAAATTGGAAGTGAATATTCTGAATTTGAATCTCTGTCAATGATTGTGTTTGGAAATAGATTGAAAACCTTGTAATGCTGCATGTTTTAAAGATTTTTCCAAATTCTTTTCTATATCCAGAAACTTGTTTTTTTTTTATTTTCAACTTTTGGTAATTAATTACTGATCTGTTGTTCAAGAAACTCTGGATCCTGTGTCACTGTGTTTCATGACTGACCACCACGTTCATAAAAAAGAACTGTCGTCAATCAAGCCAGATTTCATTCTAGGATCTGTCTTGTCCAATACCAGCTGTGTTCATCACAACAATTCAGATCTGTTCTTCCCCTTTGAAGTTGGCTTTGACCCAGTTAATTACCTTTTCTCTGAAATATTCTTTGTCCTTTTCCATCACCATCTTAAATCTCATGATATCGTGATTAATGTCCCTAAAATGGTCTCCAACTGAATATTTGATCCACTTGACTGACCTCATTCCCAAGAATAGTATGCGTCCCTGTTATGAATATGTAGGTGCACCTTTAAGAGAGTTAAAAGCCGTAGTCACAGCACCAAGTGTTCTCAATAAAGCAACAACGTATGTAAAACTGAGTTGAACAACTCGTTTGTTGTCTGGAGACAAAAACAAATTTGAATTCAGCCAATCAGTTTAAATTATAACCCGATAAAAATACCAATTTCCAATCAAATTTGAATTGAGTATATTGACAATCTTAAAAGTCAGTAGCACAATCTGATGCTCTCGGGTGCAAGACCGGGAAACATTGAACGATTGAGAGGAGAATTGCCAAGCCTGATATGTACCAGATTGCTTGAAAAAAACACCTTTCTTAACAGTACCTTTTCAATCAGTAACCTGTGACACAGACGTCCCTAACAAGGAGAAAAGAAGACACAGAAAGATCTGTAGACAAAAACCTACAGTTGCCTGGTTTTGAGATCAGAAGTGTTGTTTTGTAAATCTCAATTGGGAGTTTTACCGGACTACTATGATAGAAGGAAAAGTAGAAGATAGGTTCAAGAAGGAAGTTGTAAATAGTGGTTAGTTAATTATTCTGAACACATTCCAGGAGTTCTTCCCCATCTCCATCCTTTAGACAAGTCATACCTGAGACATTACTGAGATAACGGCTGAGGATCCTGGGATTGTATTCATTGGAGTTTAGAAGATTAAGGGGAGATCTACTAGAAATTTACAAGATAATACATGGCTTGGAAAGGGTGGACGCTAGGAAATGTTTTCCGTTCGGCAAGGAGACTAGGACCTGTGGACACAGCCTTAGAATTAGAGGGGGTCAATTCCGAACAGAAATGTGGAGACATTTCTTCAGCCAGAGAGTGGTGGGCCTGTGGAATTCATTGCTGCAGAGTGCAGTGGAGGCCGGGAAGCTAAATGTCTTCAAGGCAGAGTTTGATAAATTCTTGATGTCACAAGGAATTAGGGGCTACGGGGAGAATGCGGGTAAGTGGAGTTGAAATGCCCATCAGCCATGATTGAATGTCGGAGTGGACTTGATCGGTCGAATGGCCTTACTTCCACTCCTATGTCTTATGGTCTTATAGTTCAGTCGCCAAGTTATGACGACTATATAATTCTTGCAACTCTGTAATTTGCTTTGAAATTTGTTTCTCGACATATTTCCATCAAACCACAAGATATCAGAACAGAATTGGACCATTTGGGCCATTGAGGCTGCTCTGCTATTTGATCATGACTGATAAGTTTCTCAGTCCCATTCTCCTGCTTTTCCCTTGTTACTTTGATCTCCTCACTAACCAAGAATCTATTGATCTCTGTCTTAAATACACTCAATGAATTGGTCTGCACAGTCTTCAACAACAAAAGGTTCCACAAATTCACCACCCTCTGGCTGACAAAAGTCCCCCTCATCTCAGTTCTAAAGGGTCGTCCCTTCATTCTGAGGCTGTGCCCTCGGGTCCTAGTCTCTCCTACTGCTGGTCACATCTTGTTCACATCCACGCTATCCAGACCTCTCAGTAATCAGTCAGTTTCAATCAGATGCCCTTCATCCTTCTAAACTCCATCAAGTACAGACACATAGTGCTCAACTGCTTCTCGTATGAAAAGCCCTTCATTGCCAGAATCATTCTGATCAACATCCTTTGGACCCTCTCCAATGCTAGCACATCCTTCTTGAGATGGGGCCCAAAATTGTGGATAATATTCCAAATGCATTCTGAGCAGAGCTTTATACAGCCTCAGCAGCATATCTCTACTTTTGTAATCTAGCCCTCTTGAAATGAGGCCTTCTTAATTGCCAACTGCCAGTCCTTCACTCACTCCAAGCTGTCACCCTTGCAAAGCACAGCCCCCCACTCCCTCTGCTCCTGACTGCCCTGGTCATCCTATCTTCTCCAAGTGCTCCTGCCCCACCAAAAGTATCTCCTCATAGCTGGACACCATCTGGTCCCCCTTGGTCCAGGACCTCCCACAGACATTTGGGACACCACCCACGCCCTCTCCCTCCTCCATGACTTTTGTTTCCTGGCCCTCAACACCTCATCTTCACCATGGACATCTGATCTCTCTACATCCATCCGCCATGGCAAAGGGCTCCAAGCCCTCTGTTTCTTCCTCTCCCACCGATCCAACCCCTCCATCAACATACTCATTTGAGTTGCAGAACTGGTCCTCACCCGGAACTACTACTTCTTCGAATACTCCCATTTTCTTCAGACCAAAGGGGTAGCCATGGGCCCCAGCTATGCTTGCCTCTTTGTCTGATATGTGGGACAGTCCGTCTTCCACAGTTACGCTGGCACCATCCCCCACCTCTTCCTTCACTACATTGATACGTGTATTGGCGCCATCTCATTTGAACAGTTCATCAACTTCACCAACACCTTCCACCCTCACCTTAAGTTCACCTGGACCATCTTAGACATCTCCCTCCCCTTCCTGGACCTGTCTGTCTCCATCTCCAGCAACGGACTCAGCATGGATATCCACTTCAAACCCACCAAATCCCACAGTTACCTGAACTCCACCTCATTCCACCCTAGTTCCTGCAAAAGTGCTATCCCTTACTCCTAATTCCTCTGCCTCCGCTGTATCTGCCTCCAGGAGGAGCAATTCCACTCCAGGAGACCTCCTATTTCAAGGATCACAATTTCCCCTCCCACCTGATCAACAATGCCCTCCAATGCACCTCCCCTACTTCTTGTACCTCTGCCTTTGGACCCCACCCCTCCAACTGCAATAAGGACAGGATCCTGGTCCTTACCTTCCATCCCACTAACCTCCACATACAGTGCATTATCCTCCACCATTTCTGCAACCTACAATCAGACCCCATCACCGACAACACATTTTCCAACCCACCCCTATCTGCATTCCACAGAGACCATTCCCCACCCCCGCCACAACCTTGTTAGGTTCATGCCCCCCATCAACCCACCCTCCACTCCCGTTACTTTCCCATGTTGCCGCAAGACATGCAAAACCTGCATCTACACCTCCCCCCTCACCTTCGTCCAAGCCCACAAAAGGATCTTTTCACACCCAGCAGAGGTTTTCCTGCACATCTACCCACCTCATCTACTGTGTCCATTGCTCTAAATGTAGTTTCCTCTGCATCGAGGAGACAGGTCGCCAACTCATGGAATGTTTCAGAGAGCATCTCTGGGAAAAACACACCAAACAACCCCACCTACTGTGGCCAACCACTTTAACTTGCCCTCCCACTCCACCAATGACATGCAATTCCTGGGCCTCCTCCACCGTCAAATTCTAGCCACCTGATGCCTGGAGGAAGAACATCCCAGCTTCCACCTTGGGTCCCTTCAACCATAGAGCATCAAGATCGACTTCACTAATTTTCCCTTTCTCCACCTCACTCCAGTTTCAACCCTCCAACTCAGCACTGCCGTCCTGAATTGTTCTACCTACCTGTCTTCCTTCCCCCCATCCGTTCCACCCTCCCCACCGAGAAATCACAGTCATTTCCGACCTGCATCCACCATTCGCCATCCCACCTACCTTCTCTCCAACCCACCCTCACACCCCTATTTATTTCTTAGCCCTCTTCCCCACTCCCATATTCCTGATAAACATCAACTCTCCGCTCCTCAGTTGCTCTCTGACCTGCTGTGCTTTTCCAGTGCTATACTTTTTGACTTTGACAACTGAACCTGCATGTTAACCTAAAGAGAATCCTGAACTCCAAAGTCTCTTTGAGTTCAGGTTTCTGAAGCCTTTCCCCATTTAGAAAACAGTCTACACCTCTATTTCTACCAAAGTGTATAATCTCACACATTCCTATGTTGTATTCCATCTGCCAACTTTTTCCTCACTCTACCAGCCTGTCCAGTCTTTCTGTAGCCTTCTGCTCACTCAGTACTAGCTGGATCTCCACTTTTCTCACTCATTTGTGGCCACAGACTATGGCAAGCAATGTAATATCACATTGGTTGTTTCTTCGTCTGAATGAAATACATTCTATCTTTAGCTCTATGGGATGCTGTCTCTGCAGCACTACAATACTCTCCTCAATCACCAATCCTCTTTTTTTTTCTTTCCTGAATCTTATTTCCAGGAATATTTAACAGCCAGTCCTGCCATCATGAGATCTTGGTCACTGTTACAGCTCCAACACCATATTTCCATCCACCAGTCTGCATCTATAACTCAACAGTCTTTTTAAGCACCCTGCATGGATTCAAAACATGAACCCTGATTCAGACTGGATTTTTTCTTCCTTACCCTGAGTTCATCCAATTGATTACTTCTCCCTGTTCTTGCACTCTCTCTAACTCCTAGTTTTCTGCATATCTTCAAGTGAATCTGAACCACAGAACTATTTCACTTTCCTTTGAACTCTTCTGACATCTGCAGCCAAGCTAAACAGCCAAATTCTGGTACTTAGCAACATGTACAGTTTTCTTTCACACTCCAATATTCAGATCTGATTTCGTTTTGCTTTTGTGTTCAATATGTGTGGTTATATCAGGATGTATCTATTTAAAAATTCTGTGCCACTTACTCTAACTTTTATGCTGCTTAACTACAGACAGTGAGGGTAAATGTTGTATAAATTTGAAAGACTTGAAATTTTTGATAAACATATCTAATTTTAAAAAAATCTTCTGTGATTGCTATCTCAGTAAAGGTCCCCTTAATGTGCAAATGTTGGTATTTATGACTTTAATTTTGTTTCATTGCATTACAGAGTACAGGCCACCCACCCCACCATCTGGCACAGGGTACCACCGCTACCAATTTTTCCTTTATGAGCAGCCAGATGATAGAATAATCTCACTGAATAAACAGGAAACGAAATCCTTCGGTAAGATTATTAAGATTTTCTTTTCCCAGGTGTTTGATTTTAACAGTGACTGTCTTTCATTTATATCTTCCTCGCCAATTCAAAATATTATTGTGCAGTTCTATGCAAATCTCATATGCAAATGTGTTTTGCTGTTCTGATCAGATGTTCTTAAAAGTCTGGACAGCTCAGCTCCAACATGACTGCAATTGGAAAGCTGGAATTTGAACTGTTATGTTATGTTGATGACACCCCAAACTTCTATGGCAGTGCATTAAGTAGAACATTGAATATTCTGTGCCAACCTGTGGAACCAATCTGAAGCCCATCTAACCTATACTATTCAATTCTCATCCATATGCTAACCCATGACCATTTAAATACCCTTAAAGTTGGCAAGTCTACTACTGTTGCAAGCAGTGTGTTCCACGTCCCTCCTACTCTCTGAGTAAAGAAACTACCTCTGATATCTGTCCTATATCTATCACCCCTCAATTTAAAGCTATGTCTCCTCATGCTAGCCATCGCCATCCGAGGAAAAAGGCTATCTAACCCTCTGATTATCTTATATGTCTCAATTAAGTTGCCTCTCAACCTTCTTCTGTCAAGTCCTCATAAGACCTTCCCTCCATACCAGGCAACAACCTCGTAAATCTCCTCTGAACCCTTTCCAAAGCTTCCACATCCTTCTTGTAATGTGGTGACCAGAACTGTATGCAATACTCCAAATGTGGCCGTACCAGAGTTTTGTACAGGTGCAGCATGATCTCATGGTTCCAAAACTCAGTCCTTCTACCAATACAAAGTAACACACCATATGTCTTCTTAACAACCCGATCAACCTGGGTGGCAACTTTCAAGGATCTGTGTACCTAGAGAATCCATCACCCCCTACATTTTCCAAAACAGCATACGTGTTTGAAACGGGTATATCCACAAAAGACTCCTGCCTTAGGTGCCTACCTCTCTCACCCTTCCTGGAGTTCACCTATCTATGTGACTGTATTTGAGACTTTGCCCCCTTCCAATAACTGCCATCCATCACATACTATTGCTGTTGCAAATTCCTCATCGCTTCTATCTGTCTCTCCAACTGATCCACTCGATCTAATAAAATTCGCATCAACAGCATTTATGGCAGATATAATCCGCGGTAACCCTTAAACTCTCTTTAAACTCCCACATCTGACAAGAAGTACATATCACTACAAAGGCCATTTTTACTCCTTCACAATCTACAGACTCAGAAAATAACATCGTCTTATTCCTCTACAAAACACTGCCCCAGGTTAAATTAATAGCTATGGGTTATATTTTAAGTTTAATCAAGAGACTTATCTCCAAAAACATATAATCAAGAAAGAATCCACGATACTCACTACTGCAGCCTTTCTCTTGGACAGACTTAAAATAACAATTAATGGACCTGATTCTGTGCTGTGAACTTTGCCTAACAGTTCCTCCAAGATTAGTTGTGAATTTCACTGTTTGTTAATTTTCCCAGATGCACTCCGATGTCCAGCGATACACGAATTCAAACAGCAAAGGCAGTAACTGAGGAAAAGATTTATTCAATTATAATTTATTGAAAGTGAATGTTTACCCAAAACAAAACCCCTTCCATATTGTGCATTATAGTTTGACTCTTATCTCTCCTGAATGAAAACAAGATGACTTAAGGTACTTGAGTGTTGCATCGCAGTGAAAAAACTTTAATTGCCAAAGGGTGGCATAATTCTTGCCACTTGCTCATCGTTGTTGTGTCAGTCTCCCCTTTAAAAAGGAGCAGGTTTTGGGAACACATATTTGAATGATTCTTTGACCATGGAACACTGCACGTGAGGATAATGTGAAGCATATTTTATAATGGAACGAACAGCTTGATAGAGAAATGACTAGCATTACCTGTTTGTTGTGCACATGGAATAGTTGTTGACCAGCGGAATTTGTTTTGTGGCAAACATTACTGTCTGAACACTGCAGTGAGTCGGGTGGGATTTGATTTGAAAAACACAGGTAATTATTCAACTTTTTATGACGAGTGACATTAGCAAAAAAACTTGAAAGAACCACATGGTTACCAGACAGGTGAGTGTAATGTTCAGGATAACCCACAGAACAAATCTGGAAATAATTTTAATTTCCTTGCTCATTTGTTACTTTCCAGCAATGTCTTGGTGCACATTTGATAAATTTTATCTTGCATATTTGAAAGATTTGACTGCCATAAAGATCGTATTTACACCACTGCATAAAACAAAATAATTCACAATTGCAATTTGCATTGTTTGTAAACAATGTTCAAAATTTATTTCCATTTTTCTTACATTTGAGGGTTTTTCCCTTCAGGTGTGGGAGGGAGTGAACAAGTATCATGGAATCAGGAGGTGAGCCATTCACAACAGGATTTCTAGTCTTTGACCTCCCATTGTAGTCATTATGTTCTTGAGACTAGTCATGTTCAGTTTCTGGTCAATGGTAATCCCAGGATGTTGATAGTGAGGAATTCAGTGATGATAATGCCATTGAATATCAAGGGACAATGATTAAATTGTCTCTTGTCAGAGATCGTCATTACCTGGCATTTGTGTAGCATAAATGCTTCTTGCTACTTTTCAGCCCGAGCACCATTTTACACATCTATTCCCTCTTCGACCAAAATTTTGTTGGAACAGTGTGTGCTTTGTTCAAGCTGCACTGCAGTTACTCACCACCAACCCACCTTGGAGAGCACTCACCACAAAATCACAACCTTTGCCACATATAAGGATAAGGGCAGCAGATGCATGGTGACACAACCAATCACAATTCCTCTACAAAACCACTGTCTTTCCTCGCTCAGAACTCTATCATTGTCAATGTTTTGGACAACTTAGAAGACGCCATCTATCAGCAATGTGGATGTACCACACGGACTGCACCGTTTAGGAAAGAAACTCACCATTTTTTCAAAGGCACTTCGGGGTGGACGATAATACTAGTCGTGCTAATGATCACTCATCCCATGAATTAATAAATAAGGGGGTTCTTGAGAAATGGGCTAATGATATGTGACTTACCTTCTCCTCATGGTAATGAGCTTCACAAGTATAATATTAATTCCTGTCATTTTGTTAGCTGTCCAGCCACCAGAAATATACAACTAAAATAATCATCATAATGATTTTGCTATCAGTCAGCAGATATTCTGAGTCAAAGAAAAATTATATAATGCAATAATAACATGTATTTAAAAACACATTGATATGAATACTGGTGAAATTCGTTTTTCATTTGCACTTAGGAGTCTGACTATAATTCATTCACAACTTTGATCTAAGTTATGAACACAGCCTTTCTCTTGGTAATCAGATTTTAAAAATTCATGAGAAGGCATTCAATTCCTTTACATAAATCCTGCAAAAAGTTTTCTTTATATCATTTCTTGTTTAGATTTTGATTAAGTCAATTATTAACACATTCTCCAACCTCACAGGTTACTTCTCAGTCACAACTATTTTCCAATTAAGTCTTTTACTGAAAAAAAAGACTTTGACTTTCTTTGGTGTTTTTGCACTTCCTTGTGCTCCTTTTTCATGTGCTCTCAATGCTCAGTGTTGATGACATGAATGGTGAGTACTAGTTTGAAGGATTTATTGTACTGTCTGTATTAGAAAGGTGAATTAGCAAGTGGAGTTTGTTGAAATATTCCAGATTAATTAAAGGAGATGGGGGAAGAGGTGCTTCCAGTGTCTCTCCAAAAAATTCATTTCACGAAAGATTGTTTCATATTGTTCCTTCCTTGGAGAATATACTTGCATTCCTATCGCTTCAAATACAGTTTGCAGAGACATACCATGCTATATCTCCTGACAGATAAAGATCTGCTTGGATGTCACGCATTATCTGTTAGGCATTATGCAGCTGGCAGCTGTTCAGGAGTACTGAGATCCTTGTGCTTTGTGTTTCTGAATGTTAATACTGGCACTGAAATTCATAATGAAAGCACAATACGTAATGGGACAATTGATATAGGGACATGAGTAGGCCAGTCAACCCTTCAAGCTTATCCTGCCATTCATTTGGATCATGGCTAACCTTACAGAAGATACTTTGCTCATCTTTCCTCCGTTTGCCTTACATAACAAGAAGCTAACCAAGTTTTAACTATTTCTCAACCCTCAGCACTGCAGCCTTTTTGTAGTTCTCAATTTCCACTCCTCTTTATGTGAAAAGACCTTCCTGACGTCATCACATCTCTAATTTTAAGTTAATTTCAGAAACCCTTGTTCCAGATGATCCCTACCCACCCCTCTGCCCTTACTACAGAAAATATAGCCTTTTTTCTCTTTCCTATTAAATCCTTCAATCATTCAAATATTTCAGTAAGCTCTAGTCTTAATTTTCTGCACTGAAGACTGTACAAGTGAATGTGCACTCTCTCCTTTTAATTCAACTCTTTTGACCCTGGTATTGTCTGTAATTTTATGCCCCAGTTCCCCCAAGTATAGTGTAGATTACAAGACTCCAGGTGCCATCTCACTGGAGCTTTTTTATTTCATTAGATGACTAACATTTTGTTTACATGTTTTGTTTGGGGTTAAAAAGGAAGGCATTTTGACATGTAGAGCAATCGTGGATAAATGCTGTGGGGGTCAGACCTGTACTGTGTGCAGCTAAAAGTCCAGGTTGATGCAATGGGGTAAGCGGCTGCACAGGTTAAGCTGATATAGGTTAGTTGGTCTTTTCCTGTTTATCATGATTGTACATGAAGCACTTAAAAAGTACTCCCCAGAATGATATGGGCAGATTGGACTCTTTGAGGAATCACTTCACGTTTGAAAACAAACCATTATTAAATTTGTCACAAGTTAATTCAGTGAATTTTCTGTTTTTTGTGAGTCGCATTTTGCAATTATATCTGGTCAGTGATGTTAAGTGATGAATATTTGTTCCCTTCCAGATTGACAGGCAGAGTATTGGGAAATCTCTGTATATTCCATACATAATGTAGTGAGGTTGAGATTAATTCACTCACAGTGACAGAGAGTAACAGTTTCAGGTTTGCACTTGTAAGGAAACTGGCATCCAACCCTTTCCAAAAGAAAAGGATGTTGGAAGTAACCCAGCAAAAATCAGATCATTTGCAAGATAAATCAGCGTAAAATGTGCTATAGAATCAGGAAATGTCAGGTGTAAAATGGGTTTTCCACAAGTGTAGACAGTTGTTTTGGCTCAGGAATGTTTACAATTTATGTGTAATTTTCTGAATTCGGGAATTAATTGATGAAAAATTATCACAGAAATGTAACCAAACTCCTAACATGCGTTCCCAGCGAGTGACAATTCAAAACTGCAGCACAAATTTGCAAACTTACCCCATACTGTTCATGGAGACGAGACTTGCATGCTTTAAAGAAAGAATGATTTGGAGAGTTGGACTGGGGTGTACAAAGTTAAAAATCACACAACACCAGGTTATAGTCCAACAGGTTTAATTGGAAGCACACTAGCTTTCGGAGCTACACTCCTTCATCAGGTAATTGTGGAGAGCTCGATCGTAACGCAGAATTTATAGCAAAAATTTGCAGTGCGATGAAACTGAAATTATACATTGAAAAATTTCAATTCTGTGTTTCGATCGAGCTCTGCACAATTACCTGATGAAGGAGTGTCGCTCCGAAAGCTAGTGTGCTTCCAATTAAACCTGTTGGACTATAACCTGGTGTTGTGTGATTTTTAACTTTAAAGAAAGAAAGTTTTGTCAGCTGGAATACACTCTATAATCCTGAGGGAGATGAGGTAAAATTGCTGATGTTATGGTGTCATTACTGCTGTGAGCAAGACTGCAAAATCCTGTTTGTGTTTGTGAGCTGCACTTTTAGAGAAGTTCAATAATTCCTTTTTTTATTATTTTCTTAACTTTGCATTTCGTATTTTGTATTAAACTTGCTGACTGAGCTTTTGAAATCTCCATCTCCAAGGACACCTATATCAAATTTGGAGACTGCATGAATCTTTCTTGGACGCAGCCACAGGTGATTGAACAAAAGTGTTATTCTGCCAATTTTCAACTTATCCCTGTGGAGAAGCATCATGATGCCTGTCAAAGCCTTCACCAGTTGGCCCTGCTGAGAATTAAACTTGTCTCTGTGGGGAATCGTCTGTCAAAGGTGGCCGCTCCATTTCCTAAGAACTGAAGCCAAGGCCACCTTGATTATTGCAATTATATCACAGACTCTTTTACTTTAGAAATTCAGTGGTGAATGCCTGAATTAGAGTCACAAACAAGCCGGGATCATGAGAAACTACCGCTATAGAAATGACAGACCTTGCATCTCCTGTATATTTTTTAGAGTGGAAGGCCACCATTGTTAGGCAGATAATAAAAGGGAATATAATTTATCTGTGAGAGAACAGCTAGTTAAGGATGTTTCATTGCAATCACTAGTATTATGTGTTGCTGTTATTATCCTTGTAAGACAGAGATTACTCTTTTTGGTATAGATGAGCTGCAGACTCATCTTGTGATGAATTTGCTCTGCTTAATGAAGAAACTACCGAGCGAATGTAGGCGATGTCAGTTGATTTAATCACTGCAATAAATGGCCTGTCAAGAATTTTAGAAATAGTCTTTGCAGACAGTCTTAGTATGGGCTCACTTGAGTGAGGTGCCCACATGAGGTGACTTTGTGGCTTTAAATGTGAAGGTGCATGTCACATTTCATTCAAATTGCATTTCTGGTGTGTAACAGGTTATGTGCGTAAACAATATAGCCTTCCCCAGTAAGTAGCAATATTTCACCTTTTTGGAAATGATTTAGAGTCATAGAGATGTACAGCATGTAAACAGACCCTTCGGTCCAACCCATCCATACCGACCAGATAGCCCAACCCAATCTAATCCCACCTGCCAGCACCCGGCCCATATCTTTCCAAACCCTTCCTATTCATGTACCCATCCAAATGCCTCTTCAATGTTGCAATTGTACCAGCCTCCACCACTTCCTCTGGCAGCTCATTCCATACACGTACCATCCTCTGCGTGAAAAAGTTGCCCCTTAGGTCTCTTTTATATCTTTCCCCTCTCACTCTAAACCTATGCCCTCTAGTTCTGGATTCCCCGACACCAGGGAAAAGACTTTGCCTATTTCCCCTCTCACTCTAAACCTATGCCCTCTAGTTCTGGATTCCCCGACACCAGGGAAAAGACTTTGCCTATTTACCCTCTCCATACCCCTCATGATTTTGTAAACCTCTATAAGTTCACCCCTTAGCCTCTGACGTTCCAGGGAAAACAGCCCCAGCCTGTTCAGCCTCTCCCTATAGCTCAAATCCTCCAACCCTGGCAACATCCTTGTAAATCTTTTCTGAACCCTTTCAAGTTTCACAACATCTTTTCGATAGGAAGGAGACCAGCATTGCTCGCAATATTCCAACAGTGGCCTAACCAATGTCCTGTACAGCCGCAACATGACCTCCCAACTCCTGTACTCAATACTCCAACCAATAAAAGAAAGCATACCAAAGCCTTTTTCACTATCCTATCTACCTGCGACTCTACTTTCAAGGAGCTATGAACCTCTTTGCCAAAACAGAAGTGTAAACATCACCAGATTTTGTCAGAGAGTACCTTATTTTTTGCTTTACCACTCGATGAGGGAATATTGGTCTGGATTTTCCAAACACCACCTAATGGTTTCTACAGCACGGATGAGAATTGCACATGGCAACTCTGAGAAAAGCCAGTGTAGCTGACCTGCCTGGAAATTTGAAGGTTCTGCTTGGCAATTTCCTACACCTGGAACTGTCCAAAATAATCAATTTAACTTTGGAAATTTGGAGGGTTTCATCGCATGTCATTAAATAGTTTCTCAGGAAAACTTAGATTTTTAAGGCTAATTCCTGAGTACCTTTTCAATTTACCCTCAATTTACCACAACACCCCCAACGACAAGTTGACCCAGCAGGTTCGTCTCGAAATTTTCTGATCAGCATGTTCAGAGATGCTATTATAGTTCTCTGGAGCAACTGAGACTTCAATCTGGGCATCCTGGCTCAGAAGTAGGGACACTATGGCCCTCAACAACCCCCTTTATTCCTAGCCCTGTTACCTCAAGTCTTTTCCACTTGCTGCTGGACCTGACTTCCCACTTGGATATTTCCCTGCCAGATCTGAATATACCCCACATTCACCGTGCCCCTCCCCCCTTTAAAATAGAGTCCAACAATCCCTGCAGACCCAATATATCCCAACCGCTGGACCTAAGCTAGACATTCCATTACTTATTGTCCTCCCTTCTACCCTGTCACTAGCTCATTTGGCACCCTGTCATCTGAGCACCCAAATCTGACACTGACCTCTGAACTTAACCTTTTACAGCAACAGTTACAATGGGCTGTCTGTGATTCTGGATCTTTCAATCATAGAATGCAGCAACTGACTGCTGTGAAAAAGGGAATGTGCTTTGCCTTTCCCAGACTGTCCTGTGCAACAAGGGACTTGTCAGATTTAAAATAAGTCTGAATATTCTGTCTGAAATGCAGAGTTCTTTCTCTCTATATCAAAAATCAGAATGGAAACCTGCATCTGATTGCTACTCATCAGAAAATGTGGCCCATTGTTTCCACCTTTCCAGCCAAACCAGCCAAGAATGGCAAATTGTACAAATTCATATCCCAGCTGTACTTGCTCCATACTTAACTTTCTAAATATTCAATAGACTGGTGTATTTTTCTTCACATAAACCAAGTGTGATTGATGATCTTTTAAGGATCTCGCAACTATGGATTCAATCGCATTGATGAAGAGAAATCGACACTTAGAAGGAACTTCAAATTTAGGGACAATTATTTTCAAGATACTCACCACTAAAATCTCCTGATGGATTAATGAGAAACTTAATTAGATGGTACTCAGAGTCGATACTGAGGATCACATGAAATAATTTCAATTGTAGACATTTAAGAGGCAGCTAAAAAAAATCTATGAGGAACACAAGTGAAGAATATATTCATCTGGTTAGATGAGAGGTAGGAGGTATGAAGGACAAATATCACCATTGATCATTTGGACCAAATAGCCTGACACAGTATTGTAAATTCTACATAATGTATTTACTTCTTTGTACTTGACAAATTAGATCATTGTGAACATCAGTTTAAAACTTTGGTTCTCTCTGGCAATAGTTCTTGCAATGGGTATATGCAATGGGGATACTTGTCACTGAAAATAAACGATGTTCCCAACATGCTGTAATAAAAAGATTTTAATTTGTGAAATTGGATCAATGTTAATATCATCCTACAATGTGACATTCAAGCTCAGAAAATGTGCTGTTACTGCCAGAAGGTACTGAAAAATCAGATTCATTCATCAGAAAAAATGTGTTCATGGTGGAGGAATGGGAGTTTACATTAACATTTGCACAGTTGTATCTCGTATCGTTAGTTCAATTTTCTTCAAGCTTCTAAATTTCTCAGTGGCATGATTTTCTGAACATTAGGCAATGCATCCAACTTTGAAGATGCCAAATAAGATCATTGTCAAACAAATTTGCAGGGATATGCAAAGGTCATTGCTAGTCAGAGTGAGCATTCTTGTGAATCCTCACCAGAAGCTAACTGCAGGGCTAAGTAGTTATATTACTCACTGTGTACCTTTTTAGAACTTTCTTGGATGCTTTCACCTTTGTTAAAATTATTCCAATTTTCATTGGTTTCCAGATTTCTCAATGCCGTGTGTTCCTTTTGCTGCGCTGTAGCCAAGTCCTTTTCAGCCTGTCTGTCATGTTGTGTTTAATGAAAGCTCTCACCTTTCTCTTTCAGAAGCTGAGAGACCTGCTGTGTTTTTCTTCAATTCTCAGTTTTTTATTTGAGCTTAATAACATCTCTGTCCTCACCTTTTTATTTATAATTCTGGCCAATCAGAAAAAATTAATAAATTATATTTTTATTGACACAAAAATCAGACGATAACTTATCAAAGAACATTATAATGAGGTTTGCTGCGACAAATTTTTAAATGTTTGTATTCCGTCACTTAGTTTTGTCTCACTCCTCAATGGTCCCAAGTAAGTTAAAACCCAACCTTCTTGTTCATTATTGTCTGATTTGAAGGTAGGGTGAGATATGATGCCAAACTCTTTAATGCCTTCACAGACCTGTTTTCAAATGCCTTGTTTCCATGGAAACATGATTTACATGATTCCTCCTGGGCAATGGCATAATTCTTCAGTAAAATTTCTTTGTGTCATATTGGAACATGCAGTATTTACACATTTATTTGTTAAATTGGTGCAATGGATGCATTTGCATTCTGGAGGACTCCACGGAGAGACTTAGTTGAGTGACACTTCATTGCACTCAACAGTGATACTAAATACCACCTACTGATCAAATTCGTTGTCTGATCTTTGTCATCAACTTATTTGCCAATTTCAAAAATAATGTATGATCTCCATAGAGACTGATAACCTTTCAGAAGAGATTTGAATATCCTCTTGCAGCTGAAAGAATTACCACACAAAATGTTGTAGTTTTCTAAACTTATACTGAAACAAATGACTCAAAACATACCCATGAAAAAACACTCTTTCCTTTTTGTACAAATATTTTATTTCAAACTACAGAAAGAATCCCCCATGTTAACTTTTGACTTGACTCTCATACTCTATGTTTCAGTTCCATTTCACTGTTGACTATATGAGGAGTTAGAGTTTACACATTAATCAGTCCAACATCATCTTTATCTTTGTACAGGTTTACCTTGACCAGTTTCACCGAGTTGGAAATCAATTGACCATCAAAAGGTTCTTCTGTTGATTCCCCACAAATCCTTGATTTTCAGCAGTTAGGCCTGTTGCAGCAATTGCCTGTCCCCTAGCCACATCAAGTTGAATCTTCTAAGTTTCTTCAGTTTCACTGTTTGAGTCTCTCCACATCTTCTCCCACATTCTGCTTGGCAGACCACCAGGAGGACATCATCTTGTCACGCACGCATGCGCGCGCGCACACACACACACACAATCACCACACCCCGCCGCCCCCCAACCTCTCTGGCCCCTTTGTCGCAGATGTGAGAAAATGCCCGACAAATTCTTGGACTTGGGTCTCTTATTGCCGTAAGATGAGCAGGATTTGGCACACAACAGATGGAATCCTTCACCTGAAAATGAAACAGGCATATAAAATCATAGAGTATCTACAGTGTGGAAACAGGCCATTTGGCCCATCAAATCCAGACTGACCCTCTGTAGACCATCCCACCCAGACCCCCCCACCCGAGCCATATCCCTTGCAACCCCATATTTCCCATAGCTAACCCACCTATCCTGCACATCCCTGGACACTGTGGCAATTTAGCACAGCCAATCCACTGAATCTTACATCTTTGGACTGTGGGACAAAACTGGAGGACCCGGAGGAAACCTACTCAGACACAGTGTTAACCACTGAGCCATCATACCGCATACGAATATAACAATCTTACAACCTCAATATTGCAACAGTTAGAAAACAATTTGATGAGATGAAAGCAAAGAACAGACAGAAGTAGGAAATGAGTTGACTGGGAGAAAGTAAGCACTGCAGATGCTGGAGATCTGAGTCGAAGAGTATGGTGGTAGAAAAGCTCAATCAGTCAGGCAGCATCTGAGGAACAGGACAATCAACATTCTGAATATGTGCTCTTCATCAGGAATGAGGGAGTGGCCGAAGGGGGCCAAGAGATAAATGGGAGGGAGTGGAGCTGGAGGAAGAGAGAATGCGATAGGGAGATGAAGATGGGGGTGAAGGCAATAGATCAGAGTGGAGGGTGGGGTGGATTGGTGGGAAGGAAGATGGAGAGGTAAGACAGGTGCTGAGTTGGAAGGTTGGATCTGGGCGAAAGGTGTCTGGGTGAATTGAGGAAACTGGTGAAATCCACATTGATCCCATGTGGTTGGAGGGTCCCAAGGCAGAGTCGGGTGGTCAGGGTTTGGGGGTGGAGGAGGCCTAGGACCTGCATGTCCTTGGCGGAGTGGGAGGGAGAGTGAAAGTGTTCAGACATATTACACATACACATACACATGCTCTCTCACAGATGCTCACACCCCCCACACCCACCCACACCCACATGCACGCGCACACAGTTTGTGGGATGAATTTGTACTTGCAGAATTTTATTTTGCTCAAAAACTGCATGAATCCATGTAAGATTCTGTAAATCTCTTTTTTGGAAATAGATACAGTCTGAATGTTTGGGCACAGGCAGGCTCACACAGGGAACCTCACACCTTCAGTGCATTATCTGAGCTGACTTGGCACCTGTTGTTAAAGTTCACTTGAGAATGTAACTTTTTAAAAAATGTTTAAGGATTTACATGTGAAAGAACTGAAACCAACATGGTCTTTCTAAAAGATGAGAGACTTAACAAATAATCTAGGTCTTTTTCAATATATAATTTCAGTTGCATCACACTGTAAACTTTTGTTATAAATTCTGTGCCTACGATGTTATACTCCACAACCACCTGATGAAGGAGCAGCATTTCAGCAGCTAGTGCTTCCAAATAAACCTGTTGTGATTTTTAACTCTATCCATTGGGAATATCCTTCCTACTTTCAATCTTTCTCATCCTGTAAGTATTTTATCAGTTTCAAGACATGCCCCCCCCCCATTTCTTCTAAATTCCAGACCTCACTGATCCAGTCTCTCTTCATATGTCAGTCCTGCTGTTTTAGGAATCAGTCTGGTAAACCTCCTTTGCACTCCCTGCATAGCCAGAACATTCTTCCTTACATAAGGAGACTGAATGCACACAATACTCTCACCAAGGTCCTGTACAATTGCAATAAGAGATCCTTGCTGCCCAAAAGGTAAGAGACATCATGAACCCTGGCATCTGGGAAGCAACACACCAATCATGAGTCTCTCTTATTCCCACAAAACCTCCTATCTGTCCCCTAACTATCTCTTCCTTCTTCCCCTCTGAGTAACAGGGACAGAATGTGCACCAGAGACCTATGCCCCATTGCTTACGCTTGGTAAGTCGTCCCCCTCAACAATATCCAAATCAGTATACTTGTTGAGGGGAACCACCACAAGAGATCCCTGCACTGCCTGCTGGTTCCCTTTCCTACCCCTGATGGTAACCCATCTACCTTCTTCACATGGCTGTAGAGTAACTACCTCCCTGTAACTCCTCTCAATAACCCCGTCCACCTCCTGAATGATCCGAAGTTCCTCCACTACTAACTCCAATTCCCTAACACGGTCCTCAAGGAGCTGGAGTTGGGTGCACTTCCTACAAATGAGGTCAGCAGGGACACTAGTGACCCTTACCTCTCACGTACTGCAGGACGAACATTCAATTGCCCTAACCTCCAATCCCGCTATTCTAAATTCCCAAATAGACTGCCGGAAAAAAAAAATGAAACACGAAAGAAAACACTTGTCACCTTACCAACCAATGCACAGTTTTTTTTTGGTAAGAGGAGGAGGATGGGTGCGAGACACTACCCGAGTAGTGTTTTGGGTAAAGCGATTGCCCAAATATGTGACCTCGTGACCTCTCTGACTGCATCCAGGAACTGAAGAAAATCCAGAACTAAAAGAAATTTAAACGTTGTTCTCACGTATCCCAACAGGCTCTGCTGCTCCCTGGAGACTTCTTGACCTCTCCGACTGCATCCAGGAACTGAAGATAAACAGGAACTAAAGGAAATTTAAACCGTACACTCACATGTCCTGACAGGCTCGGCTGCTCTCTGGAGACATTGTGACCTCTCCAACTGTGTCCAAGAACTTGTGCCAGGTTTTTTGGGATTCTTGATGGGTAGGGGAAGCAGCCCAAGTTGTGTTCCACATAGGCATTAATGACATAGGTAGGAAGAATATTGGAGATCTAAGGCAGAAATTTAGGGAGCTAAGTTGAAAGCTTAGAGCTATAACAAACAGAGTTGTTAACTCTGGTTTGTTGCCCATGCCACATGCTAGTGAAGTGAGGAATAGGAAGAGCGTGGAGCTGAATAGTGGCTGCAGGGATGGTATTGGAGGAGGGCTTTGGATTCTTGGATAATTGGAGCTCGTTGTGGGGAAGGTGGGACGTCTACAAACAGGATGGTCTTCACCTGAACCAGAGGAGTACCAATACTCTCGGGGGGAAGGCAATTATGATGTGATTAGGCAAGATTTAGGATGCATAGGATGGGGAAGGAAACTGCAGGGGATGGACGCTCTTGAAATGTGGAGCTTATTCAAGGAAAAGCTACTGCGGGTCTTTGATACGTATATATGTATCAGGCAGGAAGGTAGTTGTCGAGAGAGGGAGCCATGGTTTACAAAATTTGAAGCTCTTGTCAAGAGAAAGAGGAAAGCTTTTGTGAGGATGAGGCATGAAAGCTCTGTTGAAAGTTATAAGATAGCCAGTAAATATCTAAAGAAGGGCGAAGAAGAGCCAGGAGTTGTTGGCGGATAGGATCAAGGAAAACGCTAGGCCTTCTCTAAGTATATCAGGAATAGAAGAATGACTAGAGTAAGAATAGGGTCAATCAAAGATAATAGTGAAAAGTTGTCTGTGGAATCTGAGGACAGAAGGGAAGCACTTAATCAATACTTTTTATCAGTATTCATATTGGAAAAGGACAATGTTAGTGAGAATATGGAGATATAGGCTACAAGATTCGGTAGGATTCAGGTTGGCAAAGAGGAGGTTTTAGAAATTTTGGAAGATCTGAAAATAGATAAGACCCCAGGGCTGGATTTATCCTTGGATTCTCTGGGAAGCCAGGGAAGCGATTGCTGAGCCTTTTGCTTCAATCGTGATGCCATCATTGTCGATAGGAGGAATGCCAGAAGACTGTAGAATAGCAAATGTTCCCTTGTTTAAGAAGGGGAGTTGAACCAACCCTGGTAATTAAAGGCCAGTGAGTCTTACTTCGGTTGTGGGTAATGTGTTGGAAAAGGTTATAAAGAGATTGGATTTATAATCATCTGGAAATGAATAATTTGATTAAGGTTAGTCAACATGGTTTTGTAAAGAGTAGGTCGTGCCTCACTAATCTTATTGAGTTATTTGAGAAGATGACCAAACAGGTGGATAAAGGTATAGGTGGTTGATGGGGTGTATATGGACCTCAGTAAGGTGTTTGATAAGGTTTCGCACAGTAGGCTATTTCACAAGATGTGGAGTTTCAGGATTGAAGGTGCTTTAGCGCTTTGCATCAGAAATTGATTAGCTGAAAGAAGACAAAGGGTGGTGGTTGATGGCAAATGTTCATCCTGGAGCTCAGTTACCAGTGGTGTGCTGCAAGGATCTGTTTTGAAGCCACTGCTGTTTGTCATTTTCATAAATGATCTGGATGTGGACAAAGAAAGATGGGTTAGTAAGTTTGCAGATGACATTAAGGTAAGGCAGAGCTGTGGATTGTGCCGAAGGATGTTCTGGGTTACAACGGGACATAGGTATGATGCAGAGCTGGGCTGACAAGTGGTGAATGGAGTTTAATGCGGAAAAGTGTGAGGTAGTTCACTTCGGAAGAAGTAACAGGAATGCAGAACAGTGGGCTAATGGTAAAATTCTTGGCAGTGTAGATTAACAGAGAGATCTCGGTGTCCAGGTGAATTAATCCCTGGTAGATGCCACCCAGGTTGATAAGGTTGTTCAGAAGGCACATGGTGTGTTGCCGTTAATTGGTAGGGGGATTGAGTTTTGGATCCACAAGGTCATGCTTCACCTGTTCAAGACACCGGTACGGCCGCACCTGGAATATTGCGTGCAGTTCTGGTCACCGTATTAGAGGAAGAATGCAGAAGCTTTGGAAAGGGTTCAGAGAAGATTTGCTGGATGACTAAAGAAATTGAGGGTTTAGTTAAGAAAAAGAAGGAAGCATATATAAGGTATAGACAGGAGAGATCGAGTGAACCCTGAGAAGAGTATAAATGCAGTAGGAGTATACTTAAAAGGAAAATCAGGAGGGCAAAAAGGGGACATGAGATAGCTTTGGCAAATAGAGTTAAGGAGAATCCAAAGAGTTTTTACAAATACATTAAGGACAAAAGAGTAACTAGGGAGAGAATAGGGCCCCCCCAAAGATCAGTAAGGCGGCCTTTGTGTGGAGCCATGGAAAGCGGGTGAGGTACTAAACGAGTATTTTGCATCAGTATGGAAAATACTGTGTAAAAGGACATGGAAGATATAGACTGTAGGGAAATAGATTGGTGACACTTTGAAAAATGTCCATATTACAGAGGAGGAAGTGCTGGATGTTTTGGAACTCATAAAGGTGGATAAATCCCCACTACCTGATCAGGTGAACCCTAAACTTTGTGAGAAGCTAGACAAATGATTGCTGGGCCTCTTGCTGAGATATTTGTATCATCGATAATCATAGGTAAGGTGCCGGAAGACTGGAGGTTGGCTAATGTGGTGCCTCTATTTAAGAAAGGTGGTAAGGACAAGCCAGGGACCTTTAGACCAATGAGCCTGACATTGGTGGTGGGCAATTTGTTGGAAGGAATCCTGAGGGACAGGATGTACATATATTTGGAAAGGCAAGGACTGATTAGGGATAGTCAACATGGCTTTGTGCAGGGGAAATCATGTCTCACAATTTAATTGAGTTTTTGAAGACGTAACATAGAGGATTGATAAGGGCAGAGCAGTAGATGTGATCAATATGGACTTCAGTCAGGTGTTCGACAAGGTTCCCCATGGGAGACTGGTGAGGAAGGTTAGATCTCATGGAATACAGGGAGAACTAGCCATTTGGATACAGAACTGGCTCGAAGGTAGAAGACAGAGGGTGGTGGTGGAGGGTTGTTTTTCAGACTGGAGGCCTGTGACCAGTGGAGTGCCACAAGGATCGGTGCTGGGAACACTACTTTTTGTCATTTATATGAATGATTTGAATGTGAGCATAAAAAGTACAGTTAGTAAGTTTGAAGATGACACCAAAATTGCAGGTGTAGTGGACAGTGAAGAGGGTTACCTCAGATTACAACAGGATCTTGACCAGATGGGCCAATGGGCTGAGAAGTGGCAGATGGAGTTTAATTCAGATAAATGCGAGGTGCTGCATTTTGGGAAAGCAAATCTTCACAGGACTTATACACTTAATGATAAGGTCCTAGGGAGTGTTGCTGAACAAAGAGACCTTGGAGTACAGGTTCACAGCTCCTTGAAAGTGGAGTCATAGGTAGATAGGATAGTGAAGAAGGCGCTTCGTATGCTTTCTTTTATTGGTCAGTGTATTGAGGCCAGGAGTTGGGAGGTCATGTTGTGGCTGTACAGGACATTAGTTAGGCCACTGTTGGAATATTGTGTGCAATTCTGGTTTCCTTCCTATCAGGAAGATGTTGTGAAACTTGAAAGATTCAGAAAAGATTTACAAGGATGTTGCCAGGATTCGGGAATTTGAGCAATAGGGAGATGCTGAACAGGCTGGGGCTGTTTTCCCTGGAACGTCAGAGACTGAGGTTTACACAATTATGAGGTGCATGGAGAGGGTGAATAGACAAAGTCTTTTCCCTGGTGTCAGGGAGTCCAGAACTAAATGGCATAGGTTTAGGCTGAAAGGGGAATGATATAAAAGAGACCTAAGGGGCAACTTCTTCTCACAGAGGGTGGTATGTGAATGGAATGAGCTGCAGAGGATGTGGTGGAGGCTGGTAAAATTGCAACATTTTAAAGGCATTTGAATGGGTACATGAATAGGAAGGGTTTGGAGGGATATGGGCAGGGTGCTGGCAGGTGGGACTAGATTGGGTTGAGATATCTGGTTGGCATGGACGGGTTGGACCGAAGGACATCTCTATGACTATGAATCTGTGCTGCCTGGTACGGAAGGACGGTCTTATGTGGAAAAGCTGAGGAAACTGAGGCTATTTTTGTTGAATAGAAGAAGGTTTAGAGGTGACTTAATCTGAAAGCATCAGATAATCAGAGGGTTAGATAGGATGGACAGTGAGAGGCTTTTTCCTCGGAGGGTAAAGGCGAACATGAGGGGAGATATCTTTAAATTGAGGGCTGACAGATTTCGGGCAGATATCAGAGGTAGTTTCTTTACTCAGACAGTATTAAGGGCATGGAATGGCCTCGCCGACATTAGATCGGCATCAGGTTAACTTTGCAGTCGGTGCAACATTGAGGGCCGAAAGGCCTGTACTGCACTGGAACGTTTTATGTTCTATGTTTACAAGGGCAAAAAGTGAGAAAATGAGGAATTAGATTTGATTCCCTGTTGTGCGGAAACAGGCCCTTCGCCCAACAAGTCCACACTGACCCTCCACAGAATAGCTCACCCAGTCACCATTTCCCTCTGAATGATGCACCTAACACTATTGGCATGACTAATTCACCTCACCTGCACATGTTTGGACTGTGGAAGGAAACCAGGGTATCCAGAGGAAAATCACACAGACACAGGGAGAATGTGCAAACTCCACACAGACAGTCGCCCGAGACTGGAATTGAATCTGGGACCCTGGTGCTGTGAGGCAGCAGTGCTAACCACTGAGCCACCGTGCCACCCTAGAGATAAATAAAACGGCAAAAAAGAGAGTCGCACTTGATATTTCCACACCCCACCCCCCCATCCCACACTGTCAATCCCATTGTAAACAAGTTCTTTGAATACCAACTGAGGCTTCTAATAATGAAAAAAAAATCTCAGAAAAGGTCATTTTCTTTCCTGAGCATTGTGTGGTTTTGGTAAAATCCCTGTATGGTGATATAAAAAGCATTCATATGATTAATGGATAACAGTTCTATAATATTCCTCTTTCCCACCACCACCCCCTCCCTCAGCAGTACTTTTGAAGATATTTGTGTGTGACTCATGGAGATCATTAATGATTACCACCATGCCTAGACACAGGCTTATCATTACCATTTATCTGTGTGATGTTGGCACTTCAACCGTTTTAACTCTTTCCAGCTGGTAATGTGTTCACAATAGACTTTTTCAACAGAATAATTTTGTCTTCTAATATTCTACGAGAGCTGAACCTCATGTCGGATACACACGTGGGGATGCCAAGGCTGTTTATAATCGTATTCAGAGTATATAAAGCAGAAGTCAACGGTGGCATTGTGTTCATTTATCAGAGAGAAAATTGGCACTCTGAATTCCCTTTGGATTTACCCATATTGGATTTGCATATCAATGATATTTTGTTGCAGAAATAATTGGCATTTTCTTGGTTACATGATTGGAAATGAGCTCTTTAAAAAAACCCACATTGCATCAAAGCATAAAATGGAAGTCGCCTGAAACAATTAACAACACAGCAAAGCACAAAGCACATGCCAGCAGAGTCCCCTGATAAGTGCTTCATATATTTCTTTGTTATACAAGTGTGCAATGGGGCCTGGTTCCATTTGTCAACCATATTGAAATCACTTATTGCTATATCAAAATTGAGGTTGGAACCAGTACTAATTTTCAAATTTGCTAACTTATTTGAACTGTTTCCACTGAAAAGTTATAGGCTGATTTTTCTTTAAGAAATATTAATCCAGCAGAGGAATGAGTTACACAGCACAGAATTCCAAGCAGAGATTACGATAAAGCTGTAGCTGGCAATCAGTGATCAAAGGGAGTGTAGGTCAAATCCAGTTTGGAAATCGGTAGGCAGCTGATGTCTCTGTGAAAATATGCAAGTATGGAAAATTGATAAACCAGAAGAGACCACTGAACTATCAAACTGACCCTACATTCATTTGGGCAAATGAATGTTGCCTCCAACTATACAAGTAATCTAAACACTCAGGAGGGGCAAAAAAAGTCAAACATTTGGCATGGGGAGTAAACCTAAAGGGTTGGATTGGGAAATACTGGAAAATTATTTTCCAACTGATCAAAATCTAATCAACACTCCTATTGAACAGTTTGTTGATCCCTTCCAATCCACTCACTTTCTGTCTGGCAGGATTGCTGCATCCATCAAGCATCCCCTGGAGGCAGAGATGTCAACACTGACTACCCCAGCTGAGGTTATATTCCAGACGTTTACCTCTCTAGAAGAACCACCTAGCATCTCGCATATTCCTGCTTCGACACTGTTCTAGTGCTTTTCTCATTGGCAGTCAGTATGAAAACCAGAGAACACCAAATTGAAATGAACTGTAAAAACCAATGGCAATATGAAGAACAGATTTTTATGCTGTGAGTTTTTCAGATTGGAATGCACTGCCTGAAAGCGTGATGAAAGCAGTTCAAATCAAAACTTTCAAAAGAGAATTGGATAAGTACTTGAAAAGAGAAAAGATTGCAGATCGATGAGAAAATTGCATGGGGAGTAGCATTAATTAATTGCCTTTTATAGTGATCCAGAATGAACATTTTATCAATTGAAGAGTAAAAAAAAAACACTTGTACCAGTCAAGAGGAGAGAGCTGATTGGTCAACAAGTGGATTCTGATTGTCAATGTCAAAACCTCCAGCAAAGTACAAGTTAATAATGACTGACAGTTAACTGCAGGTTTTTCTGAAATTAAGCTTTGATAAAATATGTCTTGTTTCAGCAGTTCTTGAATCTGTTACGTAGTCAATTAATGACAACTTAAGAGCCTCAACCCACAACTGCTCCAATTACCTTCCTTCCCCTGCAGGGGAAAAAAATGGCTTCTGTGCTAACAGCAAACAGTGGGGGCAATTATGGGTCACGGATGGGGATCAAGAAGCTCAGCTTCCAACCCACTGACACCTCTCTCTTCACAACCGCCACCCCATGATCACTCCAAAAACTCACAGATTTTACTCACTGGTGTAAGTGTGAACAGCTGTGCAGCCTGAGCTTCTTTCGATTCAGTCCAATCCCCAGTGGCTGCCTTTTTTTTATTGACTTGCAGCTTCATGTGAGGAGGGACTTCACTGACAAGACACTGAATAAGTTGAGAAAGCTTCTGGTCAGATCTTTAGTGTCTGATTGGTGCTTGATGTCGCGGGTGTTCTTACTGTTGAAGATGTCCAGCCACAAACAGTGCATACAACATTGTAAATCAAGGTCATTGAATGAGCAGGCATACCATCCCACCCTTTCATATTTATTCAACCTAAATTGACTGTTTAGACTGTTAAAGCAAACTTCCTTTCTTCCATTTCACTGAGCCATTCACCATCGAGTCAAACAGATGAACATTTATACAATATGCTTCTACACCTCTGCCAAAGCTATCTTTGGGAGACATTGAGAATCTGAGCAGTTGAAAGATTTACAAGGATGTTGCCAGGGTTGGAGGATTTGAGCTATAGGGAGAGGCTGAACAGGCTGGGGCTGCTTTTCCTGGAGTGTTGGAGGCTGAGGGGTGACCTTATAGAGGTTTACAAATTATGAGGGACATGGATAGGATAAATAGACAAAGTCTTTTCCCTGGGATCGGAGAGTCCAGAACTAGAGGGCATAGGTTCAGGGTGAGAGGGGAATGATATAAAAGAGACCTAAGGGGCAACTTTTTCACACAGAGGGTGGTACGTGTATGGAATGAGCTGCCAGAGGAAGTGGTGGAAGCTGATACAATTGCAACATTTAAGAGGCATTTGGATGGGTATATGAATAGGAAGCATTTGGAGGGATATGGGCCGGGTACTGGCAAGTCAGATGAGATTGGGTTGGGATATCTGGTCGGCGTGGACAGGTTGGACCAAAGGGTCTGTTTCCGTGCTGTACATCCCTATGACTCTATGACCCGAGCAACAGTTTGAACTCTGTGTTTTTGACTTCCTGTGGGGAAGCATCTGGCCAATGCATTCTGCCTTCATCATACCCCCATCTCTCTGTCTCTCTCTCTCTAATATATATATATGTTTCTCTCATCCTCTTTGGGCATTCTCCATGTAATGTAGATCATCAAATTTCATGCCACTATCATTTTGCAACTTTGATTTTAAGGTTTTACAACTTCTTGTCAATAAAGTTGCTCCATTTATCTGGGCTCAGGACTGGCAAGGATATACTTTGCTTTGCCTGCACATTGCTGAGGTCAGGGTGCTGCAGTTAAATATGGGAGATTTTGGTGGGCAATTGACGAACAGATATGGTATGCCTATTTCAGTTATGTTGTAGCCTGCTGTAAAATATGCTTGAGTACTGTACTAAGAATAATGATATTTCATAACTGAAATGATTCCATGTTCTTGAATTGTGTTTTTTTTCACTATTTCAACACTGGAGCTTAACAGTACTTACTCATCAGATTTGCAATTTTGCAATCTTCACTCAAATGCAAACATTGAATTTGTTTGTGAGTAATTCCTTCCTCAGTCATTTAAAAAGAGGCATTTAATGTCAAAGTGTTCACACTTTATTTAAAGTGTTAATATATACAATAATTGTCTGCTTGGATCCTTTGCAATTATTTCAATACCTCTCTGAATTCCAGCAAGTTGGTCATCAACTTTACCCTGAAATCAAATAGGATTACCTTTGATACTCCCACTCAGAACCTTTGGCACGTAACATTACTGCATGGTGACAGAGTAATTTTTCACAACATTTTTATTGGATAATAGGGAACCATTATGTTATACTTTCAAACATGATTGTTTTGTAAATTTCTCAAGTGCTGAAGACTTTAAAATTCAATAACTGAAGCTAGAATGCATGTTATTTTGTTGGTCACTTTTACATAGTGCTCTGAGTTTTGGCAGATGGAAAGAATAGCAGAGGTGTATAAAATCATATCTGAGAATTGTTGGAGAAACAAAAAGCCATAAATACACAGTTAGAGTTGTAAAGAGAACAGTCTAACATTTAGATTGGGACTTGCTTCAGAACTTTTGTTTCATCATTTACTTCTTACCACGGAGCAGTAACCACAGCTGATATTCGTACCTGTTGACATTGGCAGCAAGACAGGGTTTCTGAGTCATATAGTTGATGTGTAAGAGACCCTTTCTTTTTAAATTTTGGACTATGAACTGAAAATGTGAGGAATAAAGTTTAAAAGAGGAGAAACCAAAAGCAGAAGAATTGTGGCTGTTGAACATCAAGAATAAAGTCAGAAATTGTTAGAAAAATTCAGCAGGTCTGGAAGCATCTGAACTGGACAAATCTGAAGAAGGGTCACTGGGCCTGAAATCTTAACTCTGCTTTCTCTTCACAAATGCTATCAGATCTGCTGAGTTTTTTCAACAATTAGTAAGAATGATAACAGATTGGGTATACAAATGAAACCAACTGATACTTAGAAGACAATTTTACTTTCGGGACATTGAGGCCAGATGTCCTTGCTTCATATGTTATGGGTTCAGAAGAGCTCAGCATTGCAACAAACTTCTGACTCGATGAGCTGAGTTTAACACAGATGCGGTGAGGGGAGTGAAATAGAGAGAAGTAAGGAGACCTCCACAAGTTAAATGCATCCATCTTTCTCATCCTTTTTCTGTCAAGTTGCTGTCTCTGATTTTCTCCAAAGCAGCAGAAAAACTATATTTGGATATGCTGAAAGAAATAAATAATTTTGAAATCCAAAGACAGCAGGAAAATCCTCGAATCCAACCAATGTACTACAGATTGATCATCACAATGGATAACGTTGAAGTATCGTTGAAGATTTGAAAGGATTGGGAAATCATCCCATGTAATTTCATAAACTGAAACAAAGAACTGCAGGTGCTGGACATCTTAACCAAAAACAGCAGTTGCAGGAAAAGCTGAACAGGTCTGGCAACATCTCTAGAGAGAAAACAGTTAACACTTTATTAGAAGTAGATGGTAGCAAGGAAAATGTGTGTATATGCTGAAAACAGGTGGATTGGTAGGGTAAAAGAATAAACAATAGGTGGACGCAGAGCCCAGAGAGAGAGAGCAAGACAGTGAGGCAGACAAATGCAAAGTCAGGGAAACAGAAAAGCTGATCAATGGATTTGAAAGTAGGTGAAAATGCATTTGCTGTACTGAAAGCAACCAATGTCATGACAGGGCCTAGAGTGTCAGGATGGATAAACCTGGGAAAATAGGAATGCGTGTAGGCTGTTCAGCCCCGAGAGCCTGTTCCACTGTTAAAGTGAGCATGAACATTCGTGGCTTAATTCCTTTGCTTTTAAAAAGGTCAACTCTCTCAGATTTAAAATTAACATCTGATCCTGCATCCACTGCTGTTTATAGAAGAGAGTTTCAAACATCCATCACCCTTTGTGTGCAGAAGTGCTTCCTAACATTTTCCTGTACAGTCCATCCCTAATTCTCAGACAATGCCCCTAAGTTGTTTCATCCCCAACAAGTGGAAGTAATTTATCTACCTCGTCATTTCTTGTTTATACTTCAAAGATTCAATTATTTCACCCCTTAGCCTCCTTCGTTCTGGAGAATTGGGCCTAATTTGAATAATCTTGCCCTATAACATCCCCTGAAGTCCAGGTATCATTCTTGCAAACCTACATTGTACTCCCCCCAAGGCTAATACATTTGTTTGAACATGTCGTGTCCAAATCTGCTCACAGTACTCCAAGTGGAGTTGAACCAGGGTTTTGTATAACTGCTGCATAAATTCTGCATAAAACACATTTTTAAGAAGGCTATTATAAAGCTGGAAGGGGTTCAGAGGAGATTTACTGGGAGGTTGCTGGGAATAGAGGGCTTGAGCTGTCAGGAGAAGCTGGATAGGCTGGCATTTTATCAGTGGAGCATAAAAGGTTGAGAAGTGACCTTATTGTGTTTTTTTAAAATAATGGGGGGGGTGTTGATAAGGTGAATGGAAGGTGTCTTTTCCCTCGGATGGGGGATTTCAAGACAAGGAAACATATTTTTAAGGTGAGAAGTAAAAGATTTTAAAAAGACATGAGGGACAATTTACTCTTCACAGTGAGTGGTTCATATGTGGGATGAACTTCCAGAGGAAGTGGTGGATGTGGGTATAGTTAAAACATTTAAAAGACGTTTGGATAAGTACCTGAATAGGAATTGTTTGGAGGGATATGGGCCAAACGCAGGCAGGTATGATTAGTTTAGTTTGGGATTATGGTCTTCATGGACTGGTTGGACCAGTGGATTTGCAAAGCAGGACCTCCAGGGCAGTAACATCAGAAATATGACCTATTTCATGAGCTTCACCATTTTGGCCAAAGGCAGATCAAGGAAGAAAATGTGTGGTTTGTGGGGTGTTGTAGAAGTGAGGGACTAAGATTTTTGGGATATGAGGATCATTTTTGGGAAAGGTGAAAGCTGTTTAGAAGAGATGGGCTTCACCTGAGCAGAAAAGGAAGTAATCTCTTCGCTCAGAGGGTAAATATTGTAGTTGTAGTTGAGGCAAACTTGTAAGGCAGGTTGGGAGGGGAGGAGGCTAACAAATGGGCCAAGTTTTGGAAGTACCAGAGAGGGCAAGAGAGAGGATGTGGTCAATGGGGAAAAGGAAGTGTGAGAAACATTCAATGTTGATAATGAATAAAGAAATGATCACCTTTCATTGGGCAAGAAAGAGATAAGGGCAGTGTCAAATTGTATGTGTGTAAATATACAGAATATAGTTGATTGGAAATGCATTTTGGTGGATAAATCAGTGATGAAAAATGGGAGAATTTCAAACTGGAGATAAATGGGATACAAGCCTAGTATATACCCATGAGAAATAAATATAGGGCATCCAAAGCTAAAGCATCCTGGATGATTAAGGATATTGATGAGAACAAAGGCAAAAAAAGAGCCACATAATGCATACCAGAATAATAATAGCAATAGAAATCAGTAAGAATATCTCAAATGCAGGAGAAAGACTGCAGTGGTATAAGGAAAGCTGAGAGAAAGCATGAGGAAAGGATGGCAGTCTGCACGAAACACAGTAAGATGTTCTTCAAACCTATTAATCGTAAAAGCTTAGTGAAGGATAGTTTGGAGCCCATAAGAAACAAATAGGGTAAGCTGCTTTCTGAAGCAAAGGATGTGGCTGAGATACTAAATGAATATTATATTTCAGTCTTTATCAAATTAGAAGATGGTGACAAAGGCCGAGTTGAAAGCATGAGTGTTGAGCAAGTGAACAATGTAATGATAGATAAAGAAGAGGTACCAAAAAAGGTGACAGTATTCTGGGTAGAGAGGTAATCAGGCCTGGGTGTGGGATGAATCCTAGATTAGCAACAGAGGTCAGAGAACAAATTGCAGAGTTTTTCACAGACATTTTCCAGGCCTTACTGAACACAGGATTAATCCCAGGGGAGTGGAGGATTGCAAATGTGACAACATTGTGAAAGAAAAGGACAAAGGATAACCCAGGAAACTAAAGACCTGTCAGCTTGACATCAAGAGTGAGAAAATTGCTGGAGGCCTTAGTATGGGATGAGGTAAATCTACACTTAAAGAAAAATAGTCAAATGAGATAGTCAACATGGCTTTGAGAAGGGCAGGTCACATCTGACAAAGTTAATTGAGTTCTTGGACAATGTGACACAGGCAATGGATGAGGCTAATGTTGTGTTAAGGAGCAGGATGGCTTGGGGGAAGAAACTGTTGCACACTCTGGCCATATGAGACTGAATGCACCGGGATCTTCTGCCAGGTGACAAGAAGGAGAAGAGTTTGAGTGCGGGGTTTAGGGTCTTCCACAATGCTGTTAGCCTTTGAGATGCAGCGTGTGCTGTAAATGTCTGTAATGGAGGAAAGAGAGACCCCGATGATCTTCTCAGCTGTCCTCACTATCTGTTATAGGATCTTACAATCCAAGATGGTGCAATTACCAAACCAGGCAGTGATGCAGCAGCTCAGGGTACTCTCAATGAACCCTCTGTAGAATGGGGTGAGGATGGGGGATGGGAGGTGGGCTTTCCTCAGCCTGTGCAGAAAGTAGAGACATTGCTGGGCTTTCTGAGCTGTGGAGCTGCTTTTTAGGATCTAGGTGAGAATCTCTGTCACATATATGCCAAGAATTATGGTGCCAATGCGGTCAATTTTGGGGATCTTTGAATATTTTAATTTTACAATAAGGGAGAGGGAACCTGATTTGATTTGGCTTTCTGCTTCCGTGTTGTTTGCTTTTATTGGAAGGACTTGGGCACCCATAGTATCATCAGAGCAAGGCTTTCTTAGATTACTTAGATTACTTACAGTGTGGAAACAGACCCTTCGTCCCAACAAGTCCACACCGACCCTCTGAATAGCAACCTACCCAGACCCATTGCCCTACATTTACTGCCCAAAATGCGTTGTTTTCTGTGTCCACCAGGCAAGCGGAGATTCAGCACTGGGCTTTTCTCTTTTCAAACACATTTATGAGGGGAAGTTTTCCAGACATCTACAAATAGGGGTTAAGAGGGTTTGGTAGGTTGACATAAAGTTTATTTGAACAGATGAAGTTGCTGTTGTCCTCCCAGACCAGAGGCTGCTCTCTCAATCGAGATGACTGGTGTTGGTTCAACCTGAGAGCCACCAAACTTCAGATGAGGGGCGGGTTGAGAGGGTACAATTTCTGTACAGGCTGAACTTGTCTTGATTAGCTCTCCTTCCCAACCTTTCCCCTCACCTGAGGCGTTGTGACCCTCGAATGGGAGAGCAGCCCTTGGGTGCATTAAGTCTGTGGCGACTTTACCTTTATTGGACTCAATGTCATCATTCTGTGCTGTCAATTCCATCAATTTGCTTTGTTTACCTGTTGGTGTTTTGATTCTCTTGGTTTATAACTCACTGTTTTAGTTTGCCAGGATGAACAGTCCAATCCCTGTAACAGTTCAACCAAGGTCATTTTGTTAACAAATCATGACAGATGCAAACTGTGTGAATTTGAATTGAAGGTGATCTGTGCACAAATTGGTACATCTGTTCTTGCAAGCCAAGAAACACAGTTGCTGACATTTTGTGTAATTTGATCCACATTACTTATGGACAAAGAATGACTGTAACCATGCCAACAACAGTGGTAAATAACCACATGCGACATCCTCGTGGGTCAAAGCACATGGGAATAAACCAACTGTTATCTGGTTTGTTACATCACATGAATGTGTTTTATTTTACAGAAACATCTGCTGGAAAAAAGTGTTCATGGTACCCACTGCCCACCTGAAATGGTGCCAATAATAGCAACACCAACATTGTCTTTATTGATTGAGGGCTTCTGTATGGATTTTGTTTTCTTACTGGGGGGTGGCTGTGTGGAATGGGATGGGATAGGAATTTAGTAAGAAAAGATCCTCTGTTACATTCATCATTGTAATTTGTGGAGGCTCTGAACAGCATCTGGGAAATAAGATTGTTTTCCCACAACTTTTTGGTCATGAATTATAGTTTTGAACACTGCTAGATTTGATTTAAAATTAATTAATACAAGCCAGCATTTTCTGCTGTAAACCATCCCCTTTCCTTCCATTACTCGCATTGTATAATATCAGTTAAGAACTGGGATTTATACACAGAGAGGTGGTGAAATGGTTGAGATGAAAATATTAAGAATGCATTCCTGGATAATTGTATTCATCTTGCTCTTCTGACTTGCCTCATCAACATGGCTCAGTTCACAGAACCTCTTACATTTCAAGCTCATGGTTTCGACACCACAAACATGACTTTGGGTGAGTTACTGCATTTTTCTTTCACTTTTTCTGTAACAAAATAAAAGACTTGACTGCTGTCTGGCAGAGAAGATGGAAAATTAAATCAGTTCCTTGCACAGCCAGTATGGTGAGCAGAAGAACACAAAGTTTCTCAGAGTGGCGCAAGTTGACATGGATTTTAATGTCTTACCTGGTGACTTGGCAAAGGATTCGCTTACTGTCACTTGCTTCAAATAGGGTGAAGACATCCCAGTGTTTTTGTTTGCAGCTGGCTTTTCTGAGGTTTGGCTGAAAGCCAAACATTTGGGGAAAATAGAGGCATCTTTATTGTTCTTCTGATCATATTGCTTCTGCTCTGCAGGTATGAAAGCTGACCAGGTCTGGGATATCTGAGTTCAGTCAATGCATAAATTCAGAACAAGTGTAGACATTTATTCAAACAAGAATGATTTTCATTCTGAGGGTAGAAAGAGTGAGCTGGAAAGAACCCCAAATCCTGCAACAGAATGGAGGGATGATCTTAGAGAAACACTGAAGTGAATCAGTAAAGCAGACCAAAGGAAAATGTTTTCATTTGTGAAGTTCCCAAGACCAGACCCCAGTAAATCCAATTCAGAACTCAGGGGAAACATCCTTACCTAGAAAGAATGTGGAATGTGCTGTCTAAGGGACTATTTAACAATAAAATAGATTAACAGATGATGAAAAATGGAATTCGAAAACATGGAAATGATGTTAAATGAGGTGGAATGAGAGGAGATTTGTGTAGAGCACATATGCCGTTAGAAAAGCTGTTGGACTGAATGGCCTGTTTGCTGTCCACTCAATGTAACTTAATTCCATTAGGAATTCTCTTTTAGAAATAAAACAAAAAGGCATAAAGTCTTTTGAAAAATATGGCACTTTTAGCAATCTAGTAAAGGTTACAGGTTAATCAATGAAAATTTGATTTTCCAACCTTTCACCTTCAGGCACTTACTGAGGACAATTAAAATGCAAGGTTTGCATGGGAAATAACGAACCTTTCTGTATAATTTACCGAACATTATTTCAACATGTGACAGAAATAAAAAAGTTTATCATCAGAGCAGAGAAGATCGGAAGGGGGAGATTTAACTGAGGTTTTCTTTAATGGAGTAGTGCTTTGAAACACTCAATAGAAAGTAACTACACCCACCGCAGAAGGATCAGGAATCATCGAATCCCTGCAGTATGAATGCAGGCCATTTGGCCCATTGAGTACACCAACTGTCCGAAGAGCATCCAACGAGACACAACTCCACACCACATCCATGTCACCCTCCTATGCCGAATCTACACATCCCTGGAGACTAATGGCAATTTAGCATGGCCAACCCACCTAGCTTGCACATTTTTGGATGTGGGAAGAAACCAGAGCACCCAGAAGAAACCCATACAGACAATTGGAGAATGTGAAAACTCGACATAGACTGTTACCCAAGTTTTCTTGTGCTGTGAGGCAGCAGTGCTAACTGCTGAGCCACCATCTCGATCCAAACAGAGGCACCTCCATTACCGTCTTCTAGTGGGGACCTCCCCACTCACCCTGATTTAAAAAGCATAATGTTTTGGAAATTTGACCTGCACACAGCATCACACGTTGACACTCTGCTAGAAAGTGAGGATGTTATGGTCTTTGAGCTCACGGACGAGGAGGATATCCTGTAAAAACACAAGGTCAACAATCACAAGCTGGTTGAATTCTGACATGGCTGAGTAGTACAGAAGCTCTTGTCATCTGCAACACCATGGAACCATCTGAAGGTATGGATGAGAAAGTTCAGTACAAAGACCAATCAAAAGGAACAGGGCATGATGAGGTATTATGGTCTGGCAGGCTGTCCTGGAAGGTTGAAATCAATTCAATTGTAACTTCCGAAAGGAAATTGATTTAATTGATTTGATGCTTAAAAAGGAACAAAAATGTCAGGACTCTGGGGACAGAGAAGTGAATTGTTAAGGGTCGCCATAAAACTCTTGCAAGGTCCCAGAACAAACATGATGGGTTGAAAGCCCTCCTTTGGTGCTCTGTGGTTCTGTGAAACTCAGGGACCTTTGCTTTAATGTTATGCAGCCGAGTAATTCTTACACTTCGTCTAAGACTCTGACCTCCCCAAGAAGGTTCTGGACTACACTTGGAGCCTAGCATTGACCTACTGTACTGAAGCCTAGTCACAACTATGCCAAGCTTTGCTTTGTGCCTTGCCAAACAGAATGGCAAGAAAGCAGTAATCTGAACCTGTTATCTCTGATTTGGGTGGGAAAATACATAAAGGTGAGGTAGCTGCCAGGCCTGTGAGTGCTTTAACAGTGAGTGAAGAGCATGGAAATGCAACCTTGAGCTCAGTGCTTAAGTCCCAGATGCAGCATTGAAGTGCAGAAGCATCCTGTGAGTGGATCAGAAATATGCCATGAAGGTTCTGAGACACTAATGCATGTTGAGTGACAGTGTCCATGGACGTGGGATGCATGTGGCTGGTGTCCATGAAATAATACTCTGAGATGTTGGTGTCCAGTGTTCAACATGGAGGCCGCATATAACAAGTGGTGAGCTCAACCCACCAAGCACCTGCTCTAGTTTCAGTATCAGGTTTTCCCAATGTCTGTGTAGCCAGATGAGTGTGGGAAGACCTCACATGGAATATTAATGAGGCCAGTCTGGCCATAAACAGGACCTTCACAAGCATTAGGTTAGGTGAATTGGCCATGCTAAATTGCCCGTAGTGTTAGTTAGGTGAAGGTGTAAATGTAGGGGAATGGGTCTGGGTGGGTTACGCTTCGGCAGGTCGGTGTGGACTTGTTGGGCCGAAGGGCCTGTTTCCACACTGTAAGTAATCTAATCTAATCATTAGATTAGATTAGATTACTTACAGTGTGGAAACAGGCCCTTCGGCCCAACAAGTCCACACCGACCCGCCGAAGCGCAACCCACCCATACCCCTACATTTACCCCTTACCTAACACTAGGGGCAATTTAGCATGGCCAATTCACCTGACCCACACATCTTTGGACTGTGGGAGGAAACCGGAGCACCCGGAGGAAACCCACGCAGACACAGGGAGAACGTGCAAACTCCACACAGTCAGTCGCCTGAGTCGGGAATTGAACCCGGGTCTCAGGCGCTGTGAGGAAGCAGTGCTAACCACTGTGCCACCGTGCTGCCCACAAATTGCCATCACTTGACAATTTGTCGCTTGGCAGCGAGAATCTTAATACATCGCTTGTGAAAAACGTAAAAGACGATCTTGATATCGAGATGCACTTAATTTTTCTTCTGGCACAGTATTACCACAGATCTTACCATACCCGACGTCACTCAGACCTCTGTAAGACTCCACCCTTTGTTTCTGTACTGCTCTATGAAGATAGCATCTGATCAGGACTGGAGAGCTGAACTTGCAACTGTCTGCGTAGCGCCTTGAGGAAAGTTTGCTTTCAGGTGATCAGGAATGAGGACCAAAATTGTGTGATAAATGCAGTTTTTCAAGGAAGCTGACATTTTTAGCACTGTATCTATTTAATGTCTGTTTTCATTCTGGAAAAAATAACCACCATATCTTCACACGTTTTTTGAAAAAGTGGAATGTGTTATTTCAGGTTTATTCATAGAAGCAACTTCAATAGAAATTTTCCTGGAATACCTTTTCTAATGTGGTTTGAAATTCTTCTGAGGAATGCATAAGTGTTGTGACAAACAAATGTGGTTGTTTCGGTAAATAATGAAAGTGGGCATCAGTGAGTGCTGACATGCAAAGACTTGCATGAAGTATGTGCACTTAATTCCATTCGGTCAAACTCTCCTTTTCACAGGTGGGGAAATACCCATTGATTCAATTTTGGAAGTGGTCAAATGTTATTTATTTTACACATAGTGAAAATATTTGCTGATGCCTTTTCTGAAGCAGCGGGATTTTCTGTAACCTCAACTGGAGGTGGCAACTTTTTTGTGAGAGGTGGAGTAGCATCTGAACTCTCTGTTTCATTGTCCCCGACTTAGTTGATTAGTTCAACCCACAAAGATATCTTGCACAGATTTTGCATTCAGTTCTGCAAAAGGGCCCAGTGCAGCTTTCTTTAACAATTGACAGTCAGTTTCAGGATCCTAATCTGGTTGAGTTAAAGGTCTTAAACTTTTGGGTATTTAATGCTGACTCTTTGAAAGTAAACCCACGACTGACAACCTTGTTTTAAAAAGTTGTTAAGCAATTTATGATTCATTTGTTTTGATTGTTAAACTTTGTTTTGTCCTAGTAAGTGCTGGCATTGATTGGTGACAGTGACTTATCTCAAGTTTAGTAAACAGTGATGCCATTAGTGAATGCATACTCTTCAGAAGGCGTACTGAGCCTGATTGTGAGGTAACAAACTGAGCGTGTATAATTGATGCTGAAACATACTTCAATGTCTGATACTTGCCCAGAGGTTATCGTTTTTTGTCGCAGAAAGGGGCCACACGGTACTTTTGCTGGGCACACATGATGAGGCCCTAGATTAATGGGACCGTGAGCCATAGATGATCTCATTTTGCAGAAAGTCTTGTTGTAGCTGGTGTAAGTGCTGGCTAAGTAGGTCTCCAGGTTATGCAATCAAGAGGCCAACATCCAGAGATTGAGATCTTGGTTTGAGATCACCAATGGGGGTCTTAGGATAGCAGCACAAATCTTTTCCTCATGTCTGATCAGGAGTAGTACTGCTGCTCATGTATCCAAATTCTGCTTTCAAAGAAGCTGACCCTAACCCTCCCTCAGTTTGGTCAAAAAGGAATTCATTTCCCGCAGTGTTGCCTGTGATGGTGATAGGTCCTTCAGATTAAGCCATTCCTCGAAAACAGACTTGATTAGGCCTCCAAATTGTGTGTCTGACAAGCTGAACAAGTACCTCATCCGTTGCTAAATTATAAATCTTGGCTTGTTCATTGGGTGGTTCACTTGTGGAACTGTGCATGTGCTACCTGTCCAATTTATTGGCCTTAATTGTTCAAGAGCTAGGCCAGTGTCTTTTCTTAGGTTAATTTTGCTGCTCAGCACTGCCAGTCTGTTTCTTCAATGTAAGCAAGATATATGGAAAACCAGAAGCAAGCAAAATGATGATCTCAATTTGAAATCATCAATTTTTAATACATCTCATGTTAGCAAGATTCAAGCTTTCAGCAAAAAATATATTTCAATCATTGAGAGCCTTTGCTTGGAATCTAAAAACTGTTGATATCAATGTTGAAGTGGAAGGGACATAGTTTTTGACAGCCACAGTTCCAAAATAATGGTATCAATTTGCACTTGCTTTTATTTTCTTCCAGCCTGAGACATCTTTTAATGACTGACTGATTCTCAAGTATGGCACCACTAAACCAGCTCCACATAGCCACATGCCCATTTGCAGATATGCTTCAAGAGGAGTTCACCATTACCAGAACACATTGACTTCAGTTTAACACCTCAGTATGATGGACAGAATCTCAGCAAAAGAAGCATACAGCCTTTGCTGCAATGGCTACAGGCTCTGTTTCCATGGTTACTCACAGATTGTCTCACATTGTAACCTCGGTCGGGAATTTAAATTGATTTTGAGATTCTGGTGAAACCCAGATAGACACATGATCTAAAATTTCTCTGTTCTCTAAAATCCATTGGATGGAACACATCATCTCAAGGGATAAGATTACCTGCAAATCCATGTATCTTCAGAAACTTGATAAAGCTTTGTGAAGTTCATTTTTGCAGAGTCAATGATACCTTGGCTGGTGTCCTGACATTGTGCACAAGTGACCTGTACCAAGAATGGTCTTTAACATAGTTAAACCGGTAGCATATAAAAATGGGGCTTGAGGCAAAAATTTGAAAGAGCAACTTTGTGAAAACCTGGCATGCGTTGCGATTTCAAATGCAGACTTGAAGACAGTTGGAGTAGAGCGGTTCACTGGAGTTTGTGCCTGGTTAAACATGTGCTTTTCTGTATCATGAGTAGCCAGGATCTCCTCAAACTCACTTGATTCAATTATTTAATCAGGAAGGTATTGTGAAGCCAACTTCGGTTCTCTTCAGACTGAAAGCATCATGTTGGCTCTCATTTCTTAGTGCTTTGTTTCTAAATTTCAGTTAGTGTGTGTAAAGAGGTAAAAGAAAGTCCAGGAATACAAAACTCAACAGTTGGGGTCTGCTTATCCCAATTTGGATTGCAAAATTGCAGAAATCCATCCCTGTCCTCAATCGAGTCCAGAATCAGTTTGTGCGATTTTACTGTAGTTCTTGGTTCGACCACTTGGCGCCACCAAAGTGCTGTTTAAACACAATGCCCATTAGCAACAACTAGTGGTGGGAATGAAGTGGTGCAACTTTACAGTCAAACTCAAATCTTTCTTTGTCTCTTATCTACGACACGAGAAGTAACAAATCAAAGATTAAATAGTCCCTACTCTGTGCTGATCTGTGTTAGCACAGGGTGAAGGATGCAAAAGCTCGGTGATGGGGTACCCAACTCTGTTATGACTGGTTATAATTCAAGAACTCCAGTTGAAAACTGTGCATATCAAAATTTCAATAATAATCATCTCTATGGGCCACCAGTCAGCCAATAGTATCTGCTTGGGCTCGCATCTGGAAGATTGGCTGTGTGGACTCAGTACTGGAGCCCTCTTGTATCATTGGAATCAACTTCAACCCAGGTTTATCTTTGCCATTGGAGACAGACACAGAGTGACTGGAAAATGATTTGCTGCCCATGGATATTGCAGAAAAAGCAAGAAAACAATGAAGATGGGCTGAAGGCCCTCTTCTATCCTGTATGATTCTTTGATTCTGTCACGCAATGAGTGTCTTGGGAACATATTTAATAATCTATATTGCCCTTGAATAAGGCCAGGACTTCTCTGTCCCGAAAAGGATACTTTGCAAGTGTTTAGAAACATTATTGATTTTTTTCCCGACCTCTCTCAAAATACAGAGAGACTTTTTTAAAAAGTGTCCTTGCCTGAATCACTGGAATGCATAGTGAATACATTTCTTCGGCAGTTAGAGATATTTTTGAGTGAGTGACAGCATTGTGGTATTTTTCAACTTGTTCTTGTAATTTTGGGACGACACTGCAAAGGCAAGATTTAGTTTTCATGTCTTTAAACATGAAGACATTACATCTCAACCACAAAAACTGGAACAGGAGTTCTTTGGAGACAGGAATAAGTGGAGTATAGCAAGTTTTAGCCTTGCACAGTTCCAGTCATTTATTCCTCAGAGCCCAAAAGTCATGGGCTTGAGGAGAGAGAGTGACATTGTCGTGATGTCACTGAACTAGTAATGCAGAGGATCAGGACTTGCTGTACGGATATGTTTAAATCCCACCATGGCTGATGGTGGATTTTAAATTTAATTTGTAAAATCTGGAATTAAACCAAAGTTGTTATAATAGTGACAATGCAACTGTAATCAGTTGTCCTAAAAACCCATCTGGTTCACCAGTGTCCTTAAGGGAAGGTTATGTGCCATTGGTCCCTGGACTGACCGGTCTGTGACACCTCACCCACAGCAAAGTGCTTGGCACACACAACTGCCTTCTGAAATGGCAAAGCAAACTCCTCATTTCATGGATAGTTTGGCTTTCTCAATAGCATCCTGTCCCACTACAAAATAAGAAAAAGTCTGACTCCAAAGACATTTTACCTCCCTGCCCCGCTGCCCTCTTAGCTCAAGCAAATGCTCTGACATCACAGTTTCAAGGAAGGGAGATCTTGTCCCTGTGCAATCAGTACTGAATGAACATCAGCACAGCATATCTGGCAGATTTTGGTGGGAGCAAGTTGGCTGCTGCAACTCCCCAATTTTGATTCTGATTAGAAAAAACTTCATTAGCTTTGAAAGCATTCTGGAATATCTTGAGTTCATGAATGATGCTACATTAATGGTAGTTTAGATTAGATTCCCTACAGTGTGGAAACAGGCCCTTCAGCCCAACCAGTCCACACCGGCCCTCCAAAGAGTAACCCACCCAGACTCATTTCCCTCTGACTAATGCTCCTAACACTTTGGGCAATTTAGCATGGCCAATTCACCTGACCTGCACATCTTTGGACTGTGGGAGGAAACCCATGCAGACACAGGGAGAATGTGCAAACTCAACACAGACAATCACCTGAGGCTGGAATTGAACCTGGGACCCTGGTGCTGTGAGGAAGCAGTGCTAACCACTGAGCCACCGCACCGCCCCTTTTTTTTACTCAGAAAAACATTTGCAGGCAAATTAGGTTTTAATTCAGTTGTTTCTTTTTAGGTCTTTTAAAATTTCTCTCCCTCTTTTTCAACTCTCAACTCGCTCAGGCTTTCACAGCTGTTCCATCAAAGTACCTCTGATGATATTGACATTACTTTCCCACTCAAAAGTTTGAATTTTATTTTCAGCATTTGTTCACTGGTAACCTGGATAAGTTGAGGAGCTGATGTTGACATTGAACGGCTGCACCTTTTTCCATGTGCGTCCCTTATTGATATCAATTATGAACAAGCAGTCTGACAATCGACAATGGACCACCAATGTAGTTCTTTTTATTGGGAGCCTTATCAAGTTAGAACTTTCCACAGTCATGGCATTTCACTGGGTTTCTTTCTTTAGCTCTTCCTTTTAAGACTTTACATTTGAGCCTTCACTGACTCTGTACAGCTGTGATGTTTCAGAATTCCTGTCCCATCATCCACTGAGTTTACAAAGGCAGCCATCATTTGACTTAAAATATCTCCTTTTAAGAAAAAACATATATTGTAATTAAAAGTTCAGTATGTGCGTAGGTGATGCAGGATTCTGACACCACTCCCCCCTTCCCCCTATAATGACAACGTTGTACATAGAATATTTGTGTATCATCCATTAACAAACATTTAATGGGAGTATGTAACTGGTTTGAATCTGACTTTATTGGCTAAATCCAAGTTTTTTTTTTGGCGGGTTTCACCACAAGCTGTTGCAAAGTTTCTCACCACATCTCACCAGATTTGCCTCATTAACTACCTAGTCCGCTCTCCTTATGCCCTCCCTTCTGTTTCTTTCCCAATCTTAGTGTGCATTGTTCCCTGACCAATCCACCACTCATTGGATATGCAGCAAAAGACCAGCATTCTTGCATCCATGCTATCTTTGACAGTGAAGCACAACGGGATTTCAATACGATGCTGCCTTGCACAGTTCTAGACATTTCCACCCAACATGGCTGACGGGGAAATTGGAAGGCTGTTTTATTGTCAGGCAGCTGATGGCCACTGTGAATGAGGTGGGGCCATCACAGGATGTCTCTTTGTCCCTAGTGTGGCAGTGGAGATATGATATCTGTTATTGCCCAGCTTGGTCCAAGGTTGGCACCCAGATCAGTGCAGTGTTAGCCATCTGGAGGAGTGCCTGGCAATGTCAGAAGAGAGTCAACGATCTTTTCCATTCTGCCACCATAAGTGCAACTATCTACTCTCCAATGTGCCACACTCACACCATCTCTGCTGCTGTACCCACCTCCCACCAAAGCTTATGCTTTACCACTCTCACGATTGCTTGCAGCATCTTCTGTCACGAGCTGTCAACCTCTGTAACCGGCCATACCATGAACCTTGCCTGTCCTCTGTGCTAGGAGATCGTGAGGACTGCAGGTGCTGGAGATCAGAGTGGAGAGTGTAGTGCTAGAAAAGCACAGCAAGTCAGGCAGCATTCGAGGACCAGGAGAGTCGACTTGTTGGGCATAAGCCCTTTATTAGAAATGGCGAGGGGTGGGGATTGGGGGGGCAAGGTAGCTTGAATGCAATAGGTAGATGCAGATAGTGGGGTGATGGTGATAAGTCGGTGGGGAGGATGGAGTGGATAGGTGGGAAGGAAGATGGATAGTAGGTCAGGTGAAGAGAGCAATGCCATGTTGGAGGGAGGGGAGATGCGGAAACTGGTGAAATCAATGTTGATGCCATGTGGTTAGAGGGTCCCAAAGTGGAAGATGAAGTGTTCTTCCTCCAGGTGTCCAGGATTTGGCGGTAGAGGAAGCCCAGGGCCTGCATCTCCTTGGCAGAGTCATTGACCACAGGGCGGTGGGATGCTTGGTGCGTGTGTCCCAGAGATGTTCCCTGAAACATTCCGTGAGTTGGTGTCCTGTCTCCCCAATATAGAGGAGACCACTTCGAGAGCAATGGACACAGTAGATGAGGTAGAATCACTGACGAGGTTGAAGTGCAGAAGTGTCCTGTAAGTGGATCAGGTGTTTGATGAGAATCCTTAGAAGTTGGAGCATGACAGATGCTCGTGTCCATGGATGTGCCGTGCATGTAGCCAGTGTCCGTGGAGTATGCCCTGAGATACTGATACCTGGTATCCAATGTGAAGGTACTTCAAAGCAAGTAGCGATCTGAAGCTGCTAGATATTTGAAATCTAGCTTGTTTGGCATGTTTGGTAAGATGGGAAGCTTAGTGGAAGGTGGACCTGGGGAAGCCCTGGCTGACAGATATAAACAGGGGACTTAGAATCTCCTTTGTCCAGGCGACTGACTCCGAATTAGCTGGCCACAGCTCGTGTACTATGGAGAAGTAAATAAGGGGTGACTTGGTGATGAGGTACTGGTCTTTGTGTCATTTTTCAGGAAGCTGAACATTAGTGAGGCACATTGGACCGTTAATAAGGCATTTACCAAAAAATCACCCTTTATTAGCATCTCGTGGCTGACTCAGGAGAAACTTTGGACATAATGATCAGCCTTCCTGGACTTATCAGCTGATTCTGCCTTAAATCTTGCTAAAGCCCATGTCACTCAGATGCCTCTAAAATTTCCCCTTTAAGGATATTTTTATTAAACCTGTTTGGACCTATTTTGTCAGGCCCATATTGAAGCACGTGAATCTTGAAACCATGCCACTGTAAGACCACATGACTCCTCAATTTCACCTTGCATAGTTTTCCAAATGTGTCCATTTGTCACTTGTGGCCATTTCATTTGGTATTAGGTAAATCAATAACTGAGTCACATAGACCTACAAATTTATTGTGAACATTCATGACCTAGTCATTCTGTAAAATATCTCCAACCTCCTCAAAACTGTAGAAATATTTGAGGCTCCAACTGTCATAACACTTGGTAGTGAGGAGGATTTCAGTTCTAAACTACTGCAGCTTATTTGTGGAAAAGATGTTTTTAATATTTCTTTCCCTGATATTGTGTCGGAAGGTTATGTCTACCTGTCCTTATCCTATAAAAGTGACAAGAGCAGGTCTGGAGAAATACTTGACTGGCACAAAATATTTATCATTTTGAGATTATGAAACATAACGTAAACTAGCTTCAGGAACAGAAACATCTGTTTGTGTTGAATTGACTTCCTGTTATTTATTTTCCATAAAAGTTAGTCTTTTCTAGTTTCTAAATTCAACTTTCCATTACCAAATGCTTCCTAGCTGTGGCTGAAGCATGAATTGATGCCTCATGGAACATGTCTGCAGTGTGTTGGTATTTTCGATATGTGGAAGCAGAAATGCTGATCTGTTTGCTTTGCAGATTAAAACAAATTACTCATTGCTTTATCGTCTTACCAAATGACAGTACACTATATTCAGTTCCTGATATAAATCTGAGCAGGAAATGCTTCTGAAAAGGAGTTAATGTAGAGCATGCAGTATACTGTACAAACCATCGCTCCACATACTCAGTCACTGTGGGAGACCTGATTGGTGTTTCACATGTTTCGCTAACCTTTATGTTGTTTTTATGTGGTGGGGGGAGCTATAGAGATGCACAGAGATGTTTCATTTTTTGATAATGCACCAATGTATGACACATATGATATTAATTTTGAGTCAGTTGGACTTCTCTGTATCAATGTACTGCAATCCTTTTTGTCCCTACTGAAATGGTCTTGATAGTTAACAATCATTGAGACTATTTTTGGAGATCAACAGAAGCTGGTTTGCACTGCAAGTCCTGTTGCCTTTTGAAGCGCACTTGTATTCCTATTTTGTTTTGCTAATGCTGTTATTTTTAAAAGTGTGCATGGTTGTGTATTCTGACTGATGGAAGAAAGAACTGAACTGAGTAAACCAAATGCAGATCCTCAACATATAAATTTGTTAATCCCGTTGTTCCTTTGAGCAGAGTTCTCGGTGAGGGAGCAGGATTCATGAATTTTTTTTTATAATTGCACATATAGAATGTGTGGCCCAAAAGTCGTGATATATCCCTGTCCTGTCTATTTCCTCATTTAAAAATCACACAACACTAGGTTATCGTCCAACAGGTTTATTTGGAAGCACTAGCTTTTGGAGCGCTGCTCCTTCATCAGGTGGTTGTTGAGTATAAGATTGTAAGACACAGAATTTATAGTGAATCACCAGCTCCTGATAGTGATGTCATCCAGAATGACAGTGTAGCAGACCAAGTAGTTGCGTTAATGTCCAAATGGAAGTGAGGTCACAGTACTCGACTATTGAGTCCTGACCTGAAAAGTACTGTACAGCTTTACATGAATTACAAAGGAGAAGCTCCACATATCAGGAGGAAGTTGTCAATTCTTCCGACAATGAGATTAGCTGTGGGTGTGCTTCGAAAATAGTGCTTGTGGAACATGTTCCGGTTTCCAAAGCAAGATTACTGGAGGACCCTGCAATTCATTCTCTTCCAATTCACCAACCATTCAGCATATTGAGAAGCTTGCTCATGGCCAGGAGGGGATGAACAGAAGATTTACAAAACATTTTGCACAAAGAGCAGAGAGTCTGATGGGCACATGTCGGGAAAAAGACATGAAGGGATGTCGCTGCTGAATTAAAATGTTGAAGAAAGATGCATTTAAACCGATCTGTTTGAATGGTGGCACAAAGTTTGCATTGTTTGAGGAGAGTAGTTCAGATATCTTGTGAGTTACCATTTCAACATCATCAAGACTGTGAGCCCACTTAGGTCTCAACTTCCCTGTCTTGTTTTTATTCATTCATGAGACATGAACATTGCTGGCTCGGCCAACATTTATTGCCCTTCCCTAATTGCCATTTCAGAGGGCACACACCTCCTCCCACCCTGCCCCCTGTAAAAACGCCATCCCATATTCCCAATTCCTTCGTCTCCGCCGCATCTGCTCCCAGGAGGACCAATTCCAACACCGCACAACCCAGATGGCCTCCTTCTTCAAGGACCGCAGATTCCCCCCAGACGTGATCGACGATGCCCTCCACCGCATCTCCTCCACTTCCCGCTCCTCCGCCCTTGAGCCCCGCTCCTCCAACCGCCACCAAGACAGAACCCCACTGGTTCTCACCTACCACCCCACCAACCTGCGCATACAACGTATTATCCGCCGCCATTTCCGCCACCTCCAAACGGACCCCACCACCAAGGATATATTTCCCTCCCCTCCCCTATCAGCGTTCCGCAAGGACCACTCCCTTCGTGACTCCCTTGTCAGATCCACACCCCCCACCAACCCAACCTCCACCCCCGGCACCTTCCCCTGCAACCGCAGGAAATGTAAAACTTGCGCCCACACCTCCACACTCACTTCCCTCCAAGGCCCCAAGGGATCCTTCCATATCCGCCACAAGTTCACCTGTACCTCCACACACATCATCTATTGCATCCGCTGCACCCGATGTGGCCTCCTCTATATTGGTGAGACAGGCCGCTTACTTGCGGAACGCTTCAGAGAACACCTCTGGGCCGCCCGAACCAACCAACCCAATCACCCCGTGGCTCAACACTTTAACTCCCCCTCCCACTCCACCGAGGACATGCAGGTCCTTGGACTCCTCCACCGGCAGAACACAACTACACGACGGCTGGAGGAGGAGCGCCTCATCTTCCGCCTGGGAACCCTCCAACCACAAGGTATGAATTCAGATTTCTCCAGCTTCCTCATTTCCCCTCCCCCCACCTTGTCTCAGTCGGTTCCCTCAACTCAGCACCGCCCTCCTAACCTGCAATCCTCTTCCTGACCTCTCCGCCCCCACTCCACTCCGGCCTATCACCCTCACCTTGACCTCCTTCCACCTATCCCACCTCCATCGCCCCTCCCCCTAGTCCCTCCTCCCTACCTTTTATCTCAGCCTGCTTGGCTCTCTCTCTCTTATTCCTGATGAAGGGCTTATGCTCGAAACGTCGAATTCTCTATTCCTGAGATGCTGCCTAACCTGCTGTGCTTTGACCAGCAACACATTTGCAGCTGTGATCTCCAGCATCTGCAGACCTCATTTTTTACTTAAGAGTCACCACATTGCTATGGGTCTCTATTAGAATAGAGCTGCATCTGCGCCCTCAATCCAATCCACCTGCTGCATTTCTGATGACCTGGATGATCATGAGGTTTCTGGATCATGCAACAACAACTTGGTACAGTGTGCTGGTGGCCCATGTTTTGCAAGCAGTGCTGAACATTCAGCATTTTTTGAACAGAATTTCATTTGGCATGGCATAACACTGAACTCACATTCCAGAGACCTACATTGTAACTTTCTGGAAAGCTCAGTGGTGAAGGACAAATAGGGAGCCAAACTTAATAATTTTTAAAAGCATTTACATACATTGATTGATTTTGCAAGTATTCACCTCCTGAAATCAAAATCCAGATTCAGTCTGTTCCTGTGTCTGAGCCCCGGTGAAACCTCAGTTAATGCTAATCACCTTCATCCAACAAAACACAATTAGTATATAACTAATATTGGACTAACGTCAGAAATGGAAATTAAAATCCTGTCAGTAATCGTGTCAATTAAGCTACTGGATTGGATAAAATGTGACTGATGAGATTTGAACGCCTACCTCTGATTCGTTAATCCTTATCTATAGACTCTGAGACCACATGATAGGTACATGGCACCTCCTGGTACCTTCGGCCATTAGCCCTCATTCCTGATGAAGGGTTTATGCCTGAAATGTCAATTCTCCTGCTCCTCGGATGCTGTCTGACCTGCTGTGCTTTTCCAGCATCACACTGTCGACATGCATGGTACCATTGCCAGCTCTATAAACACTAACTTTTCATATGTTAATAGCTCATGGTGCATTCATGAAAACGTAACTTGCACTGTCGTCACTTTTTTCATTCAATATCTCCCATAGCACTTTGCAGACAATTAAATGTTTTTGAAAAGCGAGGTATTATAATGCAGACTTTGTTTTGATCTCAACCAATTGCACTGGATCATGTTTTGTTTTGAGAGTAAATTCTGAAACAAATTTCCCATGACAGATTTACAAAATGACTGAGCCTGGAAGCTATGGAAGGTTTGGACATGCTTAACGTTTTGGTCAACTTCACCAAATTTAATGTCTCACATTTCCTGTTAGGTTTATCAACCTTTGAAAGGCTTTATGTTGCCACTTGTGTTTTCCTTAAATTGTACATGTTTTACATGTTTTTCTGTTGGCTGTATTTCATCAAGGCGTGGAATGGAAGTTCTCAGCAATGGAGATCCATTTGCTTCCCTCCCAAAAATATCCTGAAGTAATTCAGCACCGAGTATCATAGCAGTTGTATTCTGTCTTACATCCAGTCAGCTGGTGGGTGGCTGGGTGATTATTAAGCTGGATTTGTGAACAGTACTGAGAAAAACATTAGTCCGATTTCTTGAGTAAAATAGTTATTTAGATAGGAAAGCTTTGTTTCATGTCACATGAGAAAGACAAAATGGATTGGAGAAATGAACGAACTCAACAGATACAGGACTATGAAAATGGAGGATGTGCAAATCCTGAGAATGTCAGAAATGGAATGGAAATAATAAGGAGAGGCGTGATAGTATGAGAAACACCCAAGATGAAAAAGCACATATAGACTTAATTTTAGTCTAAAAGGTAAGTAGATAATTATTTATTCATTAGTAAATCATATAATTTTAATCAGATTTATAATTTCTGATTCTGTGAATAACTTTAATCTTTCAAACACCATCAGGATCCAATTGTTACAACTTCCAATCTTTCCATTATAAACACAGCACATGTAGCTGTGACTTAATAGTGCTTTCCCAAATGCTAACGACAAGCACCCTAGAGGATAAGCATTTTCCTTTGTTTTGATATGATTAAAATTAATATGATAACAGCATCATACTTCATTTCTGAAAAATAATTTGGGAATGGTTTCACACATCTTTGCCCAATTTTATTAAAACTTTCCCATGAGAATGTCTATTTTTCTATTTGAAATGTGATCTTCTGAGAATCAAACTATCATTTAAAATGTCAATGTACCTGATATGACTGCACAAGAAACTGACACATAAATGTAACATTTGGTATTTCTCCATGAGCATGTATTCTGAAATATGAACTAAGTCACATAGCCTTTGGGGGTTTGCTTGGTTAAAACTTTGAGAGGAGGAAGAGCAATTGATGGGGACAAATTGTAGCTTTGTTGTGACTGTATTCGGAGGTGAAATTGCATTTGATTTTACGGTTGATACCTGTGATAGTGCAATGCGATTAGCATTCCCAATTTCACACTGTTATGAATTTGGCTGAGATTTTGGAGAAGATTGCTTACTTCCTCTCCAAGCTGGAGTATAAATGTGCATTATCTGGGAGATTCACAGGAAGAGAGATAATAGTTAAAGTGAGAGCAAAGAGGAAATGATTTCAACTAGTAGTAATCTGTATGCAACCATTACAAATTTGAGGGGATATGTTGAAGACTCTCAGCAGTGTCACAATAAAAGAGTTCAAAACATGTTGCATATTGTGATATTGTTTCCTCAAAGCAAATCGACATACTGTGCAAGTATGAGCTACCCTGGTAGCAAGAAGGAGTATTTGAGGACTAAAAAGGAAATGGAAGGAAAGCCTCACTTGTAAGGCAACATTATTCAAAAACATTGGTCTTGAGTGAATTTTGTTGACATGTTCCATTTTCAATTCTTTTAATTTTGTTGTTAGAATTTCTCTGTTTTGAATTGTGTCCAGTCTGGATTGGGGTTTTGAAAATGTCGCTGCAGCATTGTCTTACTCGTGAGATTTGCTGGAGTTATTGAAAGATTTAAGGGATAATTTGTCTTGTTTTTCCAGTTTTAAGAAAACGTATAAAAGCAAGCATCCACACACTTTCAATGTGAAAATAAGTAATGTGTGAGTATAACAAGACAGTTGGCCATTAACTGATAGTAAATAATAAATGCCAAGATTTTCTATCACATGTTATGGACCCTTAGAGAGTCAGAGAATCAGAGAATAAATTATAGTTGTTTTGATCTCCTGGTGAATATTGACTGCAGAGAGAGAGTGGGAACATCACAGAGACGAGGTAGGGACCGACCAAATGTGGTTGAACAGTTGCTGGAACTTTATCTTTTAGCTGAATAAACAAGTCACCGACACTGAAAATTATATGAATTCTGGCAATTTACCTGAAGTTAAATGATTATTGTAAAGATTTTGCTTTCTTGATAATGAGCCAAATAACTAAATTAACAAGCAGCCTCAGCTATAATAGTGAGTGATCTCAGCACTTGGAACAACCTTTTTTTTTGTAACCCACATTGCTCAGCTTTCACCTGGCTAGTGGTATTTTCATGTACATTGAAGCCCGGTTAGGTATTCATACAATTGCATAACAGCAAAGTGCTATTTTTATTCCTTTGCAAGTCGCTGACTAATGCTCCATCCTCCCTCCAGTTAGATTGTGTGGGGTGGTCTTAAACACATATTCTCCACCATCTTCGGTACTTCTCCTGATTGGATGGTTGGAGATTTAGGCATGCAGCATACGTTCCACCCACAAAGGAATGCCTCGCTGACTCACAATACTAATCATGAGCAGATGAAATTAATTCGCCCCCTCTCTTCTCTTTCACTACCGCCCCACCACACTGCAAACCTCCTGCCACTGCGCCGGAGGAGAATTAAATGCTCACTGCCTGAGCTGTACTTGAAAAGCAACAGAAAGATTATATGAATTATGTTTATAAATTTTACAAATAAAAAAATTACTGCTCGAGAAGCAAGTCTTGCAATTAAGTAAGTCATTGCCTCTCATGTCCAATTGACATTCTAAAGCTCTTTCCAGAAGTACATCTGAAGTGAAATCATTGGTATAATGTCAGAATTAATGAAGAGAGAAACAAAAGGAAAAGAAAAACTGAGAGGAATACAAATAAATAAATAAAATTGCAAAAAAGCTCAACAAAAGTTAAGATAACAACAATTTGGTTTCATATAGCTGTGTTCACTTTGTAACAGATCCCATGAGACATCACAGGAGAACTGTCAAATAAAGCTTGGCACCAGTCCGTGGCAGACAATACCACAGCAGTAAATCTGTGTTTTTAATGAGCATTTGAAAGGAGGTGAGAAGGGTGCTGAGATTTAGGGAAGGAATTCCAAGCCTTGTATTTTGGCACCTAAAAGCCCGGTCGTCAGTGGTAAGTGGTTAAAATCAGGGATATTCAGGAAGCCAGAATTATAGCAGAGCAAATATCTTAAGAGTGTTGTGTAAAACTGAAAGCAAACCATTGAAAACTATGGCTGTGAAGATATTTGGAACAGTGTTCCAAATAGTTTGATGTCTCTCCTCAGGTGAATTTTGTACAAATGTGTGAAATATTCCCACACCTTAATTTCAGTCACTTAAATTATTAAAATAAAATGTTGACATGGGCAAAATGAAAAGAATAGAGTCATGATTGGAATCAGGTTGACCTTGTTGACTACGAGATCCTCAATTAGGGATGTTAACCCAGGCCAACCAGGAAAGCCCTGGCTGACCAATAGTAACAGGAGATTCAGAATTTCCTCAGTCAGAGGATTGACTCCAAGTTGGCTGGTCACAGCCACTGTACTGTGTATAGGTAATTCAAGGGTGACTTGGTGACGGGATACCATTCTCTGTACAGTTATTTCAAATAAGATGTTTGATTTTACAAAAGATTAAGGAGAATGGAGGGGTTCTTTAGGAAAAGCAGTTTTGAGGCAAGTGCTGATCCTGCTGAGCTTTTAACAGAAAGAAACAATTTTGAGAAACAAATCACTCGATTTTTGACATCAGGGGATTGTAATGGGCCAGCTGAAGTACATATCTCAAAACAGGAAAGCAATAATTAATCTGAAACAAGTGAGATAACACAGGATTTCCAGAAAGTACATATTGACCCTCAACATGACAGAACTTTGTTCTGATCTGTATTGATCATTATTTTGTCAGTTGATAAAAAGTAAATCAATTCAAAGTAAGTTTTAAAATCCCAGTGCTATGGGTTATAGTCCCTTCTTTGGAGGAGCCTAACTCTTCATATAACTCAAATGCAAGACTGAACCTGAGGCCTAACAGAAGTTGGGCCTTTGACCTCATTGTAATATTGTTTGTGAACTGTAGGTGCCTGTCACGTATCCAGAAGCAGCTACCTGGCTACCAGTAGGATCACGTTAAATCCAGCAATCTCGCTGGCAAAAGTAATTGCGGGAGGTAGACAATGAGACTGAGAAAAAGACCAAATGCAAGCCAGCAGTAGTGCTGGGGAGCCAGCAATAATCCTGCCCCTCTTGGCTACACATGAACATTTGTAAAATAAAGATATAATCTTCTGTTCAGAGATGTCCAGCTGTTAAGGATGACAGATTAAGCTGCTCTAAAATTGGATAAACTCATCAGTGTCAAAAGATAGAAACATAGAAAACAGGACCAAAAGTAGGCCAATTCGCTCTTCTAGCCTACCCCACCATTCAACATGACCATTTCTGATCCTTTATCTCAATGCCATACACCTGATCTTTCCCCAGACACAGTGAGAAATGTAGCGTCTGAAAATCAATCTATTGTTTTCTTAAATATGTTCAGTGACTTGGTCTCCACAGCCTCCTTTGGTAGAGAATTCCACAGGCTCCCTGTTCTTTGAGTGAAGAAATTTCTCTTTATGTCAGTCTGAAATGGCCTATCCCTTATCCAGTGTACCCTGGATTTGGCTCAGGACATTGAATCCAAATTGGTTTTCATTGCCATTGTTTTATACTTGGAAAACAGATGCAACAAAGTTTATTTCCTGTCTCTACTGTTTTTAACAACATCACACAAACAAGGTACTTCAGCACTAACTTTTTCACATCATTATGTCTGGAAAGTACAGATTCTTTTGTGAGAAGATGGATTATTTTTGGCATGTTACCTCTCTAGTGTGAGATGTCTATTACGCTGTTCTGCTTGTGACATCACACATCTTTTGTTCATTAACAATGCTCCCTTGACTAGGATAATGGGTGTAGTGTTGCATGATCGCCAACAGTTTTCATAAAGGAATAAAGAATATCTTGTAAATATTTTATACAGGTTCTTAGGTGGTCAGAGACTTACAGCTATGCAGGTGTTTCTTCAAAACTCCATCTCTCACTGTAACTTAGCTGACCAGACCTTCAGAATATTGGTGAAATCTGAGTTGTTTGACCTCAACATACTTTACTCAGAGTACTAACTAATATAAGATGCCAAGAATATTTCCACATTATGTCACTGCTGTTTCTGGAAACTCAGAGGCTGGTACATTTCCAGGGATACATAAAGGTCTTAAAATCTTATTATTAAACCCTTTCAGAATTATTTCCTCATCCATGCACAGACGTTATTACATATCTGCTTTTGCTGAGTATAACTTGAATTTGCATAGAGAGAAGCATTAGCCTTGGGTGGAGCTTGGTGAATGACATCATGGGATAGTTTTCTGTATTTTAGTGGATTACGCTATTTTTATTCCAATTAGACAATACCTCCTTTTGGATCTCAAACTGCTTCACCCATCACAGCTTCCCAGTTCTGTGACAAGTTATTTAAAGTTTGTGAAAGTTGCATGAATCCTCTCATGACCTGAAGACATTATGCCACCATGAGAGTAAGGAAAGCTTTTAAAAAATTGATATCTCCACATTTCGTTTCAAATCCTGCAAGCCACAAGAAATCCAGCATTGCTAATGCACCAACAGGAATGCATTCAGGAATTATGATCCATGTGGAGGTGGCAGTGTCAAAACATATAATTTGCAACAGAATGCTGGAATTGGATATTCACGTTTGGTTTTGTGGCTACCCTGAGACTGACCTCAAACGTAAAATTCAAGCTTAGTCTAGAAGTAAATGGAGTTCTTGACATGACCACCCTGTGTATTTCATGTCCATGCTTCATCATCTACGACATTGGTATCCCTTTTTTTTCCAGCATTTACACTGCATATTGCTGGGTCCGATTGCTATGTTCGCACTAAATCCAGGGACCTTTTTCCGCTTTTAGCTGGTGTTGTTTGAAGTAGATATGAGCTACAGGAATTCATTTGAATGCATATTAGGGAGCAGAATCATTCTCCTTCCCACCTGCCTGAGTTGAAATGAACACAGGAAGAGTTCACAGAATGAAATTCTGACACAGTGCACCTCATCATCCACAATTATTTATGAAGGCATGTGAAGGTTGATTTTGTGTTGTCATCACTTTGTTAACTCATGAAACAGATTTAATACAGGTATCTAACTTCAAATTGTGTGTGGCAGCATCATAATTTGGTGTCCTGCCTATCCAGCTATGCTCACTTTGTGTCAAAAATTTACACCATTTGTCAGGGAGATTCTATACTGACTCAGTACAGATAGATGTCCTTGCAACGTAGTTGTATGCTGTCGTAGCTCATTGAGATTTCGGCCAGGATCATTTCTGTAGCAAAGCTTTCACCTGCTCTGGCTTTGTGTTGTGCCTGAGAAATTGACACGGCTATTTGCGGCCAATATGAATTGAAAAGTGCATACTTATACTTGACAGTCTTGATTGTCATGAGAAATGTTATCCCAACATTACAGCTTCACTGCTTGCATTCCACCTGACTCCCTCCTGGTATGCCAAGCTCAGGCAGCTGGGGTTTTGAGGTTCTAACTGATGCTACATTTCAGGCCCCTGCACGAGTCCAGCAATTGCAATACAAGTGAACATGCGAACCAGGCAAAGAGTTGGTAGCATTTGAAAGTATCCCCACACTTGAGTAGCTTGGTGACATTTCAACTGAGCTCTTAAATTTAGGTGATAAATTGACAGTGAATCAGCATCTTCATGAAAGGCTGCAAAAATAGCTGAAGCAGGAGGAGACAGTTCAAAGGATAGACCAAATTTATGTCTACCCTACCATAATAATATGTTTCAATCCCTACCCTTGTCAGAAAATGCCCCACACCAAACCACTGTCTGTCTGTTACACCTCTTGTTTAAAAGTAACTGCCAATTTGTGCAAAACCAGTGACAGCTTTCACAGAATCTCTACAGTGTGGAAACCAACCCTTCAACCAAGCAACACAACAACCTTCCGAAGTATGTCCCACCCAGACCAATTCCCCTATTATTGTACATTTACCCTGACTAATGCACCTAACCTGCACATCCCTGAATACTATGGGCAAATTTAGCATGACCGTTCACCTAACCAGCACATTCCTTTACAATTAAAACTGCTCTCCATTGACATGTAATTCTTGCAGAGAACAGACACATCAGATTCCTAATCCAACTATTTGGTTTCAACTCAAACACCAATTGTAAGAGCTGAAAGGCCAATATGCTCACTTCCTGTGCCATCCAGTTGCTGCCTTCACATCTTTTCACAGTGATGTGTTTAAAAATTGAATTTGCTTTGGCTGTTTTCTTCTTTAGTGGTGATACTGTCCAGTGTTGATGCTTTTGATATAAGTTATAATTGCTATCAGGATGAATAAGAGAACACTGACAGAGAACAGATGTGTATATGAAACTAATGAGGACATCTCAACGTTTGAAAGTTGAAAGATCAATTGGCTCATTGAATTTGATTTTGGATGTTGTTCACAGTGCATAAGATAACCAATCTAATGTTTGGAGGTTAGTTCAGGGAAGGTTTGGCAATTGAAAGGAGCCAACTTTATTTTAAAAAGAAAGCTTGTTCTCATCAAATTGAGTTCAGCAGTGCAGAGATTTGGAAATCCCCAACAAGTCGACACTGTAGCATCTGACTGGAGCTGCCAATAATGGTGTCTGAGAGCATGAGTCATCCTGGCAAAGAAATGGCTGTGTATGTACGCGTGTGTGTGTGTGCACAAAGCACTGATCTGTTCATTGCAGAGAGACTAAGAACAAACTGCTGGGACCAAGAGAGGAAGAAGTCAATGAAGTAGAGAAATGTCAGAAGTAGGTAGCTGTCGTTCAACAGGATACCACAGATAGAACTGTATACTTTTAAGACACCTCCACAAAATCCGGTTCAATGTCATTGTATATTGAAATACTGAAATTCAAGCCAAATTGTGACAGAGGTAAGCATCCATTTTAAGAATGTGGTTCAGTGCTGGTGTATATAGACCTGGAAACTACTTGCATATTTTCAGATATCTGACAAAGATCATGCACAATTGTTGCTGAAACAATGAACTTGAAAATGTGCATTTGTGAATGTTCTTGACTCTCCCGTTGGAGTGGATATTTTAAAACATATATAATTCTCATCAATGTCTTAGCTTTCCCTGAACCATTCCTCAGCGTTGCTATTGTAGACCCCCTGATAGCCATCTAGAATACTTGTGTTTGGCTATTATTCAGTTGTCCAAATATGAAGGCAAGAGCCAAAGCATAAAGTGGTGTTCTTCATTTCAATGAAATCATGCAGTGCAGAAGAGGTCCTTTGGTCCATCAAAGCTGCATCGACCCAAACCACTCAAATTGAAGTAACTCCACAGAGGCCGGTATTCCATCACAAAGTCCCCCCTTATTTACACAAGGAGAGTCCTTGACACTGATTCAGCTCCCTCAGAGCCTGGTCTCATAGTGAACAGAACCTCTGGGACTCCTATTTCAGTCAGGGCTCACTGATTGGATCAGGTTAACTGCCCCAGTCAGGGAGCTCAAATTCCATGAGGTCCACTTAGCTGACCTCGTTACAATCACTGTACTCAATCTTTATGAATCCCACTTTCCAGCACTTGGCTCATAACCTTGAATATTATGACATTTCAAATGCTCATCCAATTACTTTTTGAAGATTGTGAGGTTTCCTGCTTCAGTGACCATTCCAGGCAGTTCATCCCAGATTCCCACTGCCCTCTGGTGAATCTGGTTTCCTCAAATTCCCTCTAAACATCTGCCTTTCACCTTAACATTATGCCCCTTTGTTATTGACCCTTCAAATAAATGGTCCAGGTACTTTCTAACCATCCTGCTCAAGCCTCTCATCGTCTTTCACACCTCAATCAGCCTACTCTGTTTTGAAAGAAAAGAACCTGAGCTTCTCCAGACTCTCTTAATGGCTAAACTGGTCCATCCCAGGCAACATCCTGGTGAATCCCCTTTGTACCTACTCCAGCACAATCACATCCTTCTTGTAGTGTGCTGACGAGAACTACACACAGTATATCAGCTATGACCTAACCAAAGTCCTGTGCAACAGCAACATAACCTCCCTGCTCATATAATCCATGCCACGACCATTAAAGGCAGGCATTCCCCCTGCCTTCTTAACTATCCTACTCACCTGGCCTGCCGCTTTCAGGGGTCTGTGGACAGGCACCCCGAGATCCATTCTTATGTCCTCCCATTCATTGTCTTCTTTCTTCTTCCAAAATGCATTATCAGGGCTAAATTCCATCTGCCATTCATCTGCCCATCCGACTAATCCTCTCTGTGCTCCTGTAAGCTAAGTCCTTTCCTTTCACAGTCAAATGACCAGGCTCATCTTTGTGTCATCTCCAAACTTACTTATCATTTCCCCTATATGTTCTTCTCTATCGTTTTTATGTATCACAAACAATAACAGACCCAGCATTGGTCCGTGTGGTATGTCACTCGACACCGGCCTTCAGTCATACAAATAGCTTCTACCACAACACTTTTTTCCATAACAAAGTCAATTTTGGATCCAACTTGCAAGTTATCCTGGATCCCATGAACTTGTAACTTCGTTATCAGTCTTTACTAAAATCCATCTAAACTTCATCAACTGCATGATCCTCATCTACATGCACTCGATCACCACTTTGAAGAATTCACATTTGTGCGCATGACATCTCTCTGGCAAAGCCATGCTGACTATCCCTGATCAAGCCTCAGCTGTCCAAATGGCAAGTAATTCTCTCCTTGGAATTTTCTTGAATAATTTCTCTCCCACTGATGTGAAACGCATTAGTCTGTAATTCCCTGGTTTATCTCACCAGCCTTCTTGAAAAGTGGAGCCATATTAGCTATCCTCTAGTCCTCTCGAACCTCCCTTATGGCCAGAGATGATTTTGAAATTTGTATCAGGCCCTCCTTTGTCTCCCACAGCAGACGAGGATGTAACTCAGCTGGACCTGGGATTTGTCCACTTTTAAGCCTGCTAAAATCTCCAACAGTCCTCACTACTTATGTCAACTCACAGACCTTCTTCCTGAATTCTGAACTGTATCCTCTTTCTCCAAAGTCAAGGTGGATGTGAAGTATTTAATTGATCACCCTACCAATATCCTCCGGCTCCCGGCACCGATATGCCTATGCCTAATGGAACTTACCCTTTCCCTGGGGATCCACTTCCCCTTGATAGACTGACAGAATCCACCAGTGTTCTCTCAAGGCCCATTTTTGTTCTTGTTTTCTTTTTAAACAAACCAAGTTTAAGTCCTGGCTGTTTTGAAGCCTTGAAGGAACTGCATTTGTCCTTCAAAAGGATCAAAAACTTAAGCCAGATATGATCTATCTCTTCTCAGCAAATGACTTTGTGTTTCCAAAATCTGAAATGATCATAAAACTATGAGATCCACAGAGCTAAATCTGATTGTGTGCATCTTCATAGTTTGCTACTGTCACTCGATGGAGGTCAATCAGAATGAGGCAGATGGAAAACCCAATCCCATCACCTTCTAAGCGGACAAGTCAGGTCAAATTGACAATCCAGGGCTTGCTCGTGCACAAATCTTGAGTGGTACCAAAGGTTATGAAAGTGACTTCATGTGTGGAAGCACAGAGTACAGAAGGCAGGAAATTATGCAGTATCTTTATAAAATATGAGTTCAGCCCCAGCTGGAATATTGTCCCCAATTCTGGCTATCATACTTCAAGAAGGATGTGAACATTTTAGAGAAATGCAGTGAACAGATTGATGAAAAGCTTGTGAGGGATTACAGTCAGGTAGATGAAAGGAGAAATTGAGGTTGTCCTCCAAGGGAAATAAGACAGAGTAAATTGTAAAAGCTGACTGAATGAAATGTTGGGACAGAGTAAAGACAGAGTAGCAGTTTTCACTGACTGATGGGTTCATAACCAGAGGCAGCAAATTTAAGGTAATCAACAGAAAAACCTGAGGAAACATAAGGGAAAATTTGCTGACACAATGTAATTAGCATTTAGAATACATGTTCGATAGGGTTGTGAATTCTGATTCATTAGACGTTTCTGAAGAGAAACTTGATGAATACTTGTTAAAAACAATTTATAAAGAGGAGAAAAAGCCAGTGAGTGGGACAGTCTAAGTCATTGCTGACTGGGATTGTGCATTGGAAATCAAGTGCCACAATTTTCAGAGTCGTCATAAATGTGAAAAGGTTTCATCAAACTCACCACAGTACCCAGTTTACCTGACAGACTCAAAAGAAAATACTCACAGGTTTCTGAACTCCTCAAGAAAATACCTCAAACAAATTGTCTTTAACCAGTGACAGTTAGGAAATATGAATTCCTAACTCATAACTCTACAAGCTAAACTCTATCCCTCCTTCAATTTCTCCCTTTCACAAAGAGACAGATGTACATATAAAAGCTCGAAAAACAAAGAAAAATCAGCAAAACAGTCTCTAATGAGTTGCTTTCTTTCTCTTCCTTTCAGTTGCTTTTTAGTGTTTTGGTGTTGACACAAGTCTGTTTGTACACCGATGGTCTCTTTCTTTCACTGGTTGAACATTCCTTCTTTCACTGATTTAAAGATACTTCATTCTCCACTTAGTACAGGATTTGTCGAGAAGGGTGCTTTTTCTTCACAGGCTAGATAGTTCTCTGTTGCACTGACCCCAACAAGCTGTACAAGTTGTCATCACCTGGACAGTAAATAATCTGCTTTTAGTTCTCACTTTTCCAGGGAAAGCAACATTGTATACAAGTTACATTATTCTCCAGTAAATATGATTATTCAAACTGCATCCATCTCTTTGCATAGTCTCCTTGATTTGAAGCAAATCTTCCTTGTTGTCAGTCCACAGCTCTAATAGAAAGGTAGTAAAAAGATGCAGGGCAGAATCTTCTAGGGGCCTGAAAGACATGTACTAGTTCTGGGTATTGAAATGAGGTTCTTGCAAGGCAGTGGTGAATTGCCCATTTATAGGCATTATTGCTAGTTAATGAATGTATTAACTGCACCTCTTGCCTCATTAATATGCAGCATTCTATTGTCCCAACCATCACAATTCTTCATGTGGAAGTCTGAGCAGTACTCAGTGATTTCAACTTGTTGCTGGCTGTGAAAAGCCTCAGTGTTGGTTGGCACACAACAAAATCACAAGAAATATTACCAGCTGCACACAGCTGTTGTTGAAACACTAACACCCAAGAATTGCCAACCCCTCAAAATCCTCACAGTGCTTTTGCATCAATTTCACACCAGTGCAATGTGCCATCAGCTTACACAGCAAACACAGCTAGCAAGCAACCATTTTACAAAATTGTAAGGGAGCAGTCATCACTGGAGTTCAGGAAGGCACCATCAGCCAAGGATTTTCAGCGCAATAAGTCAAGGGCAGTCTCTGATATCAGTCCAGAGATTGGCCACAGTCAGGTTTTTCTCAGTCAGTGGGTCTGTACCTCTGCAGTAGGTCACAGTTAGTCTTGTGGCACTGGAAGGCTAATGCAGCCAGCAAGATATACAGGCATTGGTCAGGGGCCTGGGTACTTCTCATCTTGAGTGAAGCATTTAGGTCAGTAAAGTGAGTGGGCTAAAGTCAGTTGTCAGATCTGTCCACAGGCAAGAAAGGGAAAGGAGATGGGGGAGTGGGAAACAAAGAGGGGCCGCTGCTGCTGGAAGGAGACTCGAGGAGAACCTCCTTGTGGAGATGGTGGATTGCAGGCTGGGGAAAATGAGGATGACAGTTGTGAAGGGGTACAAAACAGCCCACCAAATTTCAGATGACCTGAACAAGACCTCAAGGTCCCATAAACATTTATTTTAAATAAAAGCACAGCGAGGCAGGCAGCCTGGGCTGGTGGCAGGAACAGGGTTGCAACAGGGCACTGTTCCTGCTATTGCCCTCACCACGGGACCCTGTTCCTGCTATTGCTATCACCACGGGACCCTGTTCCTGCTATTGCCCTCACCACGGGACCCTGTTACTGCTATTGCTATCACCACGGGACCCTGTTCCTGGTATTGCCCTCACCACGTGACCCTGTTCCTGCTTTTGCCCTCACCACGGGACCCTGTTCCTGCTATTACCATCACCATGGAACCCTGTTCCTGCTATTGCCCTCACCACGGGACCCTGTTCCTGCTATTGCCCTCACCACGGGACCCTGTTCCTGCTATTGCCCTCACCACGGGACCCTGTTCCTGCTATTGCCCTCACCACGGGACCCTGTTCCTACTATTGCCCTCACCACGGGACCCTGTTCCTGCTATTGCTATCACCACGGGACCCTGTTCCTGCTATTGCCCTCACCACGGGACCCTGTTCCTGCTATTGCTATCACCACGGGACCCTGTTCCTACTATTGCCCTCACCACGGGACCCTGTTCCTGCTATTGCCCTCACCACGGGACCCTGTTCCTGCTATTGCCCTCACCACGGGACCCTGTTCCTGCTATTGCCCTCACCACGGGACCCTGTTCCTGCTATTGCTATCACCACGGGACCCTGTTCCTACTATTGCCCTCACCACGGGACCCTGTTCCTGCTATTGCCCTCACCACGGGACCCTGTTCCTGCTATTGCTCTCACCACGGGACCCTGTTCCTGCTATTGCCGCCCTGGGACCCTGTTCCTGCTATTGTTATCACCACGGGACCCTGTTCCTGCTATTGTTATCACCACGGGACCCTGTTCCTGCTATTGTTATCACCACGGGACCTTGTTCCTGGTATTGCCCTCACCACGGGACCCTGTTCCTGCTATTGCCCTCACCACGGGACCCTGTTCCTGCTATTGCCCTCACCACGGGACCCTGTTCCTGCTATTGCCCTCACCACGGGACCCTGTTCCTGCTATTGCCCTCACCACGGGACCCTGTTCCTGCTATTGCCATCACCACGAGACCCTGTTCCTGCTATTGCCCTCACCACGGGACCCTGTTCCTGCTATTGCCCTCACCACGGGACCCTGTTCCTGCTATTGCCATCATCATGGAACCCTTTTCCTGGTATTGCCAACACCACTGGGCCCTGTTCCTGTTATTGCCGCCACCAAGGGACCCTGTTCCTGCTATTGCCCTCACCACGGGACCCTGTTCCTGCTATTGCCCTCACCACGGGACCCTGTTCCTGCTATTGCCCTCACCACGGGACCCTGTTCCTGGTATTGCCCTCACCACGGGACCCTGTTCCTGCTATTGCCCTCACCACGGGACCCTGTTCCTGCTATTGCCCTCACCACGGGACCCTGTTCCTGCTATTGCCCTCACCACGGGACCCTGTTCCTGGTATTGCCCTCACCACGGGACCCTGTTCCTGCTATTGCCCTCACCACGGGACCCTGTTGCTGCTATTGCCGCCCTGGGACCCTGTTCCTGGTATTGCCGCCACCACGGGACCCTGTTCCTGCTATTGCCGCCACCACGGGACCCTGTTCCTGCTATTGCCCTCACCACGGGACCCTGTTCCTGCTATTGCCCTCACCACAGGAACCTGTTCATGGTATTTCCATCACCAAGGGACCCTGTTCCTACTATTGCTGCCATCACGGGATCGTATTCCAGTTATTGCCATTACCACGGGACCCTGTTCCTGCTATTGCCATCACCACGGGACCCTGTTCCTGCTATTGCCGCCACCACAGGACACTGTTAATGTTATTGCCCTCACCACGGGATCCTGTTCCTGTTATTGCCATCACCACGGGACCCTGTTCCTGCCATTGCCGCCACCATGGGACCCTGTTCATGCTATTACTGCCATTGGACCCTGTTCCTGCTATTGCCCTCAACATGGGACACTGTTCATTCTATTGCCCTCACCACGGGACCCTGTTCCTGCTATTGCCATCACCATGAAACCCTGTTCCTGCTATGTTGCCACCACGCGACCTTGTTCCTGCTATTGCCCTCACCACGGGACCCTGTTCCTGCTATTGCCGCCACCATGGGACCCTGTTCCTGCTATTGCCGCCCTGGGACCCTGTTCCTGCTATTGCCGCCCTGGGACCCTGTTCCTGCTATTGCCGCCCTGGGACCCTGTTCCTGCTATTGCCGCCCTGGGACCCTGTTCCTGCTATTGCCGCCACCATGGGACCCTGTTCCTGCTATTGCCGCCCTGGGACCCTGTTCCTGCTATTGCTGCCATCACGGGACCTTGTTCCTGGTGTTGCCCTCACTACGCAACCCTGTTCCTGCTAATGCCCTCACCATCGGACATTGTTCCTGCTATTGCCCTCACCACGGTACCCTGTTCATGCTATTGCCGCCACCACGGGACCCTGTTCCTGCTATTACATGCCATTGGACCCTGTTCCTGCTATTGCCCTCACCATCGGACACTGTTCATGCTATTGCCCTCACCACGGTACCCTGTTCATGCTATTGCCCTCACCACAGGACCCTGTTCCTGCTATTACATGCCATTGGACCCTGTTCCTGCTATTGCCCTCACCACGGGACCTTGTTCCTGGTATTGCCCTCACCACGGGACTCTGTTCCTGCTATTGCCCTCACCACGGGACCCTGTTCCTGCTATTGCCATCATCATGGAACCCTTTTCCTGGTATTGCCAACACCACTGGGCCCTGTTCCTGTTATTGCCGCCACCAAGGGACCCTGTTCCTGGTATTGCCCTCACCACGGGACCCTGTTCCTGGTATTGCCCTCACCACGGGACCCTGTTCCTGTTATTGTCCTCACCACGGGACCCTGTCCCTGGTATTGTCCTCACCACGGGACCCTGTTCCTGCTATTACCATCACCATGGAACCTTGTTCCTGCTATTGCCCTCACCACGGGACCCTGTTCCTGCTATTGCCCTCACCACGGGACCCTGTTCCTGCTATTGCTCTCACCACGGGACCCTGTTCCTGCTATTGCCCTCACCACGGGACCTTGTTCCTGCTATTGCCCTCACCACGGGACCCTGTTCCTGCTATTGCCCTCACCACGGGACCCTGTTCCTGCTATTGCTCTCACCACGGGACCCTGTTCCTGCTATTGCCCTCACCACAGGACCCTGTTCCTGCTATTGCTATCACCACGGGACCATGTTCCTGGTATTGCCCTCACCACGGGACCCTGTTGCTGCTATTGCCATCACCACGGGACCCTGTTCCTGCTATTGCCCTCACCACAGGACCCTGTTCCTGCTATTGCCCTCACCACGGGACCCTGTTCCTGCTATTGCCCTCACCACGGGACCCTGTTCCTGCTATTGCCATCACCACGGGACCCTGTTCCTGCTATTGCCCTCACCACGGGACCCTGTTCCTGCTATTGCCATCACCACGGGACCCTGTTCCTGCTTTTGCTGCCACCACAGGACCCTGTTCCTGCTATTGCCATCACCACGGGACCATGTTCCTGCTATTGCCCTCACCACGGGACCATGTTCCTGCTATTGCCCTCACCACGGGACCCTGTTCCTGCTATTGCCCTCACCACGGGACCCTGTTCCTGCTATTGCCCTCACCACGGGACCCTGTTCCTGCTATTGCCCTCACCACGGGACCCTGTTCCTGCTATTGCTCTCACCACGGGACCCTGTTCCTGCTATTGCTCTCACCACGGGACCCTGTTCCTGCTATTGCCCTCACCACGGGACCCTGTTCCTGCTATTGCTCTCACCACGGGACCCTGTTCCTGCTATTGCCGCCCTGGGACCCTGTTCCTGTTATTGCTCTCACCACGGGACCCTGTTCCTGCTATTGCTCTCACCACGGGACCCTGTTCCTGCTATTGCTCTCACCATGGGACCCTGTTCCTGCTATTGCCGCCCTGGGACCCTGTTCCTGTTATTGCCGCCATGGGACCCTGTTCCTGGTATTGCCGCCCTGGGACCCTGTTCCTGCTATTGCCCTCACCACGGGACCCTGTTCCTGCTATTGCTCTCACCACGGGACCCTGTTCCTGCTATTGCCCTCACCACGGGACCCTGTTCCTGCTATTGCCCTCACCACGGGACCCTGTTCCTGCTATTGCCCTCACCATCGGACCCTGTTCCTGCTATTGCCCTCACCACGGGACCCTGTTCCTGGTATTGCCCTCACCATCGGACCCTGTTCCTGCTATTGCTGCCATCACGGGATCGTATTCCAGTTATTGCCCTCACCACGGGACCCTGTTCCTGCTATTGCCGCCACCATGGGACCCTGTTCATGCTATTACTGCCATTGGACCCTGTTCCTGCTATTGCCCTCACCACGGGACCCTGTTCCTGCTATTGCCGCCACCATGGGACCCTGTTCATGCTATTACTGCCATTGGACCCTGTTCCTGCTATTGCCCTCACCACGGGACCCTGTTCCTGCTATTGCCATCACCATGAAACCCTGTTCCTGCTATGTTGCCACCACGCGACCTTGTTCCTGCTATTGCCCTCACCACGGGACCCTGTTCCTGCTATTGCTGCCACCATGGGACCCTGTTCCTGCTATTGCCGCCCTGGGACCCTGTTCCTGCTATTGCCGCCCTGGGACCCTGTTCCTGCTATTGCCGCCCTGGGACCCTGTTCCTGGTATTGCCGCCATGGGACCCTGTTCCTGTTATTGCCGCCCTGGGACCCTGTTCCTGGTATTGCCGCCATGGGACCCTGTTCCTGTTATTGCCCTCACCACGGGACCCTGTTCCTGCTATTGCCATCACCACGGGATCCTGTTCCTGCTATTGCCATCACCACGAGACCCTGTTCCTGCTATTGCCCTCACCACGGGACCCTGTTCCTGCTATTGCCCTCACCATCGGACCCTGTTCCTGCTATTGCCCTCACCACGGGACCCTGTTCCTGCTATTGCCCTCACCACGGGACCCTGTTCCTGCTATTGCCCTCACCACGGGACCCTGTTCCTGCTATTGCCCTCACCACAGGATCCTGTTCCTGCTATTACATGCCATTGGACCCTGTTCCTGCTATTGCCCTCACCACGGGACCCTGTTCCTGCTATTGCCATCACCATGAAACCCTGTTCCTGCTATGTTGCCACCACGCGACCTTGTTCCTGCTATTGCCCTCACCACGGGACCCTGTTCCTGCTATTGCTGCCACCATGGGACCCTGTTCCTGCTATTGCCGCCCTGGGACCCTGTTCCTGCTATTGCCGCCCTGGGACCCTGTTCCTGGTATTGCCGCCATGGGACCCTGTTCCTGTTATTGCCGCCCTGGGACCCTGTTCCTGGTATTGCCGCCATGGGACCCTGTTCCTGTTATTGCCCTCACCACGGGACCCTGTTCCTGCTATTGCCATCACCACGGGACCCTGTTCCTGCTATTGCCATCACCACGGGATCCTGTTCCTGCTATTGCCATCACCACGAGACCCTGTTCCTGCTATTGCCCTCACCACGGGACCCTGTTCCTGCTATTGCCCTCACCACGGGACCCTGTTCCTGCTATTGCCCTCACCATGGGACCCTGTTCCTGCTATTGCCCTCACCACAGGACCCTGTTCCTGCTATTGCCCTCACCACAGGATCCTGTTCCTGCTATTACATGCCATTGGACCCTGTTCCTGCTATTGCCCTCACCACGGGACCCTGTTCCTGCTATTGCCGCCACCACAGGACACTGTTCATGTTATTGCCCTCACCACGGGACCCTGTTCCTGTTATTGCCATCACCACGGGACCCTGTTCCTGCTATTGCCCTCACCACGGGACCCTGTTCCTGCTATTGCCCTCACCACGGGACCCTGTTCCTGCTATTGCCCTCACCACGGGACCCTGTTCCTGCTATTGCCCTCACCACGGGACCCTGTTCCTGCTATTGCCCTCACCACGGGACCCTGTTCCTGCTATTGCCCTCACCACGGGACCCTGTTCCTGCTATTGCCCTCACCACGGGACCCTGTTCCTGCTATTGCCCTCACCATGGGACCCTGTTCCTGCTATTGCCCTCACCACGGGACCCTGTTCCTGCTATTGCCCTCACCATCGGACCCTGTTCCTGCTTTTGCTGCCACCACGGGACCCTGTTCCTGCTATTGCCCTCACCATGGGACCCTGTTCCTGCTATTGCCCTCACCACGGGACCCTGTTCCTGCTATTGCCCTCACCACGGGACCCTGTTCCTGCTATTGCCCTCACCATCGGACCCTGTTCCTGCTATTGCCCTCACCACGGGACCCTGTTCCTGCTATTGCCCTCACCATCGGACCCTGTTCCTGCTATTGCCCTCACCATCGGACCCTGTTCCTGCTATTGCCCTCACCACGGGACCCTGTTCCTGCTATTGCCCTCACCATCGGACCCTGTTCCTGCTATTGCCCTCACCACGGGACCCTGTTCCTGCTATTGCCCTCACCACGGGACCCTGTTCCTGCTATTGCCCTCACCACGGGACCCTGTTCCTGCTATTGCCCTCACCATCGGACCCTGTTCCTGCTATTGCCCTCACCACGGGACCCTGTTCCTGCTATTGCCCTCACCATCGGACCCTGTTCCTGCTATTGCCCTCACCACGGGACCCTGTTCCTGCTATTGCCCTCACCACGGGACCCTGTTCCTGCTATTGCCCTCACCATGGGACCCTGTTCCTGCTATTGCCCTCACCATGGGACCCTGTTCCTGCTATTGCCCTCACCACGGGACCCTGTTCCTGCTATTGCCCTCACCACGGGACCCTGTTCCTGCTATTGCCCTCACCACGGGACCCTGTTCCTGCTATTGCCCTCACCACGGGACCCTGTTCCTGCTATTGCCCTCACCACGGGACCCTGTTCCTGCTATTGCCCTCACCACGGGACCCTGTTCCTGCTATTGCCCTCACCACGGGACCCTGTTCCTGGTATTGCCCTCACCATCGGACCCTGTTCCTGGTATTGCCCTCACCACGGGACCCTGTTCCTGCTATTGCCCTCACCACGGGACCCTGTTCCTGCTATTGCCCTCACCACGGGACCCTGTTCCTGCTATTGCCCTCACCACGGGACCCTGTTCCTGGTATTGCCCTCACCATCGGACCCTGTTCCTGCTATTGCCCTCACCACGGGACCCTGTTCCTGGTATTGCCCTCACCACGGGACCCTGTTCCTGGTATTGCCCTCACCATGGGACCCTGTTCCTGCTTTTGCTGCCACCACAGGACCCTGTTCCTGTTATTGCCATCACCACAGGACCCTGTTCCTGTTATTGCCATCACCACGGGACCCTGTTCCTGCTATTGCCATCACCACGGGACCCTGTTCCTGCTATTGCCCTCACCACAGGACCCTGTTCCTGCTATTGCCATCGCCATGGGAACCCTATTCCTGCTATTGCCATCGCCATGGGAACCCTGTTCCTGCTATTGCCATCGCCATGGGAACCCTGTTCCTACTGTTGCTGCCACCACAAGATTCCTGATCAGTTATCTGAATGATCAGTGAGCCGAGCAAAATACCTGCCGTCCACTTCGATCGGATAACCAAGGTTATTCTCTAATTGGAACGGTGGGCCAGGGTAAGAACAGTTGGGAACAGGGTAATATGGGAACCAGGATCACCTACAGTCAGGAGGACCCTGGCTTCTGTGTCTGACTACACCTGGTACTGTCATCAGAGAGACCAGGAAGGGAGAAAGCTGGGTAAGTGCAGGCTCATGTCGTGTGTTGGTGGGGACCTGCGCAAATGAGAAAGCGAAGACAGAAAGGGCTTCAATTTCACATAGAGCTTCAAACGAGAGTCCGTTACCCAAAGTGAGCTCGCTCTTGTGTTCCATCACGGTGAAAATCAAACCTTCACATTGTGAAAGAGAATGGCTGCCACCACACGCGCACACGGCGGGTAGTGGAAATATCTCAATCTGTGAGGGAGGATTCTGAAAGACCCATCAATGTGGGGGCAAAAACATAACACACAAACCAATGCACTGTACAGGACCCTAACTGTGAGCTTGGTGAATTGCTGGTTCCCTCCATGCTGAACAGATGTGGGTTCATTCCACACCAAAACATGTTCACACTGAGGCCAGGGAAAATTTCAGGCTGTTTGACCAAGAGGGACAATGATGCCAGCAGATTCCATTGCATTGTACATGTCTTGTTCACCTTCCTTTCTAAAGGCTCAACACAGATATTGATCCAGGATACATTCCTCCACATCCATTGAATCTGCTCCCACCACATTTCCAGGCAGTGCATTCCAGACCCAAACTACTCGCAGTGTGAAAAGGTTTATTACACGTCATCCTTGCTTCGTTTGCATCTCACAATTGTACACAATACTTCAGGATGAGGTCTAATAGGTGTCTTAGCACGTTCAATGTCATTCCCTTGCTCTTGTGTTCTGTGCCCCTGTTAATAGGATGCAGAAATGTGACAGTGTGATTTAGACAAGCTGAGTGAGTGAGCTAATGCATGGCCAATGCAACATAATACGGATAAATGTGAGTTATCCACTTTGGTCGCAAAAATAGGAAGGCAAATTGTACAAAAATGGCTATAAATTGAGAGAGGGGAATATTCAACAAGACCTGGGTGTCTTCAAGCACCAGTTGCTGAAAGTAAGTGTGATGGTGCAGCAGACAATAAAGAAGTAAACAATGTTGGTCTTCACAGCCAGAGGATTCCAGGACTGGAACTTGCTGTAGCTATATCGGGCATTAGTGAGGCCACACCGGGAATATTGTGTGGAGATTTGGTCTCCTTTTCTGAGGAAGATTGTTCTTCCTATAAGAGGGAGTGCAATGAAGATTTACCGAATTGATTCCTGGCATGGCAGGGCTCACATATGACCATAAAATCATAAGACCTAGGAGGAGGAGTTGATTTCTGGCCCATCGAGCCTGCTCCACCATTCAATAAGATCATAGCTGATCTTTTTGTGGACTCCGATTCACTTACCCACACTCTCCCCCCCCCGTATCCCTTAATTCCTTTATTGTTCAAAAAACATGACTACCTTAGCTTTCAAGATGTTTACTGAAGTAGTGTTCGCCACTTCACTGGGCAAGGAATTCCATAGATTAACAACCCTCTGGGTGAAGAAGTTCCTTTTCAATTCAGTCCTATATCTGCTCCCCTGAATTCTGAGGCTGTACTTTCTTGTCCTAGCTTCACCTCTATTTCTATCTTATCTATTCCTTTCATAATTTTATATGTTTCTAAAAGTTGCCCCTCAGTCTTCTGAATTCCATTGAATATAATCCCAATCTACTCAGTCTTTCTTTATAAGCCAACCCCCTCAACACCAGAATGAACCTCGTGAACCTCCTCTGCACCCCTTCCGGTGCCAGTACATCCTTTCTCAAGACCTTAGAATGTGTCAAAGTAAATAAATCCTGGGACCTCGTCAATGTATCTCAGAACACAGTGGAAAGCTAGGAAAGAAATTGCAGATCCCTAACAGAGATTTTGGATCATCAACAAACACGATTGAGTGCGAGAAGATTGGAGGGTGGCTTATAATTTGCAATTAATTAAGGAAGACTGCAAGGAAAAGCCAGGGGCCTTATCGAGGCTTACAAGATCCTGAATGGCACAGATAAACTGAATAGTCAAGGTCTTTTTCCCAGAATAGGGGAGTTTAAAACTAGAGGGCATAGGTTTAAGGTGAGAGGGGAAAGATTTAAAAGGGAGGGTCAACATTTTACACAGAGGGTGGTATGTGTACGGAACGAGCTGCCAGAGGAAACGGTGGAGGCTGGTGCAAGTACAGCATTTATAAAACATTTGGACTGCTACATGAATCAGAAGAGTTCAGAAGGATATGGGCCAAATGCTGGCAAATAAGATGAGTTCAGTTTGAGAAACCTGGTCATGGGATCATAGAATCCCTACAGTGTGGAAGCAGCCCATTTGGCCCATTGAGTGCACACCAACTCTCCAAACAGCATCCCATTTCCACCCTCAACCTTATCCCTGTAACCTTACACTTTCCTGGATACAATGGGCAATTTTGCATGGCCAATCCACCTAACCTCGACATCCTTGGACTGTGGGAGGAAACCGTCGTGCCCGGAGGAAATCCACACAGACGGGGGAGAATCTGCAAACTCCACAAAGTCACCCAATTGTGGAATTGAACCCATGTACGTGGCACTATGAGGCAGCAGTGCTAACCTCTGAGTCACTGTGCCCCCATGGTCATCATGGATGAATTGAGCCAAATTGTCTGCTTCTGTGCTGTGAGATTTTATGACACTACATCTCAGTATCTGTGCTTCAGTCATGCTTTCAGTTGTAGAGGATGCATGGCTGGGGCCGTGGAGAACATGGGAGTGGTCCTTTCTAGCATCTCCTGATGCTGCTGGACCTGGCTCCCCATGGCAGCAGCCATCCTGTCCATGGAAGCAGTTAGATATTCAACTGTTTGAGATAGCTGAACTATGACAGCCTCGAGGTTATGAGGGTCATTGCCTCCCAGATACCTTCCTACTGCTCCTGTTCCTCGTTGTGTATTTCAATGAAGTCCAATATGGCCGATGCTAAAGGGTTCTCTCCTGCCTGGGGCTCAGCAAGTGTCCAGTCTCTGGCAGTCCTCCGAGTGCTAGAAGCCAGGAACATTTCTTCCTTGCTGAGGTGCAGACTGTGAAAGTGAGGTGCATACCATTTTGTGCTCCATAACATTTTAAATCTGACATTCCCACCCAGGTCAGTGTCTGAACAGGCAGGGGTTGCAAGAGGCAATTCTTTATATGAGGCCTTGGAATTCTCTTCCTTGGAGATCGAAGAGGTGGCTTCTGGTGGAATAGCTTGTTTCTCCACCGGGGCCATGGCCATCCTGCTGGTATCTTCAAGACATAGGAGAGAGAAGGTATCACAGTCAGTTGTTTGATGTAATATGCAATGAATAACATTGACAATAGTGTTCATGGGTGAGTTGCAGTTTAATGAAGTGTGGTACTTACGCAGTCAGTGGGTTATCAATATCTCAGTTTCCCACAGGAGCAGTCCCATTTTTCTCTCCTAATGGATGAGATTCTTGATGGAAATCTGACAGTGGTGAGTTGGGGAACCAGCTGTGACTCATTCCGCCCTATCAAGGGGGCATTTTCTCATCAGAGATGGAGGGCTCAAGTGAGATGAGGATCAGTGGCCTAGTTATCACTTGTGGTAGAAGTGGGAGAAAGATGCCCCAGGTGAGAGAATAAGCAATAAAGAAGCCTTGGAGTTTTAATGATGTGGCAGATTGAAAGGATTCAACAGCCGCTCAGGAAAGATTCTGCACGCATTGGCTTTGGTGGGAGATGGATGCAGCAAGAGAGACAAACTGAGTATGGTGTATACAAGCGAAGAGTATGGCACTTGCCCTGAGAGAGTGGAGAGTTTCCTGTGACACTGCTGGCTCGCCAATTCTCTGGACTGTATGTACAGCACTGAACCAGGTGACCACCACAGACGCTAGCGGGGCCTGATGGTATGGACACCTCTGCTGATCCTCAGGGGAAAAGAGGACACTCTAGGTTCCTGTCAGGAAATCACACGGCATATTCTCAGACATCTTTGGAAAGACTGTCCAGAGTTTCAGAATGCCAGTATTTGTCTGGGTGTGAAGTGGCATTTTAAAGATGGCCCAGGTGCCAGAGATGCTCGTCTTCCATCAGATGCCTGGTGAGTGGCATGTTATTCTGGGAATAGCGGCAAGTAAGATCGGGCAAGAAACAGGCAAGAATAGTGCCATAAGGACAGGGTAGGTAATTAATTAGGCATGTTTGGTAAAATGTGGTAAAAGATCTTGCTTGGCCTTGCAGAGCAAACCCTCTGTGACACTCAACAAACTAGAATCGCAATGCAGTGGTGATTCCAGGAGAACAGCATTCTGCAGGGATATTCTTCAGGTCAACATTTACCACTTCAATTGATATTCATAATGTGTGTCTTTCTGTGTGGAAAGGAACCTACATCCAGAGAAATTGCACAAATTTAAAATTAAACAATTTAAGATAATTATCTTGCAACGCAGATAATAATTGAATATTATGTTGCATTTTACAACATTTCACATTTGCAGCACTGAAATCAAAATGTGAACTGTTACGAAGCTGTGATAAATTGTTTGTTTTGTTTTGTGTTCTGTTATGTAATACTTAAACAAATTGAGGCCTTGTATATACTTAACAATAATTAATATTATGAATCATTGTAGAGCTTTTGTGCTATAGAACCAATTCCATCTCCTGTTTCAAGAGAATTTTCGTTATCAGAAGAGCAGTGGCATACTGAATGATTCAACTTAAGTAGTTGGGACAGTCAGTGTTGTTGATATGGAGCAATGATACTCTTTGTGGTTTTCAGCTTGAAGTGCAAAACTAAATGTGTAATTTGATTTGATTTATTGTTGTCACACCCCGAGATACAGTGAAAAGCATAAAATCTAACCTGTGGTTTTTAATTGTAAATATTTTGTTGTATGTAATCTTGAATCTTTTTGTCAGTCATCCAGTTATTTGATTTTTTGATTATTTCTATTAATTTTATTGATTTCATTACATCATTTAAAGTTGTGATGTATGATGAACATGAGCGATCAATCAAACATAAAATCTCATATTCACAGAGTTTCTTAAGTACATGGCTCAGAAACTTAAATGTTTCATGCACAATCAATGACTTTGATATGGACTATGAAACAAGCAAGTACACTTTGTTGACAGGAAAAGCAGGGTTCTTTTGGTCACAAACAAAAGAACTTGTATTTCTCCTGCACCTTCCACAAGCTCAGGACATCTCCAAGTACTTTGCGGTCAATCAAGTAGTATTGCAGCATTGGAACCTTGAAAACACAGCAGCCAATTTGCACAAAGCAAGATCCCTCAAACAGCAAAGAAATTGTGATTTATTTCAGGAGTTTACTGAAGATGAATTTTGGCTTGGGCACTGGGGAGAACTTTGTGGTTGATCTTTGAATAGTGCCATGAAACTGTTTCACTGTCACATCTGAAAGATGGCACCACCAGCAATGCAGCCAGCATTCAGCTTGACATTGGAGTCTCAGCCTGAATGTTGTGCTGACATCTGTGATGTGGCCCTTGAACTCAGGATCATCTGGTTCAAAAAGCGTGAAGTCAAGCGACCAGTGACATTGTTCTTATTTAAACCGTCTCCTGCGAGGCCCTTATTGAATATCACACCAAAAGGCAACTTTTCAGTGGCCTGAAACAAGTAGAAATTATATGCAGGTTTTCTCTCAACAGTCAATTAAAATAAATAAAAACTTTGATCTCAATAAAAATTGAAAGCTAGTGGTCCACAATCCTTCAATTTAGAAATTGTAAGTTAGGCAATACTGGAAACATTGCTCATCAAAGATGTGTTTCTGGCAAATTCTAAGCAAAACAAACTTTTATTGACCTGTCAACAGCCTGCTCCATAACTGTGGTTTCCCGCCCACTGTGGTTGACAGGGCCCTCAACCAGATCCAGCCTAACACCCGTACTTCCGTCCTTGCCACTTCCCATCACTCACAACAGCATGATAAGGTCCCCCTTTTCCTCCCTTTTCATCCCACCAGCCTCTGTATTGAAAGGATCATTCTCCACCATTTCAGATAACCCCAGCAGAACACCACCACTACCAAATACATTCTCCCCTCACTCCCTGCATTTTGCAGGGGTCATTCCCTCTGGGACATCCTTGTCCATTCATCAACCGTCAACACCACGGCATCTTCCCATGTAAGCACAGAAGATGCAGCACCTGTCCCTTCACCTCCTCCATACTCACCATCCAAGGCCCCAAACAAACTTTTGAGGTGAAGCAGCATTTCACCTGTACTTCCTCCAATCTTGTGTATGGTATTCACTGCACCCAATGTGGCCTTTTTTATATTGGAAAAACCAAACACAGACTGGGTGACCACCTCAATTCACAAGCGTGACCCCAACCTTCTCGCAGCTGGTCATTTTAGCAAGATGTCCTGCTCACATGTCCACATGTCTGTCCTTGGCATGCTGCAGTGTTCCAGTGAATCACAGCACAAACTGGAGGAACAGCATCTCATTTTCAGACTTTACATCCTTCTGAACTTCATATCGAGTTCAACTCCTTCAAATTGTAAACCAACACCTGTTCCTTCCCTTTTAGCTTTACTTACTACATTCTTTGTCACTGTTTCTCTGCTCCCCCCACCTCAATAGGACTGTCTGTTCTTCCCAGTCTGGCATTTCGAGATACCATTGTTCCACCATTCTCACATTCCAGTCACCTAGTCTAAACTATCAATATCTTTTCTTCCCCAGCACGCTACAGCCCACACACCCCATCCCGCTTGCTTCACTGCTGCCCCCTGCACACTTCACTTCAGCTATGATGAAGAGTCATCTAGACTCAAAACATGAGGTTTCTCTCTGTCCAAGAATGCTGCCTGACCCACTGTGAGCTCCAGCATTTGTGGTTTTCAGTCCAGAATATCAGCAACTGCACAAATTTGCTGCTAACCTCTGAGTAGGTCTGGATTAAAAATGTGACTCTGAAACTCTGAAGAATTATTTCTTGGCTCAGTTTGTTTTGGCCTAGAGATCTACTTGAAGTCTACCTCACATAGGATGAGATAGCTTAGGATAGATGTCTGATCAACTGGTTAAGTAACAGTCTGACATACTCAAACTCACGGAATCACACCATGCATTCAATGTTCCAGACAACACTGTCACCATCCCCGATATGTCCTGATGCATATGCATCTGTCCGAGACAATATCAGTAAGATTACATTTGTGGGCGGCACGGTGGCACAGTGGTTAGCACTGCTGCCTCACAGTGCCAGAGACTCAGATTCAATTCTCGGCTCAGGCAACTGTCTGTGTGGAGTTTGTACATTCTCCCCATGTCTGCGTGGGTTTCCTCCGAGTGCTCCAGTTTCCTCCCACAGTCCAAAGATGTGCAGGTTAGGTGAATTGGCCATGCTAAATCACCCATAGTGTTAGGTGAAGGGGTAAATGTAGGCGAATGGGTCTGGGTGGGTTGCTCTTCGAAGGGTCGGTGTGGACTTGTTGGGCTGAAGGACCTGTTTTCCACACTGTAAGTAATCTAATTGATCTAATCTAATCGCATCTAAGAGTGACCTCCCAAATAGTCCTTGTGGAGATGAAGACCCATTTTTGTATTGAAAATATTTTCCATCGTGTTATAGGGCACTATCGCCATGCTTAATGGGACAGACTTTAAACGATTGAGCAACTCAAGACAGGATATCCATCAGGCAGCCGAATCGTAGTTCGACACAATTTGTGACTTCATAGCCAGGCATGTCTTCCCCTCAGTCATTACCATTAAGCTTGGTGTCTTGAAGAGTACAGAAGGGACAGCATCAAATATCCCTAAAAAATGAGGTTTCAACTTGGTGAAGTTACAAATTGGGATTTCTTGCATGCCAAACAGCAGAAGCAGGAAGTGACAGAGAGAGTGAAGCAATCTCATAACCAGTGGATAAGACCTAAGCTCTGCAGTCCTCTCACTTCCAGAGTCAAATTGTGATGGACAATTAAATGTGCTGGAGGAGGAGGCTCCACAGACATTATCATCTTCAGGGATGCTGAGGTCATCAGGACAAAAGATAGGCTGAAGATTGTCACAAATGCGAGGCAATGATAATTTCAGAAAATCTGACCAGTAGCTCATGACATTCAGTGTCCTGTGAAAACTAATGTGGCACTACTGAATGGCTTGACTTCACTCGAACCTACCTTGTAGTGCAGCTCCATCACATCCTCACCTCCATGACCACTTGATGAAGGCAATTTCCAAGATAAAAGCAAATCAACCTGTCAAGAACTTGGCAATCACAAACTTGGAAGCATTAGTATGAGTGTTTTGGACATCATCAGTGATGCTCTTTGTCTCCTCCATGGCCAAGATCTGTGTATGCACCCTCACCTCATTGAAACTAGTTTTCAGTTCCACATTTAATTATTTATTTGAATTTTAGGTTCTACCAGTTCCATGATGGAATTTGAACTGATGTCCCCTGAGACTTGGCCTCTGGATAACTTGTCCAATGACATGACTATGATAATAATAATCTCACACCCTTCTAGACCTATTGCCTCACCTTCAGAATACAACTCTCAACTGATGAAACTTTGTATGCCTAATGGAGTTCAGAAGAAGACTCAAACACGCGATCTGTGAAATATCTGACATAGAAGATCATTGGCTTCCATTTTCAGCAAAGTTATAGGCAATCTTAAACTTCATCCATACAAAACATGGCAAATGTGGATAATTGATGAATAAATCAAAATGGAAAACCCTCCACTTTGTGACTGTGATTACCAAGAATGGACTGTGGGGAGCTTGTACCTATCAATGACCAGATCACAAATTTGAAAGCGACATTACAGTGATGCTACACTGCTCCTCCTGACCCAATGATCTGACTGGATGTAAAATTACAGATGGTGCTGTACACGTCTACCAGCCAGATGGAAAAAGCAGAAAGAGAGCATGCATTCTTCCTGATGCCTAAGCATTTCTTTTTCAGCTCAAGGAATAAAAAGGTCAGGAGCAACATGGTTATGTAAGTGGCTGAATAACAACAGCCAGCGCAGTGGTTAGCAGGTATCTTTCAGACTGGAAAGATGTTTACACTGAGATTTCTCCAGGTTTTAATGTCAGGACCTCCTGCTCTTCTTGATATATTTTGATAGCATAGACTTCAGTGTGCAAGCCTCCATTTCAAAATTTGTGGAGGTTTTGTGAACTGTTGCAAGATTGTATGAAACCACAGGAAGACAAAGATATGCTAGTTATATGGGCAAACAAGTGGCCAATGATCTAGAGTGTGGAAGAAATTTGAAGTGATTTATTTTGGTGGGGAGAATGGGACAGACAATACAAGGTAAGGGACACAATTATAAAGGGAGTAGAGGGTCAGAGCAACTGGGGATATGTTGGCTCAAATCATGAAAACTGGCATTGGAGGTTGAACAGTTGAAAAAGCATACAGGATGCTGATCTTCATAAATCAGGGTGCCCAGTCAAAAAGCAAAAAGGTTATTATGAATCTGTGTAAGACACTGATTCACCATTAACTTGAGTATTAAATCCAATTAGACAAGGATGTGAAGGCGTGAGAAAGGATGCAGAAAAGACTCTCAAAAATAATTGTAAGAATGAAGAACTTCAGTCATGTGGTTAGATTGGAAAATGTGAGATAAAAAGAGGAAGTGCTGGAGAAACTCAGCTAGTCTGGTACCATCTGTAAAGAGAGAAAAAGTTCATGTTTCAAGTCTGTTATGAATCTTCTACGGAACTAATCAAATCAAATCAAATTTGATTTTGCGCTAATAAGGACATCTGCAGTGTCATTAACAGAATTTGGAAGACTCTAAAACATGTTCAGTAGTTTTGCTGCATAATAAACAATCAGCTGACCAAAACAAAAACTTACAGTAGAACCAATACATACAGAAAGAAAACTGTTGAAATAAATACCCTAAATAAATGGGCCATCGGAATTGTAATATGTTTGCCAATTACAGCCCAGTTATTATTTCACTATTCATTCTGTTTGATCCTTGGCATTAATGCCAGAAACATGTCACCTGAACTATTTGTGAAATGGCTTTAACTCAAGAAGTTTTTCAAGACATTGCTTGTCATTTGGTATGCTTTCCTTGATTGGTCAGAGTCTTGAGTACAGGAGTGGGGACGTTATGTTGCGACTGTATAGGACATTAATTAGGCCACTGTTGGAATATTGTGTGCAATTCTGGTCTCCTTCCTATCGGAAAGATGTTGTGAAACTTGACAGGGTTCAGAAAAGATTTACAAGGATGTTGCCAGGGTTGGAGGATCTGAGCTATAGGGAGAGGTTGAACAGGCTGGGGCTGTTTTCCCTGGAGCGTCAAAGGCTGAGGGGTGACCTTATAGAGGTTTACAAAATTATGATGGGCATGGATAGGATAAATAGACAAAGTCTTTCCCCTGGAGTCAGGGAGACCAGAACTAGAGGGCATAGGTTTGGGGTGAGATGGGAAAGATATAAAAGAGAGCTAAGAGACAACCTTTTCAAGCTAGAGGATGTGGTGGAGGCTGGTACAATCACAACATTGAAGAGGCATTTGGATGGGTATGTGAATAGGAAGAGTTTGGAGGGATATGAGCCATGTGCTGGCAGATGGGGCTAGATTGGGTTGGGATATCTGGTTGGCATGGACGAGTTGGACCGAAGGATCTGTTTCCATGCTGTACATCTCTATGTCTCTATTTCTGTTTTTTTCCCCATCTTTCTAGATTTTTCTTTTCATTCAGTGATATTACTTACATTATGAAGGTCAAAGAGGATGTGCAGGGGAGTTAACACGTATGATCCTTGAATAGTGACCTGTTTAAAGGAGAATGGAATATTGCCATTTAAGACAAGGGAAAGTAGAGACATTTAACTGCAGCCGTCCAAGACATGAGTGGGATCTGAGCTGCAGTATTGCAGCCAGTTTTAGTTTCTTTGTTTGCAAAACCTATTTTTGGTTCAGAAGCAGTTCAGAGAAGGCTGTCTAAACTCATTCCTGAGATGATGCACTTCTGTTATTCCGAAAGGAAATGGCCACAGGCGTTTCGAAGAATGAATGATGATCTGACTGAATGATACAGGAACTTAAGGGGACTGGAAAGAATGGATCTCCAAAGGATATTTTCTCTTGTTGGGAGACTAAAACTAGGGGTCATAGTTTAAGAATAAAAGGTCTTCAGTTTAAGACAAAGTCACTGTTTTAAGAAAAAGATAAAGAATTTTCATTTTTAAAAAATGAATTGTCTTTCCCAGAAGATGTTGTGGCCAAGTCTTTAAATGTATTCAAGGCCAAGTCAAACAGATCTTTGATAATGTAGAGAGTCCAAAGTTGTTGGTGATAGACAGGAAAGTGAAGCTGAGACCACAACCAGATCACCCATAATCTTATTGAATGGCAAAGCCTGAAGTGCCAAATGGCTTGCTAAGTTCCCATGTTTTCTGAAGAATGTAATGTGATAAAACTGATATCATCACATAGTCAGCTCATTGGGGACACACTGGTCCTCAGACAGTCCAAGGTTTGATGCCCTATTTGTTCTGAGTTGGCTGCATTGACAGTTGGAACACAGTGGTTGACTCTTAGCTCCAGAGTTCAGAATGGACAAAAATCATTGAAGTCATTGGTCTTAATCGCCATTGTCTGATCCCTAAATATTTCACAAACTATGGATGTACATGCATCAATCCATCTGATATGTAAAATAATTAGGAAGCACTTCTGCACAGATACTGTGGGTGGAAATCTCTGGTTGTTTGACCAATCAACATTTTAGTGAGGAATCCGGAACAATGGCAAAGAAGTGAATTTAATATATAGAGCAGCCTTATTCTCAACCAATATCAGAACTGTCTTGAGATGAATAATGGAACGAACAGAACACGAACAGGACTCCCATTCCTATGCTACCAGGATGTCTTCACCAATCTGCACCATATTGACACCACCAATGGACAATAAGACTATCAGTGCACTGAAATCTTCCTGCTTCACCACACCAGAACAGATATATTTTACATAATCAGATGAACATACAAAGAGATTTAAATGTAATACAGCTTTGCAACGTTTCTACATTTACCACAGTACATTTACCTTTGACAGTGACCCACACATTTTCTTCTTTGGGGCCACCACTCACTTCAAACTTTGGCATATGAAATGCTATCACCACATTAGGTGCTAGCTAATTCATGTGGAATATATGCTTTTCTGCTTCCGCTCAGAAAGGTTGTGGATTGGGATGTGGAGTGCTGTGAAATGCTGTGCCATTTTGGTCCATTGGCAATCTGATGTCTTGGGTTGAGAGTGACAAAAGCACCATTTAAAATACTTCCTTCATGATACATCTTCCAATCTATCTCATTGACTGTGCTTTTCATGTGCATGCCTTTGTTGAAATATATGTTTGTGAGGATGAAACCTTAGCCCTGAATGATACTGATCCACAGCTCAGGAAAGAGCATGGTCTCACCTTTTCTTTACCCGCATGATGCTTCTGTAGGCTATAATGTTGCAGGGATTACAAACTTCGAATTCTTTCACTGTCCTAAAGTTTGGTTCAGTTCAGTGTATCTCACTGTGAAAACAAACATCACCATGACACTGTATATTTAAGAAGCAAAGGGATGATGAGAGACATTCAATAAAACTTTAGCACATCACACACATCATGAAGGAAACATGCAATTCAGTGGTGTTACAACTCCATCTGTAAAAGAACTGTATCAAGACTTTGAATTAAAAGTTACAGCTAACACATGAGCTCTTCAACCATTGCTGGTTGTCAGCAACAAAGCTTAATGTGTATTGGATTTTTGCATTTGTTTTCATATACAACAAGATAATGCTTACTCACATACTTGTGTTGACTTTGAACCTGCTGAGTAGAAATGCTGGGTAGCATAGCTGCTGTTTAAATGATTGTCATATTTTTCTGCACTTGGTTCCAAAGCTTGAAGGAAATTTTGTGAACATTCTTGATTGTGGTGCCCTGTTCTTGCTCGTAGGCCTGCATTTTTTTCTGTGGAGGCAGCATTTTAAAAACATGTGAATTCGTTGTTCTCTTATGGATCTCTTCTCATGCAGAGACACCCCCATGATATTTTAACATAAACCTCTGTGAAAGGGGGAAATTTTGCTCTTGAGCAAAATTGAAACCAGCTGCCAAATCTCAGTGTTTTCTCGCACAATTTCAATAACATTTCCAAGAATAATTATTTACATCCATTTAACTATAGTATACCAGAGGTCATAAACATAATGGTGACTATCTAAATTGTCTCGCTGGTGATGAGAATAATTTGCAGCCTGGACTGAATGTACAAATACTTACAATACGACTCACCTGAGCCTACCAATCAAAAGAACAATACAGCTAATTAAATCAAAGGAGTAATTTTGTATTTGCATCAGACACAATGTGATACTTGTGCAAATCAAACAAGCGAGTCAAACTTTGCAACTTTTGTACCAAAAAGAGTTAATTCTGTTAACCAACGGCAACATAAAGGCCAGTGAGATTGAGAAAGTGTCATTTGGTACTCAGATCTTTGTGTGATGATTATTCTATATCAAGCTGTTGATATGCAGTGTTAGACACCTGTTCGTGTAAATATGATTATGAAAAGGACCAATTCACCGTATAAATGAAAAGGTGACAGATTTACAATGATTTTGAGGCTCAAATTTAATTTTGATATGTGGGTGATATTTTAACCAGCTCACAATTTATCTTGGTTATGACATCCTCTGAACCACCAGCTTATTTTCTCAAATTACTGAGCAATTTGCATTTGTTTTAGAATCCTTGTGTTTCCACAAGTTACTGATTTGGAATGTTTACCATCTATTAAAATGCATCTAGAGGAAAGAAAACAAGAGCAGTCCACGTGCCCTTTCATATTGCAACTGCTTTCAGGGAACACAAAGATGTAACTTTGAATTGCTTTGCCTTTTGGATGTTGTGAAAGACTGATGGCAAAACATACACCACTACAAACTGTTTGGTTCTTTTATTGTACAGTCTGTTTTATAGACTCTGAGGAGCATCAACGTGAAAGGATTCACTTCATTTATTGGTACGGAAATCAAAATTGTACATTTAAGACTAGCCACACATGTGGAAAAAAGTTGCGAAGAGAAAGATTATTCCCTGTACATTTTAGAACTGGAATGCTATTGGCTATTCATGATAACAGACAACTATTTCCCTTGGAAATTGTGCCATGTATTTTTGGATATTCACTGTCAGCAAGCAAAGATTCTCACCAGCAACAGCACTAAGAAAATCATTTCAAGTTCATCAAAATTAATTGTAACATTATTTTGAGTAGTGCTTCAGAATGGCACGTGCAGCTTAATGGATTTAGCTGATATTAGTGGTGCACGAGCAAGATGGCTCAAATTTTCGGATTCATCGAATTTTAAACAAATAACACATGCATTTTTAAACCTCTGAAGTTGCAAACACGGCTCTGTTGTCATTAATTCAAGACTGAAATGAGAAGTGGTGGGTACACCAGGGTGATTTCAGTAACCACCTCAAAAAAAGTTACCTTTACAAATCACTTTGTCACCCTGACCCAGAAACTCAATTCTTACATGATTACGAACATCCGTCATGTTATTTCTTCCGTGATTTCTTTTTCTCCTGTTACTAAGGCCAAATGACAATTCATTGTGTATTCAGTACACTGGCAGTGTTTCACTGAATAATGATATGGGTGGGCCATTTAGGGTCGAGACAAGGAGAAATTGCTTTGCCCAGAGAGTAATCAGGTTGTGTGAAAAGTGGTTGAGGTCAAAACATTCAAAGTTTTCATGAAGTTAGATATAGTTCTTCAGGTGAAAGAGATCAAAAGATATGGGGAGAATGCAGGAACAAGGTTGTGTGAGTTGTATTCTTATTATATGAAAATTTGGGTGTACTGTACCTTTAACAGAGTTAAAAGCTTGCAAAAACTACCAGACAGCACCAACTGTTCTGAAAAAAGATACAATGTAATATGTGCTCTGGATACTTGGGTGGCTAGAGTAGGTGGTTGCCTGGAAACGACAAAACAGATTCAAATTAGTTTAAGTTATACCCCAAAAATTACCAGACTCCAAACCAGTTTGAATTTAGGATATTGACAATCTTAAAAGCCAATGACAAAATCCGATGCTTTGGGGGTATAACATCAGGGAAAATTGAACAGTTGAGAGGAGAACTACCAAGCTTCCAGCATGTAAAGAGTGTCCGAAAAATAGCTCTCTTAAAGATAGCTTTATCGATCAGTAACCTGTGAAGCAAAACCCCTAAAAAGAAGAAAAGAAAACAGGAATACAGAGAAAACTGAAAGCTGCATGGTTTTGAGATTAGAAGTTTTGTTTTGTTAATCTTAATTGGGAGTTTTATGGACTAGTATTGTGGAAGGGAAAGGGTAAAAATAGGTTAGATATTTGTGAGTTAATTATTCTCAGTTATACTGAAAAAAATAAAGTTTTAGTTTTTACTTTAAATAGTTCTTGGCCTCTCAAATTTTCACAGATTACAGCATGGGGATAAATCTTTTCTGTGTTACTGATTTAAGTTAAGCAGGTGGGTTCACCCGGTGTTGTAACACTTAGCCGTATTGAATGGCATAGCAAGATCAAAGGGCTGAATGGACTACTTAGAACATAGAACGTAGAAAAGTACAGCACAGAACAGGCCCTTTGGCCCACAATGTTGTGCTGAGATTCAATCCTAACGTAAAATATAGTAACTTAACCTACACACCCCTCAACTCATTGCTATCCATGTGCATGTCCAGCAGTCGTTCAAATGTCCCCAATGACTCTGCTTCCACCACCACAGTTGGAAACGCATTCCAAACATTCGCAACTCTCTGCATAAAGAACCTACTTCTGATGTCTCCTTTATACCTACCTCCTAATATCTTCAAACTATGACTTCTTGTACCAGTCAATCCTGCCCTGGGGAAAAGTCTCTGGCTATTGACTCTTATCTATTCCTCTCATTGTTTTGTACTCCTCTCTTCCTCCTCTCCAGAAAGAAAGGTCCAAGCTTATTCAACCTTTCTTCTTAAGGCAAACCCTCCAGTCCAGGCAGCATCCTGGTAAACCTTCTTTGCACCCTCTCCAAAGCCTCTGTATCTTTCTTATAGTGGGGCGACCAGAACTGGACACAGTATTCCAAGTGTGGTCTTACCAGGGACTTGTAGAGCTGCAGCAAAACCTTGGGGCTCTTAAACTCGATTGCCCTGTTAATGAAAGCCAAAACACCACATGCTTTCTTAACAACCCTATCCACTTGGGCGGCACCTTTGAGGGATCTATGTACTTGCACAGCCAGATCCTTCTGTTCCTCCACACTGCCAAGAATCCTGTCTTTAATCCTATATTCAGCATTCGAGTCGACCTTCCAGAGTGCATCACTTCGCATTTATCCACGTTGAACTCCATCTGCCATTTCTCAGCACAGCTCTACATCCTCTCAATATCGCGCTGCAGCCTGCAGTAGCCCTCTATACTATCGACGACATCTCCAACCTTTGTGTCATCTGCACATTTACTAACCTGCCCCTCAACCTCCTCATCCAAGTCATTTATAAAAGCTACAAAGAGCAGAGGCCCAAGAACTGAGCCCTCTGTCCTCCAGACAGAATACTTTCCACCTACAACCACTCTGCCTTCTGTCAGCCAGCCAATTCTGAATCCAGATAGCCAAATCTCCCTGTATCTCATATTTCCTGACTTTATGAATGAGCCTACCATGGGGAACCCTATCAAATGCCTTGCTGAAATCCATATACACCACATCGACTGCTCGACCATTGTCGACCTGTCTTGACACCTCCCCAAAGAACTCAATAAGATTTGTGAGGCATGACCTGCCCCTCACAAAACCATGCTGACTGCCTTTCATCACACTATGTTTTGCCAAATAGTCGTAAATCCTACCCCTCAGAATTCTTTCCAAAACTTTGCTGACCACAGACGTAAGACTGACTGGTCTGTAATTGCCAGGGATTTGCCTATTACCCTTCTTGAAAAGAGGAACAACATTCGCCTCCTTCCGATCCTCAGGTACAACTCCTGTGGAGAGTGAGGAGGCAAATATCCTCTCCAGTGGCTTAGCAACCTCCTTTCTTGCTTCCTGGAGCAGCCTAGGATAAATCTGGTCTGGCCCTGGGGACTTACCAATCTTAATGTTTTCCAAAATTTCTAGCACTTCAACTTCATCAATTTTGATCTGTTCCTTTTTTCTGTGTTTCTTTGGCTCAAATAAATAAATAGAGTTAAACTGGTAAAACTTCTTTCACACCCTCATGATGTACCTAGCTATTTTATGGCTGTTTTGTCAGGAAACATTGTGGCCAATCTGTGAATGAGCCCAAATCAGCAATGAGACACCTGACCAATATCTGTTCTTGTGGCTTTGATTGTGTGATTACATGTTTGGATGGACACTGGAAGAAATTCTCTTTGAATTTTCCAGTGAAATGTTTTTCTGTCCATCTGAGTAAGAAGACAAGACTTTTTTTCATGTTTCAAACAAAGCCCCTGACTCTGCATTGCTCCCTGAAATGTGAAGTGTCAGTCTTGATTGTGTGCTCAAGTCCTATGTCAGTCTTCAAAGCGTTCCTCCTGACTCCAAGTGAGAATGGTGCCACTGAAGCTTGCAGTTAATCTAAACTATTTGTTCAGACCTTGTCAAAATCTTCAAATGTTGCTGTAGACTTCCACTTCAACCCTGTCGGCAAACTAATTCTCGGGACAAACGAAGTGTGATTTATCATTTTACCATTTGGTTTGGCGTCAGCAACTGGTTGGGAAGGAGGATGGAGCTTGTCACATGATTTGGGTTTTTGGCAAAAGTTGAATATCCATATTCTTTTTATACCAAAGCCAACTATTTCTGAACACTAAAAATCTGAAATGAAAGCAGAATATCTTTGACATGCTTCACATGTCTGGCAGCATTTATGAAGACGGAAATACAGAACAACCTCAATTATTCAAACAAGATGGGCGGGGAGTATTTTGTTCAGACAACTGATTGTTCGGATAACTGATCTGATCATAAACAAAGGAAGCCACTTTGAACATAATTACGTAAAAAAGCATGTTTTTATTTCATTCAATCGATTAAATGTGTACAAACACTGGATATTGCTTAAAAATTCATGAGATTTTACAAATAAAATCACTTTTTGGCTAGAGTTTGACTGAAGTCTGTGAAAATTTCACTGACATTTTCCTTCGTTTTATCCCGGTCCTTGACAGCAACCGGCATTTTCCTGTTTGTTTCATCCTGCCGTCCAGACTAATCAAGTGTTGTCCCTCTTTCCTCAGTAACTAAGAGCCCTGAGAGAGAGAGGCGCAAAATACAGGGAGAATACGAGAGAGAGGGAAGATTTTTCACTGACTTCAGTTTCCATCCTCTCATCAATTATTTTGAGGGAGTAATGTTTTCCTCGTGTTTCCTTCCGTCAAGTTTTCCTCCTGTTTATTTTCACATGCGCTAACTCACTATGATTTGCTCTCTCTAATCAAAAAAAAGTTACATTAAATTTTCTTGTCAGCTGAAAGATATTGAACTACTTTTTGTTTGGAAAAAAAGAGTCGTCATGGGATAACGGGAGGAAAAAGCAACGGAAATGAAAAGTACAAGCACATTTTTTGATTTAACTCTCCAGAGAATGAGCTGAGGAAAAAAATTGATGCGTTTGCAAAATGGAGTGAATCAATGTTGAGAGACAATCTTGCTGTAAGAGCGCACAGCTCGGGCTTGCACATATGTTGTTCTTGTGTGTTCACAGTCACAAACCTTTGTTCAAGGGGAGAATTAGTATTGGAGAGCCTCTTGATAAAAAGTGTAAGACTTAACTCTAACATCGTCTCGAGTATATATTTGAAGTTAATTTTTTAAAGCATACTTGCATCTATATTCCTGTTCAAATTTGCAAATTTATGCATTAAATGGATAAGGAATAGAATTTTCCTACTTCAGTTGAAATGCATGTACAGGGACCTTGAGATTTTGTTTGGATAATCCGAAATTCAAATAATTGATGTTTGGATAACCGAGGTTATTCTATCGTGAACATTATAGATCAACATCTTTTATCAGAACTCAAATTAAGTTTGTGATGTGGCAAGTGTTGAGCAAGTACAGAAGGGAACATGAAGGTGGGGAATAGAGGAAAACCCAAAAGGTCTGATTGTTTAGAAGGTGGGGCATGTTAAATAACTGACAGCCTGATCGTGGATGGCAATGGGTCAAATAAAGAAATGTAAGATGTAAATGAGACCAGTTAAATCACATCCCAACTTAGTTGTCCATAAGACTTCCATTTTCCTCAACTCATTCCCATCCACTATGGTTGACTCCATTCTATTTCTTGCACTTGTCCTTTGCAAAATGATTGGATTCCTATTGCCTTCACCTTCCATCCCATCACCCTTTAATTTACTGCACGCATTACCAACATAGCACACTAAAGATACGGATTTATTTAATTTGATCAACACACCACTGTTGCTGTGCAACCAAGGAGGTCACATCCAAAACAAAGTACAGAACTTTGATGTACAAGGAAACCATACAGACTGTTCAGTGCACATATTCACCATTGTCTTAAGCATTAAGAACCTGAGTAAAAATTTAGCTTAAGTTTTAAAAATGTCTCTTCTGCCCAAAATCAACAAAGAGAATTTTCTAAGCTATTTTAAGTAAGCTAATTGAGGTTTTTGACAAGATGTTTTTGTTTTATCTGCAAGCTTCAGTAACAGCATTTTCATTTTGAGTCAGAGGGAATGCTTTCAAGATGGAAGAGGACGGGAGCACAAAATCAAGGCTGATATTTCACATTTCAGGGTGTACTGCATCATCGGGGGTGTTGCCATTTCATTGACACAAATGTCCTGGTCTTCTTACTCAAATGAGCATAAAACATTCCATTGTGGAAACAGGCTATCTGGCCGAACAAGTCCACACTGACCCTCTGAAGAGTAACCCACCCAGACCCATTTCCCTCTGACTAATGTGCCTAAGACTGTGGGCAATTTAGCATGGCCAATTCACCTGACCTACACACCTTTGGACTGTGGGAGGAAACCGGAGCACCCACAGGGGACCAACGTAGACATGGGGAGAATGTGCAAACTCCACACAGACAGTTGCTCAAGGCTGGAATCGGACCCAGGTCCCTGGCACTATGAGGCAGCAGTGATAACCACTGTGCCACCTTGCTGCCCTCAAATTCTAACATTAGAATTTTCTACAGCTATCTATTAGTGGGATCATTGAATAATACCACATTCAGCCATCATGTCTTTGTGGGTTCTTTAAGAGTTGTCTAATAGATTCTGCTCCCTCACTCTTAACTTTTTCAAAATTTTAGTTGAATCTGCTCTAAACACCCTTTCAGGCACTGCTATTCAGATCATAACCTTGGTCTTAGGCCACTTTTGAGAATGTAAGATCACATGCATGTTGCAACAATGGTGCATTTCATTTTCTATGATCAGAAAATAAGAAAAAAAAGGAAGGCAGCTTACCTATCTCCTATTGTTGCTAGGAGATATGCCACTTCTACAATGATCAGGTGTTTAAAAGGTGCCCCAGCATTACGAGTGAATCTAAAATCCATCACCATAGCAGTGGAGGGGAATCTCCTAGCAACTGCATCAACTATAGGCAAACGGACTGTTTATAGATCTTTTGATCTAATTCTCCAAGCTGGAGCTTTAACTATTCCTTTTCTTAATGATGATCAGGCTCATTTATTTTTGGTTGCAGGGGTTAAATGCCAATGATTTAAGAGAAAGATGTATTCAGTCTGTGTCAGACTCCAAGCTTTTTCACCCATTTGGGGTAGTTTTTTGTCTTACAATTTGAAATTCCAGATAAAAGCCCCCCCACTGGCTCATCCAACAACAGTTGATGAGCATCTTTGCACTTTATTCTGGAAAGGTTCATCATGAAAGAAACATCATTCCAAGTCAAGATGCTAAGATGATGTGATTGATAAAGATTAAAGTCAAGACACAAAATTATGTTCTCAACTTGTGTGGAACTGTGCAGCAAAGAAGACAACTATTCAGCCCATCCTTCCGATGTTAGTTCTTCTAGATATTTCTAATCTATCTGTGTATGGCACATGTCTAGCACAGGTGAGATTTAAATCCAGACTCTCTGACTTAGAGGCATTGACACTACCACTGTGCCACAGGAGCTTTATGCCAGCTCTTATATACTTTTTCTGTACCTTGGACTGTTGCATGCGAAAAGATGTATTCAGCTTGTGACAAAGCAAAGTGATCCTCCAAGTGATGAATCAGATCAAAGCTCTGAAATTCTGCCACATCCAGTCACAAAAGATGATGGATGACAAAATGAACACCAGTAGTCATAGAAATATCTCTGTCCTCAATGGTGGGAGAGATCAGCCCATCAGTGCTAAAAAGAACGTTGAATTAGTTGGAACCATCTTCATCTACAAGTGTTGGATGAATAATTCACTTTTTGATTTGTTGGTTGTCACTTTCTTTCACAAAGTACAGGGCAAAGTATAGCGTAATGTCACACTCTCTGATGCCATTTTAAAGCACAAAAAAAAACCTAGAATATAAAGGCAGAAAAGTAAAGAAATGAAGTTCAGCTTTCCACTTCTTCTTGGTAAGTGCTCAGCCATTGGCCTGGAGTGGCCAGCTGCGAGACCCTTTGCTGTGCTGCCAGATCAAGAGCTGACACTCTCCAGTATAATCTCACCTCCAACAGTGCTGCCGATTCCATGAGTCCTTGCTGACCTTGCCAATGCAGGTACCACTAATGCGGCTGGATCCCACATCGGCTTCCAGCACTTGAAGAAATTATATTGTCCATTTAGGGTTGGTAGCCTATCTCTGTTTTTTTGTAATGGATGTGGATGTGACTGACAAGGCTCACATTTTGTCGCCCAACCATCTCACGAGACCCATTTCAGAAGGCAGTTTAAAGAGCCATTTACATTGCTGTGGATTGAGTCACGTGTTGGCCAGACCAGTCAAGGACAACCCAAAAGTCATTAATAAATCAGATTGGGTTTATGACAATTGGATGATAGTTGCGTGATCAACACCAAAACTAGCTTTATATTCTAGATTTATGTACTGAATTTAAATTACTCACATTGCCCTGTCCAGGTTTCAAGATAACAAAAAAGTGGTTTTCATGATAAGTTCATATTGGAGGATAATGTTTGGTCAAGACTTGTTTGTCAACTGAGGTGCAGTGGCATCAAGCCCCATTTCAGAGAAGTGAATACAGAATCTTGACTGAAACATCAGTCTCGTGCTCTGGAAGTGCTGAATTATTGGAGGTGCCATCTTGCAAGATTTTGATGATATTGTTAATTTTTATAGAGTACCGTATTAGTTTGGAATATCATTGGGATTTTGCCTTGCGATCTTCTCAAATGATTTCATTTGAACCTCTGCAAGTAAGACAATTAACAGATAATGTAATTGTTTTACAAGACTGGGTTTAAAAGACCTAACGGGCAAAGGGTCTGGTTAAGCAATCGTGTCTGTTTTAATTATGTTAGCTGCAATTCAAAGCTTGTTTACCAGATTCAAAAATATAAATGGCATTATGAAACCAGTGGTTTATACTGACTATGACACTTATCCTTAAAGAAGAATCATGTCAATTGAAAAGGTCTAATATTTCAAATTGACTTGGTCATTTAAATGTGTCGAACAAGCCACCAACACTTTTAAATGACATCATCAGATTTTGTTCAAAGTAATTGTTCTTAATTGCTTGGTGCAGTGAAAATGTTAGTTGAGTGATTTTACAGCAGTTGATATTATGAACTTGACATCCTTATGATATCAGAGTGTCACTGATTCAGTCTTCAAACAACTCCGTTTACTCCATGTGATATTAGGCATCAGCTGTCGGCATTGGATAGTGCAAAGACCTTTGGCCCCGACAAAATTTCGGCAATAGCCTGTGCTTATCTCACAACCCTTTAAGGAATTCCTAATAAGAACTGTAATTTGTTAAAAAGTTTAAAAAAAGTAGAAAGAGAACAGTCCTACAGCACCTAATGAAGACAGAATCAGACAAGACCGGATTTGAGTTTGAGATATGCACCTTGTTACGCTGTTCCAGTGCAGATGAAACACTGACATCAATCCAACAATGTGAAAACTTGCCAAGCCATCGTGTTTCCTCAAAAAAGCAGGACAATCTAACCATTTATTGCATTATCAGTCTTCTCTTGATCATCATAAAACTAATTGACAGAATAAGAAACAATGATATCCAGATGCACTTGCTCAGCGCTGACCTGCTCAATAGTGCTCCCTTGAATTTGACAAGAACCAGGCAAACAAAAGAGCGGAACTCAAAAGAGTTGGTGGGGGAGTGGGGCTGGTTGATATCAAGGCAGCATTTGACCCAGTCTTATATCAAGCACTGGTAAGCATCAAGTCAATGGGAAATAGTGAGAAAACCCTCCACTAATAGGAGTTGTAGTTCACACAAAGGAAAAATGGTTACACTTGTTGAAGACCAATTTTCTGAATCTCAGATTTCTCTGCAGCAATTCCTCATCGTAGTGTCAGAACCCCAACCATATTCAGCATCATTCGCAATTCTTCAGATACTGAAGCAGTCCCTACAATTATGCATCCAGACCTGGACAGTATCCAAGTTTGGGCTGCACACCAAGGCTCCTTTGACACCACATTCCAAACTCTGAACTTCTATCACCTAGAAGGACAAGGACACCAATTCTATTAAAATGTGATCAACTACAAATTCCCCACAAGCTAAACATCAAACTGACTTCAAACAATATCGCTATTCCTTCTGTATCGTAGGATTAGAATCCTGGAACTCCTGAGCCAGGAGCACTGTAGATATACTGACAGCATGTGCATTGCAGCAGATCAATGTGCCAACTCATCATCACCTTCAGGACAGTTTTGGATGGGAAAATTAAAAGGTTATTTTCCAAGGCAGCACCTTAACATTAAAGGATATTGTGCCAAGGAGACTTAGAATGATTTTCTTCTTCTATTCTTCTAAATTTCCATACCAAAATCCGCAGTATCAATAAGCGTGCCGAAAGGAAGCTGCTTTCCGGAAGGTGTGAGTGAAACTGAATGGCCTTCGCTTTGCAGCATTCCATACAGTTGCATTAACAGGTTGTTGGAGAGCAGCAATGTTCAGTTTCATCCTTTATTGAAAGCTCATGTTGATTTGATTTGGTGAGGTGACAAAAGACAAAGTATTTTTCCCCAAAAAAGATTATTTCAAGGTGAAGTCATGTGATACTTCATGGCAGACCCATATCAGCACACTCCTGTGGTTGGGCTCCAATGGGGTGAAGCATGAGGCTAGGCATTTGTACCTTTGCCAGTTTTGCACTCCTTTTATAAGTGATCTGAGGCCAAGGCTGCAGACATCTGAGAGCAGATTGACTGCTCAGTTTTTCTGACTCCTTTGTGGAGACCAAAAGTGAAGATAAAATTACTTCAAGAAAATAGACAGGAAGGAAAAGAATTCACCTCAACATTTAATTGACAGATTTTGGAATGAAAAGTGAAAAATTGCTATGAACTATTTGCATTTAGGTTGAGCAGTGTATAGAATGGCACATATAAAAAGCACAAAGTAAAATATGGACACCTACTTGAAAAAAATCTCCTTGAGATGACGAGTGGCACTCCTCCCATTTAGAAATTTATGAAATGCAATAAATCATTCAGGCTGTTGGTAAAGATTGCAGGGAGAAGTTACAAGGTATCAGAGAGAAGGTTTACTTTCAAAGCAAACTGCATTTTAGGTGAATTAAATGATAGCGCAAACAGAAAGCCCCGTGACTGAAAAAGCTGGAAATGCAACTGATGCTCATCATTTAATCCCTGCATTATGAAATATAAAACTGAGGCTAATTGTCACTAAGATACAGCAGTAAGCTCAAAATCCTTCTCTGAAAATGAAATTAAATAAAACATGTGCACTTGCACATAACAGTTATTTTGGATGCGAGAAAGACACGGGGAGAAATCTGGTTCACTGGAAACCTGTGCTTATCTCACAACCTTTTAAGGAATTCCTAATAAGAACTGTTAAAAAGTAAAAATGTGGAAAGAGAACTGTCCTACAGCACCACATGAGAACAGAATCAGACAAGACTGGATTTGAAAGTAAATGGAGAATTTTGGAGAGGTAACCTAAAGCTTTAGTTGAAGGAATATCCTAAAGAACAGAATAATGGAGAGGCGCAGAGTTTACAGGAAGGAGAACTGTAGAGTGTGAGGTCTTGCCAAATAAAGTTCTGGCTGTCAGTGATGGTCGAAACTATTGACAAAAAGGCAAAGACAATGCAGCTAAGAGACCAGGGAAAGTTACAGCTCTGGCTGCAGAACTTGCATAGAAAGAATTGGATGAAGCTGTGAAAATAAAGAATTTAAATTTGAGACATTTGCAGACTGATGCCCAGAATAGTTAGTGGAGAGGACCTTGAAGGGGTCAGGGTCGAGGCTTGAGTTCAAACTCAAAAGAAGCAAAATATAAGATGAACGGAGTTATACAGGATGGAACAACATGGTTCATTTTCAGGAATCAAATCAGTAGCAAGGCTAGGAGTTTGTGGTCGATCAAAAATTACAGATTCAGATTTTCCTGTCTTTAATTGGAGAAAATTCTGTTTCATCTAATCTTGGATATTGGAGATGCAGTAGAAACATCAAGAGCCTAGTGGGGAGGGAAATCTCAGTCTTGTGAAAGTAAACTAGCAGCTGCTCTCTTGTTTGTGTACAAATATGAAGAAAAGGAAACCAAAGATGACTTCATGGATTATGGGATGGGAGCAGGAAGAGAAACCTGCTGAAGAGCATCTCCCTTTGATCGCTTATTGATTTGATTAATTATCCCTTTATGTGGAATGAAGATTACAGAGGAGGCTGGGCCTTTTCTGCTTTCATGAGAAATCTGTGCACTGCTGCTGACTGCAGTTCAGCCCCCTTCTGACTGCCTCTTCCCCACACACCTTACCCATCAGACGAACTCACGGCCCTCAGCTGGAGCAACAATAATCAGGCAGATTCCAATTGTCACCTTGTGTTTATAATCAATGTTAGCGTAAGGATGGAAACGTTAAAGCTAAGAATTGATTATCTTGTCACTTGTAGCAAGATTGTAAAGGTGTATGGAAAGAATTGACTGCAATTTCACAAATTTCAGAGGAAACCTTCCCATCATCAATATGAATAGTTATTTCTACACAGCATATATCGTAAAGAAAAGAGACAAAGCAAATCATTACAAGGTGGGAATCACATTCCAGAATTTCATGTTGTCACAAATATTCTTTTTGAATGCTTTCTGAAATCCAGAGTGAGTCAATGCCTGCATTCACAACAATCTGATAATAGTAATGTACTAACAGCTTAAGCACCTTCAAATATACCACAAAAACCTGACAAGCAAATTTACAGATCCCTTACTCTACTCATTCCGAAATACCCATTCCCATATATACAGGGAAGTTGGATATCTTTTGCGTGCTGCAACAGATCACAGGTAAAAGGATTCTGTTCCTGGATGCTGACTTGAGCTGTTCAATTCAGTGTCACCAAGTGTGGTGCTGGAAAAACACAGCCAGTCAGGCAGACATTCCTGATGAAGAGCTTATGCTCAAATCGTCAACTCTCCTGCTCCTCGGATGCTGCCTGACCGGCTGTGCTTTTCCGGCACCACACATTTTGACTCTGATCTCCAACATCTGCAGTCCTCACTATCTCCCTGTTTAATTCAGTGTTGATTTACACTAATGCTGCTTTTTTTTGGCTTAGGTTCTTGGGACTTGGATTCATTTGTATCCAGGTTCAACCTTGGAAGCTCAGTGGCATCAACTCAATTCATGACCCAGAACTCGGAAGACTGAAGGAACGACTTGGCTGTGAAAGTTTTCAAGGAGAGTCTTCAGCTTTGCATAACACCTTCCATAGAAAAAAATCTTTCACCGCTTTTGCTTGGGTAATACCAAGGCATGATCAGCTGATTTTGTTTGGCATACACGGGTTCCACAAAAACAAGCATGATAATAGATAACCGCTGATCAGTGTTCTGGTTGCAACTTAAAACTCCAAGAATTAAAAATATTCCATTGACAATCATGGAAACAGGAAAATCTAAGATATCTAGATGGCTTTGTTTTAACTCTTTTTATTTGCATCCAGAAAGCAAAATAGATTGCTTTCTATGTCTGTGATTTTTGAATCAATCAGGAATAATGTGGCTGGGAGATCTGATTGTCTAAATGTTATCAGGGAGCACAGTAATCTAAATTTGGTTGTCCTAATGAAGTTTTCAGCCAACTTTGGTCCAAGGCTCAATTCTGAGTGCTTAATTTTACTCTGATTGGTGTGCATCGAGAATGTTATGATGATTTATTGGATTATGAGGAAATTGAAATATCATGGGTGTGTTCAGGAAAAATGAATAGGTTCAGTAAAGATGAGTAATAAAATCGGATTTACCCATTGTATCTCCAGGAATTATTAGTTTGATGAATTAGATTACTTACAGTGTGGAAACAGGCCCTTCGGCCCAACAAGTTCACACCGACCCGCCGAAGTGCAACCCACCCATATCCCTACATTTAACTCTTACCTAACACTACGGGCAATTTAGCATGGCCAATTCACCTGACCCGCACATTGTGGGAGGAAACCGGAGGACCCGGAGGAAACCCACGCTGACACGGGGAGAATGGGCAAACTTCACACAGTCGATTGCCTGAGGCGGGAATTGAACCCAGGTCTCTGGCGCTGTGAGGCAGCAGTGCTAACCACTGTGCCACCGTGCCGCCCACTAATGACGAGCAGTTTCTTTCTTTTTCTGTTGGGCTTTGATTATGCAATGTATGTCATACTTTGACCATGCAACAAGAATATATATAGAATATAGAACAGTACAGCACAGTACAGGCCCTTCAGCCCACGATGTTGTGTTGAGCATTTCCCTTGATCTAAGACCAACCTAACCTTCACACCCCTCAATTTACTACGATCCATGCGCTTGTCCAACAGTCACTTAAACTCTACTACAACCACTGGCAGTGCATTCTACGCACCCACCACTCTCTGCATAAAGAACTTACCTCTGACATATCCCCTATACCTTCTTCCTATCACCTTAAAATTATTACCCCTCGTGACAGCCATTTCTGCCCTGGGGAAAAAGTGTCTACTCTATCTATGCCTCACGTTATCTTGTGCACCTCAATCAAATCATCTCTCTTCCTTCTTCTCTCCAGTGTGAAAAGCCTGAGCTCACTTCACCTCTCTTCATAAGACAAACCCTCCAATCCAGACAGCATCCTGGTAAATCTCCTCTGCACCCTCTCTAAAGCATCTACATCCTTCCTATAATGAGGCAACCAGAACTGGACACAATATTCCAAGCGTGGTCGAACCAGGGTTTTATAGAGCTGCAGCAAAACCTCGCAGCTCTCAAACTCAATCCTCTCATTCATGAAAGCCAAAGCACCATATGCCTTCTTAACAACCCAATCAACTTGGATGGCAACTTTGAGGGATCTATGTTCATGGACACCAAGGTCCCGCTGGACCTCCACACTGTGAAGAATCCTGTCTTTAACTCTGCATTCAGCATTCAAATTTGAACTTCCAGAATGAATCACTTCATATTTATCTAGACTAGATGACTAGATTAGCTACAGTGTGGAAACAGGCCCTTGGGCCCAACAAGCCCACACCAACCCTCTGAAGAGTAACCCAACCAGACCCATTTCCCTCTGACTAATGTGCCGAACACTGTGTTCGGCAATTTAGCATGGCCAATTCACCTGACCTGCACATCTTTAGACTGTGAGAGGAAACCGGAGCAACCGGAGGAAATCCACGCAGAATCAGGGATTCTGATCAGGGAAAATGTGCAAACTCCACATAGACAGTTGCCCAAGGCTGGAATTGAACCTGGGATCCTGGTGCTGTGAGGCACCATGCCACCCTGGTTGAACTCCATCTGCCACTTTTCAGCCTAATTCTGCAAGCTGTCGATGTCTTGTTGTAGCTTGTAACAGCCCTCGACACGATCTCCAGCACCACCAACCTTTGTGTCATATGCAAATTTACTAACCCACCCTTTCACTTCTTCATTCGAGTAATTTATAAAAACAACAAAGAGTAGAGGCCTAATTCCTTGCGGGACACCACTGGTCACCAACCTCCAGGCAGAAAACTTTCCACCCACTACTACTCGCTGTCTTCTTTCAGTCAGCCAATTCTGTAAGTCCTTGTGTTTTCACTGTTCACATGGCAATGCCTCACTCGTTGGTCTATGTACCATTTGTTTCTGTACTGTTTTCAGCACTGTGCAAGATAACTCCTGCGAGTGAGAAAATTCTGCTGAGGAAGGTGGTCCACTCCATTTTCGTTCATAACTGTGAAAGACTGCCCAATCTCCCATTGCAACATCTGATTGTTTTTGAAAGTATCAGCTCATCCTACCTCAAGGTAATTTCATGTGCCAATTTGTGACAATTTAAAGTCGTGGTCTGGGTTTATTTCTTCCATTCCCTTGACTTTGTTGTTTATTTGATAACCTTGAAAATATCTCCATTTGAGGGCAAGATTCACACATTTCAGTTCTTTTTCTTCCCTCAGTCCTAACATCTGCAGTCACCTGAGTGTACTAGAATTCTGTGATGGTTTGTCTCCAGACTCAATCAGATGATGGGGGCTTGTAAGGTGACACCAGAGTGCTTCCAGTATCTTTTGCCTATTCAATAATGAAAATTTATAGGTTTTTATGAAGCAAAGAAGGATTTGAAAGTGCACAGCAGGTTAGTCACATTTTCCACAAATAATAACAAGCTTATCCAGGTTTGCTAACTAGTTTGAATATTGAGTAACAATTGATCTTAATTTATTTTGTAAGTTTTAAGATTTGGATCCTAAATTCAGACTGGTGAGGTTTGAAGTATCCAGTGGATTGAATTAATTTTTAAGAAAACAACCAAAGTTGACAAACGAAAATGCCATGTTCTTATTGACCCTGCTGTTATGTTAAATGTTGAACTACTCTTCTCTGTATCCTCATGATGAAATGTAATTTTCACTCATCTTTTTAACCCGTGTCTCCTTCTGCAGTTCAGAATCGTAGTCAGTAAAATACTGCTTGGAAAGGCGAAACAGTCTTCAAACTTATTCATCATGGAGACTTAATAAAGCACATAAAATGTATTTCTGCCTTTGCCATTTCATTCCCTACATATCTCTTTCTAATTAGCTTCATTGACTTGTGAGACTTAAAAATTTCATGAGATATATCTTATGTTTGATTTTTCAATATGTTGGGAAGTGCACCAAAGACAAAGTCAACTTCCATCTCTCTGTTGAATTTATATTAAACCTTAGAATCCTCAAAGAGAGAACTGTTTGAAATCTCTATTTTGAGGTTTTCAGCAGAATCAATGATAAAACCATGCTTATAGAGTCATGGAGATGTACAGCACGGAAACAGACCCTTCGGTCCAACTCATCCATGCCAACCAGATATTCCAACCCAATCTAGTCCCGGCCAGTATCCCTCCAAATCTGGCCCATATCCCTCCAAACCCTTCCTATTCATATACCCATCCAGATGCCTCTTAAATGTTGCAATTGTACCAGCCTCCACCACTTCCTCTGGCAGCTCATTCCATAGACGTATCACCCTCTGCGTGAAAAATTTGCCCCTTGGGTCTCTTTTATATCTTTCCCCTCTCACCATAAACCTATGACCTCTAGTTCTGGACTCCCCAATCCCTGGGACAACACTTTGTCTATTTATCCTGTCCATACCCCTCATGATTTTATAAACCTCTGTAAGGTCACCACTCAGCCTCTGACACTCCAGGGAAAACTGCCCCAGCCTTTTCAACCTCTCCCTATAGTTCAACTCATCCAACCTCGGCAGCATCCTTGTAAATCTTTTCTGAATCCTTTCAAGTTTCACAACATCTTTCCAAAAGGAAGGAGACCAGAATTGCACACAATATTCCAACAGTGGCCTAACCAATGTCCTGTACAGCCACAACATGACCTCCCAACTTCTGTACTCAATACTCTGACCAAGAAATGAAAGCATACCAAACGCCTTCTTCACTATGCTATCTACCTGCGACTCCACTTTCAAGGAGCTATGAACCTGCACTCCAAGGTCACTTTGTTCAGCAACACTTCCTTGGACCTTACCATTAAGTGAAGAAGTCCTGCTAAGATTTGCTTTCCCTCACACCTTACATTTATCTAAATTAAACTCCATCTGCTACTTCTCAGCACATTGGCTCATCTGATCAAGATCTGTTGTAATCCGAGGTAACCTTCGCTGTCCACTACATCTCCAATTTTGGTGTCATCTGCAAACTTACTAACTGTATCTCTTATGCTCGCATCCAAATCACTTATATAAATGATGAAAGTATGCACCCGCCACCAATCCTTGTCGCACTCCACTGGTCACAGGCCTCCAGTCTGAAACAACCACCACCCTCTGTCTTCTACCTTTAAGCCAGTTCTGTATCCAAATGGCTAGTTCTCCCTGTATTCCATGAGATCTACCCTTGCTAACCAGTCTCCCATGGGGAACCTTGTTGACGCCTTACTGAAGTGCAGATAGTTCACACCTTCTGCTCTGCCCTCATCAATCCTCTTTGTTACTTCTTCAAAAAACTCAATCAAGTTTACGAAATATGTTATAATGTATAAAGCAATACAAATTCAAATGTGTATGTTGACCATTTAACTTTTGACCAATTAAAAAAGACAGCAGAGGAGAAGCCATTTGCAAATTTCTGAACAAGCACATTGAGGAAAGGAAGTACTTTGAACCATGTCTACTGTTAAATGTGAGTCGGTCATTCAACAGCATTTGCTGAATAATAATGCATGCTAAAACCTATGCTAATATGTGATTAGTCAAGCTCTTAATGTGTCTCATTTATGCAGAAGTGACATACATTCATGTCCAGGAACCTGTTCTCTGCAAATAATGGAAACAGGTTCACTTCTGAAGTCACTGAACTCAAAACTTTCACGTGGTTTTCTCTTCTTTGATGCTGTTAGGCTTGCTGAGTCTCTGTAACAATGTCTGTTTTTGTTTGTTTGAGGAATATGTGTCATTTTTGAATTACCAGGGAGGCTGAGAAACCTCAAGTTCTAATGATTTTCTTGATACAGGTCGTTCTGCTATAACGCAGGTTTTGTCAATGCGAACTTGCTACAGTGTGATCGATGAAGTGAGAACGGCGTTTCTACAGCGTGAACCTCTAAAACGTGTGCTGACTGTAACTTGATTAGAGTGCCATCATTTAAACGCAACCATTGCATTAAAGGAGAACTGACTGGAGATTCAAGATCGCGGCAGTCTGAACAAACTGCTGTGTTGGGCTCTGTGTCATACCCCAGGCAAGGTGGGTCCTACCTCTCCCCACCATTAGCCACCCCTGAGGAAAGCTTGTAATGTAATGTAGGTAGAATAATACCTACAGCCCTTTTAAATGAAGATTTCATAGATCTGAAGCTAAAAAAAAGACATCCAACAGAAAGTGAGCACTGCAGGCAGGTCACTCTCCTACTATGTCAGGCACACCCGCAGCCGATATCTCAACTCCCGTGGCGATGACCTTAAGTTCAGTGGAGCAACAGCGTTTACTCACTGAGTTCACAAAATTCAGTGAAAAAATCGAGGGAGCACTGGCACCAATTACTGCCATGCTGACAAAGCATGAGCAGGAGATCCGGACTTTGGATCAGCATGTGGAAAGCAGTGGAACAGAGGACCATGGCTTTAGAGGCCGCAACCGAGAGCTCCGAGGTGTGGGTCCGTGCCTTGGATAGCCAGGTTTGGACCCTGCAGGAACAAGTAGACGATATTGAAAATTGAGGTTGGAGAAAAATGTCGATGGATCTTGGGCTGACTCGAGTATGGAGAAGGTGAAAACCTTGCTGATTTTCTCGAGAGGTGGCTTCCAGAGTTGTTGGGGGCTGGAGATTGAGTCGGCCGGGTGAATGTGGAGCGAGCCCTCCAGATGAGCAGTTCCGGGCTGAATCAGTGCCCCCGCCTGGTCCCAGTGCGACTCCAGCATTACAAGGAAAAGCAATTAATTGTAGAAACATCCAGAAGACTGCATGGAGATCCACAGGCTTTGGCTTATAAAGATTCAAAGAGAATGTTTTCTCATGAGTTTTCTGGGGCCATAATTAAGAAAAGGAAGACCTTTGATGATGTAAAGAAAAAAATGAAGAGATTTAAGCTTTCAATATTCTCTGAGGTACCCGGCAGTGTTACACTTCAATTAAGGGGGAACTGACTGCAATTTTGACTCAGCAGAATAAGTAAAAGTAATAGACTTTGGCCAAGGGGGAAGGAGAAAAAGATGCGGCGGATAATGGCATTGTATAATTTTTTTTATCTTCCCTCTCTTTGTTCTTTTCCCTTTTGGGGTCTTAGGCCTGATAGGCTTGGTATTGCTTTGGTGTGAAATCCGGTCTGTTTTATAGTCTGTCTGTTTGGTGGTTATTAGTTATTCTATTGTTCTGTTTTGCTGGGTGTGGAATGGTTACTCCTTTTGATGTAAAGATGTGTGGGATTGAGATGTGAAGGGGGAGGGGTGGGCATCCATGGTTAACTTATCGGAGTGTACGTAATATGTTTCTTTTTCCATTGCTTGGGTTTGGGATATGGCCTTTACTGGAAGGTGCTTGAATTGTTCTGAGTTTGGGAGTGAATTCCCCGATGGGAAAGGAGGGAGATCTCTGGAGATTTGTGTTTTAGTTTAATAGTTTTTGTAGTTTTGGTAGCGTTTGGAGGAATAGTCTTTAGATTTGATAAAGTTTGTTTTTTCTCCACTCATCACACATTGAATGGGCTTCTTCCTCTTGGGGGATTGCGGGCTGTGGTGTGTGTTCATGGCTAGCGATCTGTTCAGGTGGTGCATCTGGAATATAAAGGGGGGGGCCATTCCCCCATTAAAAGGAAAAAGGTGATCTCAAATCTTAGGAAGGAAAGGGTTGACATTGTGCTGTTGCAAGAGACAAATTTGACTGATGGGCAACATCTGACTTTACAGCAGGGGGATACAATAGGGGTGTTCTTTTCCTCCTTTAACTCCAAAAGCAGAGGAGTGACCATACTGGTATGAAAGAACCTCCCATTTCAGGTGACAGGTCAAATCAAGGATGAGTTTGGACGGTTCATCATTCTCATGGAGAAGAGTATGGCATCCTGAACATTTACTGTCCCTCCAGCGCATCCTCAGATTTTTAGTTGATGCAGTCTCTAACTTAATGGCTCTTGGAGTGCGCCGTACGATTATAGGGGGATGCTTTAATTGTCTCATGGACCTTGGGGTAGACAGGATGCCAAGAGGGCTGTTGGGTACACCTTGGCAGTCTAGACAATTCATGGACTTGTGTGAGGAGTTGGAGCTAGTGGATGTGTGGAGGTACCTCCACCCTAGTGGGAGAGATTTTACCTTCTACTTCAACCTGCACAAGTGCCACACAAGAATTGATATGTTCTTTGTTCCATCAGTTGTTTTGAACTTGGTATTGACTTGCAGAATTGGGAGCATAACTATTTCGGACCATGCGGCAGTATATTTGGATGTTGAGACCAAAGGTAGTGGTGTAGGCACACGGCACTGGCGCATGGATCCATTTCGGTTGAAGAATGACAACTTTGTACAGTATATCACAAGGGAGTTCAGGGCTTTTTGGGACATAATCGGGGTACGGCCAGTAATCTATCAGTGCCCTGGGAAACCACCAAACCATTCTTAAGGAGTATAATTGTTTCATACTTGACAATGAGGAGGCAGAGAGAGGAAAGCAGCAGCAGCAGATGTTTGAGGCCCGGCTGAAGACAGCTGAGTCGGCATATTATACCAGACCATCCATGGTCAAGTTTCAGTGGGTCATGGCTCTCCGGATTGTTTTGGACTCAGCACTCAAACAAGTGACCAGGAGAGTGGTCTCCTTTGCAAAGCAAAGGCTGTTTGAATATGGGGATAAGCCTAGCTTGCCTGGCGAGCAAGAAAAGTGCTCCACAGTCCATTATGTCTGTCAGGGAGAGAACTGGCAATGTCACATGCGAACTGAGGAAGATCATTGCCAGATTCTGGGAGTTCATTGCAGAACTATACCGGTCAGAGGGCTGTGGGGATGAAGAATGGAATCCTTTTTTGAAAACTTGGACCTCCCTAGTGTAAACACAGATCAGGCCTCCATTTTAAATGCAACCCTGACAGTACAGGAGGTGCTAGAGGCTGGAAGGAAGCTCCAAGGTGGTGAGGCACCCAGTCCAGACGGATTCCTGAGTGAATTTTACAATGAGTTCATACACGTTAGCTGAGCCACTGCTGGAGAGGTATCGTCATTTGTATAGCCATGACTGCCTTCCGTCCTCTCTTTGGGAAGCTAATATCTTCCTTATTTTAAAGAAAGGGAAAGACCCCGAGGATTGCGCTTCATCCGGAGACGTCCAGATGTCCAGACCCATCTCATTGTTGAATGTGGATTTTAAAATCCTATCGAAGGTGTTTGCTCTGAGGTTGGAGAAGGTACTGCCTGTTATTATAACAGAGGACGAGATGGGTTTTATCAAGGGCTGCAGCTCCTCCAACAATATCAGACAGGTATTGAATATAGTGCAAATACGTCAGCAGAGAATGATTCCAGGTTTGGTGGTCTCCCTGGATGCAGAAAAGGCTTTTGAGCGGGTGGAATGGTTATATCTCTTTGCTGTTCCAGATCGTTTTGGCCTGGGAGGGGCCTTTGCCAGGTGGTGGCAGTCTTATATAAAGACCCCTTGGCAGCAGTTCTCACAAATGGGGTTAAATTGAACAATTTTAGCGTGGAGAGGGGCAGTTGACAAGGACGTCCCCTGTCACCGCTGCTGTACACCTTGGTACTTGAACTGTTGGTGGAGGCCATCCAAAAGGACCCTGAGGTAATGGCACCAAAGTTCTTAGTTGAGGAGCACAAAATCACTTTCTATGCGGACAATGTCCTTTTTTTGGCTAACCCCAAAAAGTCCGTACTTCGGCTAATACAAAAGGTTAAATTACTTGGCAGCTTTTGGGGATGCAGGATAAATTTCACAAAGTCGGAAGTCATGCCTGAGGGGGGATTGGTAGAAGTACTGAAGCTGGAGGACAGAATGGAGTTTACTTTTAGATGATCGCAGAAAGGTTTTCTCTATCTGGGAATTTCCAGCAACTGTGTAGCTGTTTGAGAGAATAAAGCAGGACTTGCAGCAATGGGAAGAACTGTCCATATCATGGCTCGGCCGTGATGAAAATGAATGTTCTTCCTCGGTTGTTATATCCTATGAGGATGCTCTCGTTGTTACCCAGACAGGTACTGCAGAGGTTTGTGGGATGGCTTAGATAATTTATTTGGTGCTGCAGGTGCCCCCTGATTAAATTTACCAAGTTGCAACTTCTGCAGGATATGGGGTGGGGTGGGCCTCCCAGATCAAAAGAGATACCAAATAGGCGCCCTGCTGTCATATGTAGGCGAATGGGTGTGCCTACTAAATGCGGGTATAATCGCTGTTGCTTCCGTGGACGGGATGGAGGTGAGGCGAGTACAATATAGTGTGATTCAATTTTAGTGGTTTGGAATTTAATTTAATGTTATTTTATTTAATTTGAGTTTATGCTAATTTGGTTTAAGTTAATATGAGCCGACTATATCTTGAGGAATAGTAGGCCGTTTAATTGTCAACATTACTGTAATGTAGTATAATAGTACAATATTATTTCTACTTTTCTGTACTTTAGTACTTTTATAACTTTTTTGAATTTTTTTGTAAAAGAGTGAAAATATTTTTCAATAAATATATATACAAAAAAAACTGACTGGAGCAACATCTCAACGATTCAGATCTGACTTGCCAACCAATGAGCATTCTTTACTCTTGCAGTACATATTGTTATCATTTGAAATTTGGTATTCTTGCCTTTATCCTGAGATTTGCAAGATGAAAGTTGAAGCAACATGTCTCTCTTTCCAGCAACACTCAAGATCCATCATGACCTACTCTCCTGAAAGAGTATTTGAACAATGATTTTTGAAAACCAACTATTTGCTTCTTGTTGTCAGTATCTTGGGCCTACTTGCTACTCATTGCAAAATCTGAATTGTCTGAATCAACTGGAGCTGAAGACTTGTTTTGCCAACCCCTAAGGCTATTCTGTCCCCCGAAGAAAGACAGAATAAAAAAGAATCTGGCAGGGCTAGAGATGTGTAATTTCTGTTGAAGTGCAAGGCAAAACCTCAATCACAGTTTGTCGTCCTTTTTCCTGGGACAGTATAGCCAGAGTGGGCTGGTGACAACAGCCAGAGACCCCAGATGACAGAACCCTGCAAGGATTCAGTGATGATCGGGAGAGGAAAGAGAATGATTGGGAGGGTGGAGAGAAGATTGCCACCAGAAGATGTGAAAATGTTATAAATAGCCAGCAGAGAGAAGCCCATGATGGGGCAGGCTGGGAAGGAGATACAATTTTGGAGGACTCCTTCTCTTCCAAGCCAACAAGAATGTTGGAAACCTGAGAACAAGCAGCACACTCCTCCCTTTTGTTGTTGGCATTCTTGAACCCTTGGAAATCAAAGCAGAAATTCTAAATTTCACTTCAGCTCCCAAGTGCTCAAAGGCCCAATTTAAATATCAATTAAATCAGTGAAATATTGGCCATCCAATGCCTGTGCAAAAGGAGGCGTGTTATATGTCACATTTGTAATACATAACACCTTATCCATTACCCTTCCCCCAACTCCTCATTGACTCATCACGAAGACACTTATTAAGGCTGTTATGTGAGTTAGATTTGTGGGTAGCTGTACCACTTATCCTCTGTCATCTTAATCTTCCTGGTTACAGCGCAAGAGCTTTGCATGTTGGCAGCAGTTCTGGGACAATATATGGATGTCATCTGTTCTTGCAAAGCAAAAACATGAGATGAAAGAGTGAAAAGACATTTTTTGCTTGTGGGAAGATTTGACAATTTTATCCTGTGGGTTCATACTTCTGACTGACAGAACAGTGTTAAAATCGAAATAAGTATTCTTTTCAAGTTATGTGAATTGGCTACAAAATAGTTGTCTGGCATAGTCATGCATTTAGAGAAACTGCTGGGAAATGTTTCTCAGTTTCAAGTGTTAACTTAATTCACCTACTTGGAAACTGCACAGTTTATAATATTCACTGACATTAACTTGGAAAAGAAGATGCAGAGCACAGGCGATACGTCCTGTGGGCTATCCTTGTTGAGGAACTGATACGAGCGACAAACAAAGTCTGAGAGTTTTCTCTGAATGTGCTCAGAAGAGAATTGATGAGATTGGATTGGTTACCTGGTTGAATTTTTGGAAGCACACCTAAACTTGAATGCTGAAGGAAATGAGAGTTGAGGAAACTTCACAAAGGTGGCAAATTTCTGGCAATGGCACTATTCATAAACTGAGTACTTTATATTCCAAAGTGAATGTAATATTCCCCAGCTCATGGCCTACAAAAGGCTACTGTTGAAAAATTGCCAGTGGGTTAGAAAGGCAACTGATCCCTTATCCAGTAGCTGAAAGATCTCAGTCTGTTGGAAACATGAGAGCCATCCTTTTGTTGTCTCTGAGTCAATACCCTCCAACTTTCACCCAGGCAACATTATGGAAGTACCTTTATCTCACAGACCAGACTTATTGAAGAAGGCAGCTCATCACAAACTACTCAAAGGCAGAGAGAGAGAAAGATGGGCACTAAATGCTGGCTTTGCCAGCATCACAAATGAAGATATTCCTATATTCCTAAACACTGCCTGATTGGACATGCTATTGAATTCTTTTTACAGCAAAATTGTACGGAGTGTAAAATGGTGACCATTCTAATTTTGTTAGTCTGTTGCTGAGTGGATTATGTTAAAATTTCCTCTTCCAGTGAGCTTTGGAAATGAGATCCAATGTGCAGGGAGACCTGTAGCCCTGCGGTGATTGAATGGGATTTTCACTTCTGCATCCATAGCTAAGTGAGAGGCTCTGGGACAACCTAGTTTATTTTCCAGCTGGGCCTTGGGTACAAGAACATACAGGGTGTAAAAAAGCAGAAGAGCTTCAAGCTGCCACCTTTCCCAGAGCAAGCAGCCTGAAGCTCACCACAAACAATCAAATATATCACAATGGGTGTTTGCGAGATGTTTCAGGCTGGAGAAGAATTAGGCCAAAGCCCAGAGAGGAAGATCCAGACTTATTTTATGGTTCTGTCCTCCTCTTTTAGCCCACCATGGGCTTCATTACAGTCAACCATGAACATTGACACAGATTCTTGTCTGAACAAGGCATGCTAATGAGAACAACAAATGCGGGAGATCACAGTGGGTCAGGCAGCATCCTGATGCAAGGCTTTTGCCATAAACGTCGATTTTACTGCTCCTCAGATGCTGCCTGAACTGCTGTGCTCTTCCAGCACCACTAATCCAGAATCTGGTTTCCAGCATCTGCAGTCATTGTTTTTACCAGGCAACATCCATGGAGAGAGAGCAAGCTAATGTTTCGAGTCAAGATGACTCTTCATCAGAGCTGATGTGAAGTGTGGACAAGGCAGTATTTATGCGGGGGGAGGTGGGAGTTGGAATGCTGAGGGATAAAAGACATTAATAGTTCAGATTATGTGATTGGGCTGTCAAGCTAAAAGAAGGAATGGTTTCACAGTTTGAAGGGGTTGAATTCAATGTTGAGTCCAGAAGGTTGGAAAGTGCTAATTTTTATTTTTGTTTATTATCAGTTGTCGATCTGAATTCGCCTAATTTATCAACAGTGCAACCAAATGTACCACACATTCTCAACACCTCTTTCACCTTGTTTCTGCTGTACAGAAGGAATTCAAGTCCATTAATAGTATTTTGAGGGGTTTTATTCTAAAGCAGGTCGTCTGTGGTGTAATGACAGAAACAAATTAGCAAATGTTTCCAAAGGCAAAATCAGAAATTGTTGGTGGTACCTTTTCTTATGCCGTTATTTGCAATACATTTTAGGAAACAATTGAGTAAATGGTTCCAAATCAATTTATAATTTCATGAATTTTTAAACACTGGATTTTAGTCCAAGAAGTTAATTGGTATCAACTGAAGAAGTGTTCCAGTAGCATGGGGATTTCCTTTTGTCACTGTCTCGGCTATTGGCCGGAAACGGTATTTAGTGAGTTTAGGGTATCATGAAAGTATGTGTCACCCAGATTCAGGAACCACTTTACTTGACTTGTAAAGATACTTCCACAAAGCATTCACAGTATTAGTTCACCAAAGGACATGAGTATTACTGAGACAGATGTCTGCAATGTAATAACTGTAGATCTGGATTGGGATGCTTGCACATGTTCAGCAACTGGCAAATATCGATCTTCACACTTTTTCCTCGGTTTGCGTTTGGCGCAAACATAGTCTAATAATGTTGTCTGGGGGAATGCCAAACCTTTTTAAAATGACCTACACAGGGAAAATCCCTCACATGATAACAGTGCGCCCCAGCTATTACAATTCACGAGAACTAGAGTGCACTGTAACAGAAATAAATTAGAGAAATGCTGCTAATTTCTCAGAAGTAAACAATTGCAGTCAATTGCTGAAGATATAGATATTCTTAGTAATGTGGAAAATTTTTAGGGTTCATAACATTTGAAATGTGATGATGCAGTGATTGGCCCAGTATTTTGGATTATTATGATAGGATTTGCAACCTATCTCAGTGTTTAGATTTCAGCATGGATCCATTTCCCATTTTCTACATAGCAAGATTTGGACCTGTGGGAAAAGTTGGCTTAAAAACTACGAGGTTGCTCACAGAATGCAGCCCGTGTTACACATACTGTGGCACAAACATTGGGAGATTAAATTTTCTGATTTGGTTCTACTTTTAAATTAACCTTTCTATAAGCTTGCATGAACTGTGATATGTTGCATTACGAGTCACACCATTTTGTGTCTGTCCTATCTTTCAGCGAAGATATCTCGTAAGATAACAAAATGTCATCCGATAAGTGGTCTTTTCACAAATGTCATTGAGTCACAGTGGGTTGCTTGATATTGAATCCCATAACCACAGATTTATCAAAGTGCAGAAGGGAACCATTCAACCCATTGTACCTGCACTAAAGTGGGTTACATTAATTAAAACTCTCAAAGGAACTGAACAAAACTTAAAAAGATGGATGCCTAACTTTAGTACGATAATTTTAGCAAAATTATGAACAAGATATATTTTATGACAACTCGGTTGATTTCTTAGTACACATTTAGTTACTTCTGTTTACTCTCGTGTATTTACTACTTGATCCAAGAATATGTTGGATTTGGTCAATGCACACTTTCGCTGTTACTGTGAGGATCATCTTGTTTTGTATCAGCAGAGCTGTAGAGGGGTATTTCAAACACTTCTGCATAAATGAAAGTTGAACTGTGCAAATTTGTGTTTAACATCCTTTTTTTTAATTCTTCCATGGGATTTCAGTCTTATTGGTTTGGCCAGAATTTATTGTCCATCATAATTCCACGGAGAAGGTGTGGTGAGCTATCCTCTTGAACTGCTGCAGTTCATGTCATGTAGATACTCCCACAGTGTTGTTTTCAAAAGAATTCCAGACTTTTGACTCGGCGACAATGAGGAAATGATGATACACTTCTGAGGCTAGGTGCTGCATGGCTTGAAGGGGAACTTATGGCTTATCATGTTCCCAAGCATTTCCAGCCTCTATCCTTCTAAGTGGAAGAGGTCGCTGATTTGGGAGATGCTGTCAAAGGAGGCTGATAAGTTTATGCAGTGCATCTTGTCATTGGTACACACAGTTGTCACTGTGCATTGGTGATGAAGGGAGTGAATGTTTATTAAAAGCGAAGTGCATATCTCAAAACTATCAGTTCCGAAGAAGAGTCATTGAACTCGAAACACTGATTCTGTTTCTCTCCCCACTGATGCTGCCCAACTTGCTGAGTTTCTCCAGCACTTGTATTTTTCTTTTGGATTTTCAGCATCTTCAGTATTTTGCTTTTGCATGAAATTATCAGATTGCTGGTCAAGTCCATCTGATTCACTCACAGCTTTCAGGAAAGTGTGTCTGTCTCCCTTTTTTGGTCTGGTCTATATAAAAACTCCAAATGCACAGAATATTTGTCACCTTTAACTTACTTCTGAAATGATATTGTAAGCCACACAAGCTCCAACATTGAAGTCAGTAAGGAACATAAGCCATGGAACAGAACTAACTCATTTCCATCACATTAAAAGGACAGAAGTTGTTCCAGGATTCATAGGGGTCTCAAACAATTAGGTTTCTCTTCAAAGTTGTTTTATTATTTGTGAAGTATTTGAACACCATTATGTAGATATGTATGGAAACACCCTTTCCAGTATTACCCTGGAACAGATGCAGGAAGAAGCTCAGTGATCTGAACCAGCCTGCTAAAGGAGCACACTCAAAATCATTGTCATGATTTGGAGGTATGGATGTTCAGGACTGGAGTGGACAAAGAAGTCACACAAAACTAGGTTATCATCCAACAGTTATATTTGAAATCACAAGCTTTTGGAGCGCTGCTCCTTCAACAGCTGAAGTGGAGGGAAGTACACCTTGCACTTCACCGGATGAAGGAGAAGTGCTCCAACTGACATTGTCAACAGACCACTTCACCACTGCATTGGAACAGCATCAGGGAAATGTGTATGTCATATACTTCATGCATCCAAAATTGTCATACTGTCCAATGGGCCCTCCTTCAGACACTTAGAAAGTCAACCACTGCTTTCATGAGATTCTTACACCAGTTGGATGTTCAGTGAGGGATAACTCTGCCTATTTGGAATAGACACAGACTACATTTGTGCAGTTGGTAAATGCACCCCCAGGAAGGCTTGCCATGCTTGCAAAGGCCCCAAGACCTCGTACTTCTGCTTCACTCATCAGGGGAAAAAATCAAGTGCTTGGAATTGTCTCGAAGGGGATCTGTAACTTTGACTTATGCTGGACATTATGTCATCCATTGCAGGCTGGAAAGATCCCAAGACAGATGAATTCAGGGCCATAATGACTTGAAAGGCAAGGAACATCATGCACAACAGGGAGCAGAAGATGCATACCTCTGGGGCCCATACCAGGGCTCAAGGCTCATTTGAAAGCCATGGAACCATGTTTTTGTTTTTAAAAAACGGTTTTTGTGCAGATACGTGAAGAGAGGTTTCCTCCACAGAATATAGGACAAATCCCAGAGACACTCTGAACAAGTATGAGCCTTGTGTCCAGAAAAAGAGATCTGCAGTAGCTTCAGGTCAGAGGGGAGTCAGCTCCAGAACAGGGCAGCGGTGTGAGCTGTCGGGACTGTGACTGGGACAAAGTCAGGGAGTGAACAGCATGTGTACATGAGGAAGAGGATTGAAAGTGGATGTTTGAGGCAGGGATAAGGAAGAAAAATAAGTACCTTAAGCCATAGCTTCTCTTCCAGGCCCAGAACTTGAATTTTATCTTGTCGCAAGTGACGAGATCTGGTACAGAATAGCATTCTCATACATTTCCTTATAATACTGCAATTAAGATGTTTCGTCCAAACTATTCTCCCCGCATCTCATCTCAGTATTGTTGATATTTTGCATGTAAAAAAAAACAAGGATATATTTCCCTCCCCTCCCCGATCAGCATTCCAGAAAGACCACTCCCTTCCGCGACTCCCTCTTCAGGTCCACACCCCCCACCAACCCAACCTCTACTGCCGGCACCTTCCCCTGCAACCACAAGAAATGCAAAACTTGCGCCCACACCTCCCCCCTCACTTCCCTCCAAGGCCCCAAGGGATCCTTCCATATCCATCACAAATTCACCTGCACCTCCACACACATCATTTACTGCATCCGCTGCACCCGATGTGCCCTGCTCTACATTGGGGAGACAAGCCGCCTACTTGCGGAACATTTCAGAGAACATCTCTGGGACACCCAGACCAACCAACCCAACCACCCCGTGGCTCAACACTTCAACTCCCCCTCCCACTCCATCAAGTACATGCAGGTCCTTGGCCTCCTCCATTGCCAGACCATGGCAACACGACGCCTGGAGGAAAAGCGCCTCATCTTCCGCCTAGGAACCCTCCAACTACAAGGGATGAATGCAGATTTCTCCAGTTTCCTCATTTCCCCTCCCCCCACCTGATCTCAATCCCAACTCTCGGACTCAGCACCGCCTTCTTGACCTGCAATCTTCTTCCCGACCTCTCCGCCCCCACCCCCTCTCCGGCCTATCACCCTCACCTTAACCTCCTTCCACCTATTGCATTCCCAACACCCCTCCCCTAAATCCCTCCTCCCTACCTTTTATCTTTGCCTGCTTGGGTACACCCTCCTCATTCCTGAAGAAGGGCTTATGCCCGAAACGTCGATTCACCTGCTCCTTGGATGTTGCCTGTCCTGCTGTGCTTTTCAAGCAACATATTTTTCAGCTCTGATCTCCAGCATCTGCAGTCCTCACTTTCTCATGTAAAAAAAATCCCCAGGTTGACATTTCAAATGGTGCTGGTCAAAAGGCAGGATTCTTTTCTAAACAAGCAGTATATAAAAACCATCTCAAAGCTCAGCAACTGAGGTTTTTCTTGGGCTCGTCCCCCTGCCAGCCTTTGGATGTTCCTCTGCTGCCACCTGGACTTGGTCCTGCCTGGTGCTGTGTGTGCTCCAAACAGTGTTTCATTCTGCAAGGCTGATTCAGAATTCCCAGTGTGGGTATTCTTGTGCTGGTGCTTGCTGCAGGTGCAGGGAGTGTCTGTGTGAGCCACACAGTCATTCCTCTGAGCATACAGGTATGGTGGTTCTTCAGGGACAAGGATGGAAACACAAGAAGAACAAGCGCCAGTATCGTCAACACACCAGCATTCAACATGGATTCAGCGATACCCGCCATACAGAGGGACAGTGCCATGTCCTAAGTAACCTTGTTTTCTGAAGGGCAGTTCTAGCAGCATGGATGGCTGTGCTCTGTGCTCGCCCCTGCCCCTGTTTAGGCATGTCAGTCCAAGGCTCATGATTGAACCTGGCCTCTGCCAACTTTGCTCACTGAGTGTGGTGTTCCACTCAAGGCCACCTTATCAGCAATTACATTCAGAATGCTGCCAAGGACAGAGTCCACCAAAAGTCTTAAGTTTAAAATAATTTTACAGCGCTGTACACTGGCTGCTAATTTCTCTAGGATACAGCATGGCTCCATCTGAAGAGGGGTGCAGTCTCCAGGAGAGATCAAGGGGCCCAGCTCCCTGACTAATGATCCTGAGGGGTCAGTTAGTCAACCTGAGAGAGAGCGGGATGGTGATGTTGCACTCCTCAGTGCTGCTGGTACATTGGTTGAATGGAAAGTGGGCATGGTTACTTGTATCCATAGCCATGATATCGCCAGCAAATGATAGATTGGATATCTAGTCAGGCCGCCCGATCTCTCAGGATTTTATCAGCTCTAAGAGTTTCCTTTTGCTCTGTTTGTGAAAATTATTTAAGAAAAACCAAGAAATTTTGTCTGTGACAGTGAGTGGGAGAGAGAGAGAGAGAGGTCCTCCTCTTGCATCTAACTCATGTTTGTGCAATTCTCATCCAACTCCTGATTACCTTTCATACACACCTTAATTTCTGCTTGGCTATATTGTCCTTTGCTCAAACATTGACTTCAGCTGTATCTGCTCCCATAAGTGCATAAGTCACTGCCTCTTTGTGTCCTAGGGTCTCACTCTCACTTAATGGTGACATATTCTGCAAAGCATGATCTCTGTTTCAACACTTATAACTCTTTGTCACCAGCTTTTATCCAGCTGCAAGTCAATCCACAGATCCTGGGTTCATCTAAAACTCTGTTAATAAAATGTAATTGAAGCTAAGGCTATCTATTTCTGTTGTCTGCCAGTTTTCCGGCTTTCACCTCCAAGCCCACAAATTTCCTGTCTGCCTGTTTTGGCTGAAATTAGTTGTTGGAAAGGAGGGAGTTAAGATTGTCCCTGCACTAAGATCTTTAAAGCACAATCTTACCGTCGTTATGAAAACTAGCCAGCGACATCCTTAACTCTGCCTGTGCCTGAGAATTCATTGAACTCAGTGCTCAGGCTTTCTCAATTGCTTTCTTTGTGCCGTCCATTCTCGTTAGGTCAACTAATATGAGAAGGCCGGAACTCCTTTCTCAAAGAAAGGGACCTGTTCAAAGTTGTGAAGGGATTTAACAGGCGAGGTGAAGAGAAAATGTTTCTAATTCCATCAAAACTACAAAGGTGACAGTATCAGACAGTCATTAATAAGGAACCCAATGAGGTTAATAAGGGGGAATGGAAAGAAGGATATGTTAATTGGGTTCAGTGAAGTTGGAGGAAACTCATGGGAACCATAAATATCAGTTGATGATGAACCAATTTGGCCACAAGCACCTAGTTTCTGTTTTTCTGAGATGTAAAGTCTTCTTTCTTCATGTCACATAACAATCACTACTGTTTCTGCTGAATACCACTGTTTTCCCATATCCTTCGGTATCGATGTCCTTGTTTTGAGATGTTCGCATGTCTCTACTAGCTCTCCCTCTGTAAATCTAACATTGTACCCTTCACCCCCTACTGTCTGATTGTGGGTGGGAGGTCAATTTTTCGTTGCTCTCTGCAATTCTCTCTCAGGAATATTTTGTGTTGTTACCCCTAAAAATGAAATCCAGTTCAACTATGCCTTCACTTCTCTCTCTGTCTTCAAACAGCCTTCCATCGCCTATCAGACACCTTGCTCACAGCACTCTGAACTGTTTCTGCTGTCAGGAATGTTGTGCATAACTGTTGATTGTTTGCCAAGGGGAATTCATTTGTTACTAATTGTCTACAAATGGCACTTAACCATCTTAACCTTCTCGCTTTTCACAATGTCCAATGTTCATCAGTCTGTGAGCAACTTCACTGGTGATGGAATTGTTCTGTTTGATATGGAATATCCAGTACTGGTGACTCGCTGATTAACATTCATCTGCCTTTCTGAGGAGCTTGCTTTCCACTGACTACAGTAATAGTCTGATCATGCATCCTGGCAGGGATGTTAACCACGTCTATTGAGATTACTACACTCCTCCAGATTGTTTGCAAGCCCAGTTGCAACTCCCACTGGCTTTCCTAATCCCGATAGTTTATCTCGTTCTCAAGCATCCCACCTCCTGCAACCATACTTCCTACAGAAATAAACAAGTCTCACACTTTTGTTTTTGGCATTCCTGTGTTATCTTTAGATACCCACACCACTATTTCACTTTGCAACAGCTGCTCCAATTGGGAACTTGTTTGTAATTCTGCAGCAATGAAAGAAAAATATAAGTCGACATTGACTCTGGACACAATTTGTTTCACCTCCTTTGTTTATTCTCTCCCATTTTGGGTATTACTCACAGTTAATAATTTATTCAAGGGATATGGGCATTACTGACCAGACCAGCATTTATGATGAGTCATGAAGTAGTAGAGTTTTCTCGGGAAAAGAAAAGAGATCCTTCGGCCGATTATGTCTGCACCTGTCATGTAGTATCCATCTGTTTGATTTCCATTTTCCAGCACTTGGTCCATCGCCTTGTACGTTGCTTATTGCCCAGCCTCAACTGCCCTTCAGGGAAAAGTGGTACTGAGCTTCCTTCTTAAATACAACTGACTAATTTCCTGGGGAGCTAAGGTGAAACAGAGGAAGTGCTGGAAATATTGAACAGGTCTGGCAATATCCATGGTGAAAGAAACAGAGTTGACAGCCAGGAATTTCACTGCTTGCTTCAGCACCCTGTTATCAGTTTTGCTGGTGGTCAGAAGTGTACACAGGACTGAATTTGATGGCCAAAACAGTAGCTGCATGCAATGGTTGGAGAGCAGAGGGCAACCTTGCCTTGGCCATTTTCAGAACCCCTACAGAACCCCTGCATGGCCATCAGCTGATAAATGTTTCACAATTTGCTACCCAGATGTTGAAATGGACACTCAAAGACTTTGGCTGTTGAATAGTTCATCAACCTCACTAACATTTTCCAACCTGACTTTAAGTTCACCTGGACCATCTTGGACATGTCCCTCCCCTTCCTGGACCTTTCCGTCTCCATCTCTGGTGACCAACTCAACACAGACAATGATTTCAAACCTATCATCTCCCACAACTGTCTAGACTACACCTCCTCCCACGATTCCCGACACCCAATTCCTCCACTTCCACTGTATCTGTCCTCAGGAGGAGCAATTCTACTCCCAGACATCCCAGATGGCCTCCAACTTCAAGGACCGCAATTTCCCCTCAAATGTGATCAACAATGTCCTCCAGTGCATCTCCTCCACACCTGCACCTCAGCCTTGTACCCTACCCCTCCGAACTGCAAAAGGGATAGGTCCTCACCTTCCACCTCACGAATATCCAGATACAGCGCATTATCCTCCACCATTTCTGCCATCTACAATCAGACCATACCACCAGCAACATATTTCCCTCCCTTCCTCTATCAGTCTTCCAGACAGTTCAGTCCCTCCACAATTCCTTCGTTAGGTCCACGCACCCCCACCCAATTCACTCTCCACACCCGGCACCTTCTCTTGCCACCACAAGAGGTGTAAAACCTGCGCCCACACCTCCCCCCTCACCTCCATCCAAGGCTGCAAAGAATCCTTCCACATCCGGCAGAGATTTTCAAGCATCTCCATGCGTGTGATCTGCTGTGTCTGTTGCTCTTGATGTGGTCTCCTCTACATCAGTGAGATAGGTCGCCAACGCATGGAGTGTTTCAGGGAAATCTCTGGGACACATGCGCCAACCAACCCCACTGCCCTGTGGCCGACCACTTCAACTCCCCCTCCCACTCCACCAAGGGCATGTAGGTCCTGGGCTGCCTCCACTGCCAAATCCAAACCACCCAACAACCAGAGGAAGAACGCCTCGACTTCTGCATTGGGATTTCCAGCCCCATAGCATCAACATCCATTTCACCAGTTTTCTCATCTCCCGCTCCAACCTGGCATCACCCTCTTGACCTGTCCAGTTTTCTTCCCACCTATCCATTCACCCTCTCCACCAACCTATCACAGTCACCATCGCCATCCCAGCTACCTTCCTCTCAGCCCCACCCCCACCCTCACCCTCCTATTTATCTCTCAGCCCCCTTCCCCCAACACATTCCTGATGAAGGGGCTTATGTCCAAAACACCGACACGTTTGCTCCTCGGATGCTGCCTGACCGGCTGTGCTTTTCCAGTACCACACTTTTCGACTCTGGTCTCCTGCATCTGCAGTTCCCACTTTGTCCTTGCCGAAGACTTTCAGACATTTACGAATGTTTCTTCATGGATCTGTGGTTGAGCACAAGCATGAGTTTCCACCTTTCCCTTATGAGCCCTTTCTCTGTGCAAAAACCAACACCTCATGTGGGGAAGAACTCAACTCTTTCATTCTTTGTTCAATAAATTAAGGAAAAGAAAAAAACATTGACTAAGGGAAGTGTAACGAACTGAAAACAAAAAGGGGGAAATCCAAATGAAAACATCACGGGAGGGAGAATACCTGCTTTCAATCCAGTCTGGAGCTGTTCTGGTTGATCCTTCAAGGGACCAGCATTTCTACCACTGACAATAACTGCCTGACGAAAGGGCTTATATGTCTTTCAGGGCTGAGATCTGACCTCCAAAAGTTGCTGGCCAACTATGGGAATGGAGGCTGCTTTCTGAGACCAGTTAGACAGCCCCCAACAAGAGAGAGTTGGTTCTGGGGAGTGTTAGTGAGGGATGGGGGCTTGGTCAGATGACACTCCCTTTCCTGAAACCACAGGGTGGTCACCAGCTTTTACTGATGACCTCCAGATGTTCCTGTCACTAATGCAAAGCTAACAGCAGTGGGGTGAGATACCTCTTGACCATTAAATGACCTCTGCAGAGGAAGGCCAACGTCAGCCTTCCCTGCTTAAGCAGAGAAGAGTCAGGAATACTGTTCACTCCATTGTCATCGTTCTCAATTTTAAGGACTCAACCAGTTTCCCTAACTCCCAGCCCTCTCCTGGGTAATGGAATTAAATACTGCACCCTCTGTGAAAAACACTGTCTTAATGTGATTTTCCTCAGAGCAGCCATTTAACAAACATAAAACAAAGAAGTTAATTGATTAGTGTTTCAAAACTGGAGATCTCACCCAGTAACTCCATTCCAGCACCACCTGAAAGCCGCAGCAGGATGCCGTGACAGGCGAGTGAGCAAAATCAGACTCACCATCTCTCCATCCATGAAAAGTTGGCCTTTGCAGCTGATCCTTGCTGTGAAATGGGGACCTTCTCGAAGGAGTGGTTTGTGGCTGCTGCTATACCTCAAAGCTGGGGCTGTCACCCAACCCACAGTGCTGGCCCAAATGGTTGGATAATTTGATAATTGTCCCATCAATCATGCCTGGAGTCCACACTGGGATTGATCTTAAACACATCATTGATATTCTGTAACTAACTTGCACTCACTGCATTGTGCTGAAAAATATTCTTGGCTTCATTGGGAAATGTTGCCATCATTTTGACATGAGCTTGTGTCTACTATGCTTCGTGCAGACTCTGTTCAAAGAAACTCTTTGCTGGTTAAATAAGCTCTATTTCCAATGTCTTGTACGTGTCCCTCTTGCCTCCAGCTCATTGATATTAGTGGTATCAGTAGTCACAGGGAATGAATTAATTTGGATTGTCTCAATCCAGAAGGGGTTCTTGTAGTGCAGTGAGAGCAAGTCTACCTCTGAGACCAAGACACCTGGGCATCAAGTCCCACATGCTTGAGAGGTGTGTCATACCATCTGAGAATGATTTGATTAAAATAACTAGAATCATAGTGTATTTTAATGCGTGTGAAGAATTGAACTGCTGCCGGAGCAGCAAATTCTGACCAGATAAAAGAGTCAATAACCTTCCTCTGAAAACTCAAAGGCACGTCTGGATCTGGTTAAACATCTAATGCTTGTCTAATTGCAAATGTTACTTTTGAAGTTGCAGTGAAACCGGACATGAGTTGGATGAAGACTGCACTTTAAAATCCTAGTAGGATTGAGTAGGAAAGGATCAGCTGATTGAGAAAGACCACACAATCATCCATACCAGGAGTCATAATTGAACACCCTTTGATTCTGAACTCCCAGCAGCCAGGGGAGAAGAAAAATAGAAATTCCAAACTCAGTTCAGGAAGCCCAAATAGGAACATTCTTCAGTAAGCTCATACTTGTGTTACCTAGCATGATTACATTATGTTATTCATAAAGAGCTGGGATCAAATTTATTCTGGGATGCCACACTCACTGCTGAGTAATGATGTACTCATTCCTTATTATTCATTTGTCAGACACAGGTATCACTGGGTGGGCCTGGCATAGATTGCCTGTCTCTCGTTTCCCCTTGAGAAAGTGGTGGTGAGATGCCTTCTTGAACCACTTTCGTCCATGTGCTGCAGGATGACCCACAATGCCACTAGAGAGAGAGTTCCAGGGTTTCAACGCAACAACACTGAAGGAAAAGCAGAATATTAACATGTCAGGATGTGTATTTCTGATGTCCAGCATCTACAGTTCTTTGTTTTTTTTTGTTTGGTGAGTGGCTTGAAGAGGATCTTTCATGAATGGTGTTCCCACGTATCTGCTGCCCTGTACTAGATGGAAGTGATTGTAGGTTTGGAAGATACTGTCAAAGGATCTTTGGTGAATTTCTGCAGTGCATCTTGTCAATAGTACACACTGTGTGTCAGTAGTGGTGAGAGTGGATGTTTGTGGATGTGTTGCCAATCAAACTTTATGCTGGATGGTTTCAAGCTTCTCAAGTGTTGTTGGACCTGCACCCATCCAGGCAAAGGAAAGTATTCCAGCACACTCCTGATTTGTACCTTGTAGATGGTAGTACAGACAGACTTTGGGGAATCAGGAGATGAGTTCCTCATTCCAAGCCACATGGTGAAGCTGCATGACTTCGGTGCACAGCAGGGAGCCATTCATCTTATAGCATGTATTGGCCAAGTCCAAATGTAATCCTCGTGCTCTGTTCTTGTCTCTTGGCCCTGTGTTTTCCTCTGCTTGAATAACTAAATAACTTGCATTTACATTGTGATTTTCATGCCCTCAGGATTGCCAAATGGGTTTACAGCAGTTTGGGGGTTGGAACCCCAATGGGCCTGCTTAGTCTTTGAGGTGTGAGCACTGGTGGCAACAGTGAATGTCTCGGAGCTCTGCTGCTCAGTGCCACCCCCTCAGCCCTCACTGCTCTCATGGGTTCTTTCTCTCTCCCCCAGCCACACCCTCAGAGATTTCACAGTGGGGTTGTGACAAGTTTAAAATTTCGCAGTGGGGTTGCACAGAGGGAAAAAAATTTGGAAAGCACCTTCCAGTCAGTGAGTGACCCCTGAAATACAATTTCACTCAACACTGCAGTCAGCTTTCACAATGAGGGAGCAAGGAAACAAATGGCCAATTATATTTGCTTTTGGGCAGGTTGCCTGGGATGGAACTGTTGGTCGGGAGAAAGAAATGAAACATTCCACGTTCTTCTCCAAAATGTGCCATGGGACTTTGTGCGTCCACTGGATCTGTTCACCATTTGGCCTAATATTGCATTGCCATAACGGAAGAGTCAGCATGGATACTCATTGCAAGTTCTGGGGTGAAATATGTGGCATTCTGATTGCAACCCATTCATGGTGTGACCAAACAAAGGCTGATATTTTCTTTAAAGGCTGTCTGCGTCATTGGTTTCTTGTGGCAAAGGATCTTACGGGTTAAAATTTCTGCCTCAATGCAATTTCCTTTTTAAGCCCACTGATAGTGAAGGAAAAGGTTCATGCCCTGGCCTGATAATGTAGCCCTGGCTTTCTATCTCATTGGCAGAGAACAGTTACCAAAAACTGAAGAGATGAAAACGTAGGTCAAACAACTTTTCCAATCCGGCACTCTTCTGGGAAATTCAGTTTTGTTTCCAAATTACATTAGGGGGAGTGCACAATTGATGACCTTGGTTGGATGAGAAATCACTCTCAGCTAGACTGTGATTTTCGACCAGGGCTCTCCTGCACACTCTATGTGGTCACCAGCACCACCAACATACCTCTGCTTTCACTCTCTCACACATCTTGAATGTTCCATACTCTCCTTTCTGGGTTCCTTTTACTTATTCATGGAAATTGATTCTCATTAAAGATTGTATCAACTGTAACAAGCACTACATTGGACAAACAGGCAGATAACTAGCCACCAGAGTAAATGAACACTAACTAGCCACAAAACAACATGACCCTCTCTCACTCGTACCCTAACATATAAATAAGGAAGGACACCACTTCGACTGGGACAACACATCCATCCGAGGACAAGCCAAACAGAAACACGCTCGAGACTTCTTAGAAGCATGACATTCCAACCAGAACTCTATCAACAAATTGACTTAGACCACATTTACCACCCCCTGAGAAAAACAACAGGAAATAACATCACCATAGGAAATGACATCACCACAGGAAATTACATCACCAATCCAAAGTAGCCCAAACATAGAAATAGAAAGCAGGAAACATGAGCAGTTCTTTGTCTGGAGGCTCACTGAAGATGCTACCTAGTACAGTGACAAAACGTCTGAAAATGAACCTTCCAGCTCACTGGGCAAACCTACATCCAGAATTGTATCAGCTGGCAAACTCACACAGAGCACAAAAGTTGCTGGAAACCTGAACATAAATTCTAGATCCGGCTGATGGCAGGGATTACGGTGAATGATGAAGGTGCTTTGTTTGAGTGAGTTGCCAATGAGACTCAGATGAGCTGCCAGACTGGATTAGAGTGGAGACCAGGCTCTGGATGCTTTAAGAAGAGCCAAATGATGCTTAGGTCCATTTTTCCTGCTTATTCCTGGCCTCCCCACCCCACCACACCCCTCTAAAAGGTTGCTGCATCCAACTGAGCCCCAGTTGAGAAGGCACTTCTCCATCCGGGTCCTTGGACTCCAGTTCTGGGATTTCTGCACCAGAAGCATTTCCAAATTGGACTGTACTCTTGATGTTCAACAGTCCAGGTACTGCATTCCCATTTTGTTTCCCAGTCTAAGAGCAGCCCTCCATTGTCCCAGAATCTGGAATCTCTTTTATCCATGATCCTGAATCGCCTGCATCAAATATTGAATCGAAATGGAATCCCTCACCTCGTGTATTCTGAACTGTTTCACCCCCAAATTTGATCTAAGACCCTGAAACCTCCTCAGAGCACTGCTCGTTTCTTGATCCCCCTCTTCCATGACTGTCAAAGTCAAAGCTGCCCCAGTGCTGATACATCAATCCCCCGATCATGTGAATGAACATGTTAAACTTTACTCTGAAGAAGCAATGAAACATCTTCAGCAACACCAGAGGAGTTTGTTTTGAATTTGGAACAATTCTTAACCTCACAGGGCCTTTTTAAAATTATAATCAGTCAAAAGGATAGGAGTCAGATTGGCAACACCCCTTTGAGAACTTGAAACTGTCCAATAAGATTGGCAATCTGCCAAATCTTCGACAAACGTCCAATTCATAAACCCCTCTTCTAATGCATAAAAGGCCAGCCTGAAACTATTTCATGTACTGCTGAAATGACGATTCACTCTCGTGAAAGCAAATCTTTTCAGTCACCATAGAATGTCATCGATCAGCTAAAATCAAATGCAGAATATCAGTCCAGGGTTGGTGTGTTCCTAATTTACTTCCGTACAGTCCAGAAAACTGTTCTGTGTTTGTATCGTTGGTGACTCATGAGTTTCTCCCACTTGTGGAAGAATGTCTAATGAAACTGCTAAGGGTCGCACAACGGCCCAAATTTAATTTTATATAAAGGGAAAAATATTAATTGGATTAAAAAGAACTTTGTTCCGTCTTGTTCTGATCCATGTGACTCTGGGCCTCATCAGAGTCTTAATTGAGTCTGATGCAATTTAATTTCCTCCCCCTGGTTAGCAGATGTTATAACCCAGTCTAGCGTCCACCCTAGCCCACAATATGAGTCAATCCTCCCAAGCATACCAATATCAATTTTAATAGTCTTGGTCAGTGGAAGTATCTAAGGTGTTGGCACTCCATGTTAGTGCTAAATAATACTGAAACTTGAACAAAAATAGGCAAGCACCATGGTATGAAACCATTTAAACACAAGGTAATTGTAAAGTCAAGGAGCTGAGAGATCAGATTCCAGACGATGGGGAAAGAGGGCACATTGTAAAGACTTATATAACCGTAAGAAATAGGAACAGGAGGAGGCCATTTGACCCCTCAGGTCTGCTCTGCCATTCGATAGGGTCATGACTGACCCAACATTGCTCACGTCCACTTTCCTGCACTTAGATTATAACCCTTGATTCTCCTATTGATCAAGAATAGACACAAGGGCTCTGCCCCCACACCTCTCTGTGGTAAGGAGTTCCAAAGACTCTCAGCCCTCTGAGAGAAGAGTTGCCACCTCATCTCAGTCTGAAATTGGCACACCTCTATTTAGCAACCATATTCTCTGATCTTTGGCTCTCCCAGCATGGAAACATCCTCTCAGCATTTACCCTATCGACCCTTTTAAGATTCCTGTATGTTTCAGTGAGATCACCTCTCATTCTTCGAAGCCCCAGTGAGGCAAGTCCCAACCTATTTAACCTTTGCTCATTAGACAATCCTTTCAGACTGAAGGCCTGAAGTTAAAAGTAGTTAAAGAGTAGAATTAGTTAACACTAGCTAAAGGGTAGAAGCAGTTAAAGGGTTAAAGTACGCAGGCATGATGCATGCTCCCTCATTAACAAAGCAGTGGGGAAGCCTGCTGTACCATGAAAGCATTTCAAAACAGGCAGACCAGCAGCACCAAAGAACCAATTCAAGGCGGTCAGTGGGCTAGGACCATCCTGTGGACAGAGCAGGCTTCTGGGGATCAAGGTGCCAACATGGCACCGGACATGTAAACGGGGTGGGCTTCCTCTGTGATTGTGCTGGCATGTCACTAAGGGAATAAAAAGCAATGGGACTACTTTCTTTGGAGAGAGACAGTGCTGCCAGACCTTCTGTTCAGGGTCAATGCACTGTGCTCCCAAAAGCTTTTGTACAATAAATTGTACTTTGACACATCTTAACTCAAGTTTATGTTTCTTTTCATGCAACAATACAAGGGACAATCCTCATGAATCTTCTCTGAACTGCCTCCCATCAAATGATATCTTTCCGTAAATAGAGGGACCAAAACTGCTCACGGTACTCCAGATGTGGCCTCAGCAGCACCTTGTATAGCTGCATTAATGTTTTCCTGCTCTTATACTGCTAAACTCTTGAAATAAAAGCTAACATTTCATTACCCTTCCTGATTACCTGCTGTATTTTTGTGCCAGCTTTTTGTGTTTCAGACACAAGCCCCCCAGTCTTTTTGAGTTGCAGGTTTTTGCAGTTTTTTTCCTTTTAAGTAATATTTTGTTTTTCTGTTCTCCCTTCTAAAATTAACAATTCACATTTTCCCACATTACACTCCATTTGCCAACTTCTTGCCCACTTACACACCCAATCAATATATTTCTGTAAACTGTATTCCTTCACCACCTGTCTTACCCCTGTAATACTATCATGTGCAAATTTGTCTGCAGGACATTTGCTTCCTTTTCCATATTTCTGTATTTTTGATTGTGGACTGAATTTGGAAAAGCAGTTTATTTAAAAAACAACAGTTGTAGAAGGGATTCTTACACTTTTTAAAACTCAGTACTGAAACTCATTGTAACTTATGTTTACACAGCTGCTTTTTTTCCAGTTGGAGAGACTGGCTGCTGAGAGACTAGCACCAGAAGATGTGTGTAAGGTAACAATCAGCCAACAAAGGTTGCTGATTTGTTTGTGAAGTAGTGACCAGTTGTAGATGACAATGGCCATCTGCCTGTCAACATATATGTGGCTGGTTTTGAGGTGTGGATGAAAGGGAAAATGGCATGTGTCTCTGTTGTAGAAAATACCTGAAGCCAAAACGGTAGGTTTTGACAATAAACCAGAAATTTATACATTTTGAATGAGTCACTCTATTCCTCCTGCAAGGAAATGAAAAGTACACGGAAAAGGCCTCAGAGATTAGCAAATCCTGGCAAGCAGAAAGATCATCTCGAAGAACAATGTGGACTGGGACCACTGAACTTTCTTACCAGATTTCTTCCCACCATCCATAACGCCAACATGTTTTCTTTATCTGTCAACGTGTGTGCAAGGGGAATTCATAAGTGAAAGAGAGTTTTCACGAGTCTTGTTATGTTTACCGTGGTTCATTCTTGTGCTATGGCTAGAATCTGTTTATTTGTTCTAAAAGGTTATTCTTAGTAAAAACAGAAACTTCATCCACATAATCTCTTCACCTGCGCATAAAAAAATCAATTAAATCGGGGATCGTTTGTGCATTTTGATAAAATCTTTCACTTTTGCGACAACTCCAGGATTAGCAGCGCTTAATATCCAGTAAGCTAGCCCAGCGAGTCATGACAATATAAACATCTGAATCAGGAGTATAAGTAGGCTGTTTAGTCCTTCAATAAGATCGCAACCAGTCTGCATTTCAAATCTAATGTTCCATTTTGCAGTTTTTCAAAACGATTTGTTCATGGGATGTGGATGTTACTGGTTAGGCCAGTATTTCTCACATATCCCTAATTGCCCTTGAGAAGGTGGTGGTCATCTGCCCTCTATAACTGCTTATCCTCATCTGCAGCAATATTGTGCCACACAAATGCCAGGCAATGGCCATCTCCAACAAAGGAGAATCCAGCCATTGTCCTTTGACTTTCAATGGTTAGACTATCAGTGAATCCCTCACAAGCGATATTCTGGGGAGCTTCATTGACCAGAAACTGAATTGGGCCAGCCGTCTCAATACTGTGGCTCCAAGAACAGGTCAGAAGTTGAGAATCCTACAGGGAGTGTCTGATGTCCTAATTCCCCAAAGCCTGTCTACCATCTCAAAGGCACAAGTCAGGAAGATGTACGCCTGGATGAGCACAGTTCCAACAACACTCAAGAAGATGGACACCACCCAGGCCATCAGCAGTCTGCTTGATCGGCATGCCATTGTTAACTCTGTCTTTCACTGGCAGAATATATACCATCCCCAAGATGCAGGGCTGCATCTCACACTGGCTTTTTTGGCAACACCTTACAACCGTCACAGCAGCAGCTGTGTGGGAGCACTCACCATCTCACCCCCTCACCATCCTGACCTGGAAATGTATTGCCATTTAGACAATAGACAGTAGGAGTAGGCCATTCTGCCCTTCAAGCCTGCACCACCATTCAATATGATCATGGCTGATCATCCTTAATCAGTATCCTGTTCCTGCCTTATCTCCATAACCCTTGATTCCACTATCCTTGAGAGCTCTATCCAACTCTTTCTTAAATGAATCCAGAGACTGGGCCTCCACTGCCCTCTGGCACAAAGCTTCCACTCTCTGGGTGAAGAAGTTTCTCCTCATCTCTGTCCTAAATGGTCTACCCCATATTTTTATGCTGTGTACTCTGGTCCGGCACTCACCCATCAGCGGAAACATGTTTCCTGCTGCCAGAGTGTCCAATCCTTTCATAATCTTATATGTCTCAATCAGATCCCCTCTCAGTCTTCAAAACTCAAGGGTATACAAGCCCAGTCGCTCCAGTCTTTCAGCGTAAGGTAGTCCCACCATTCCAGGAATTGACCTGGTGTACCTATGTTGCACTCCCTCAATAGCCAGAATGTCCTTCCTCAAATTTGGAGACCAGAACTGCACACAATACTCTAGGTGTGGTCTCACCAGGGCCTTGTACAGCTGTAGAAGAACCTCTTTGCTTCTATCCCCAATCCCTCTTGTTATGAAGGCCAGCATGCTATTAGCCTTCTTCACTACCGGCTGTACCTGCATGCTTGCCTTCATTGACTGGTGTACTGCCCCTTTACCAAAATTAATTCCACTGAGGTAGTAATCTGCCTTCCTGTTCTTGCCACCAATGTGGATAACCATACATTTATCCACATTAAACTGCATCTGCCATGCATCTGACCACTCACCTAACCCGTCCAGGTCACCCTGTAATCTCCTAACATCCTCCTCACATTTCACCCTGCCACCCAGCTTAGTATCATCAGCAAATTCGCTAATGTTATTACTAATACCATCTTCTACATCATTAATATATCTTGTAAAAAACTGCGGTCCCAGCACTGATCCCTGCAGTACTCCACTGGTCAGTGCCTGCCATTCCGAAATGGAGCCGTTTATCACTACTCTTTGTTTCCTGTCAGCCAACCAACTTTCAATCCAAGTTAGTACTTTGCCCCCAATACCATGCGCCCTAATTTTGTTCACTAACCTCCTATGTGGGACTTTATCAAAAGCTTTCTGAAAGTCCAGGTACACTACATCTACTGGATCTCCCTCGTGCATCTTCAGAGTTACATCCTCAAAAAATTCCAGAAGATTAGTCAAGCATGATTTCCCCATCATAAATCCATGCTGACTCTGACCTATTCTGTTACTACTATCCAGATGTGTCATAATTTCATCCTTTATAATAGACTCCAGCATCTTTCCCACCACTGAGGTCAGACTAACTGGTCTATAATTTCCTGCTTTCTCTCTCCCACCTTTGTTAAAACGTGGTACAACATTAGCCACCCTCCAATCTGCAGGAACTGATTCTGAATCTATCGAACTCTGGAAAAAATCACCAACACGATTTCTCGAGCCACCGTCTTCAGTACCCTGGGATGAAGACCATCAGGCCCCGGGGACTTATCAATCTTCAGACCTAACAGTCTCTCCAACACCAATTCCTGGCAAATATAAATTCCCTTAAGTTCAGGGCCTTCAGCCACTGTTACCTCAGGGAGATTGCTTGTGTCTTCCCCAGTGAACACAGATCTGAAGTACCAATTCAATTCTTCTGCCATTTCTTTGTTCCCTGTAATATATTCCCCTGTTTCTGTCTTCAAGGGCCCAATTTTAGTCTTAACCATTTTTTTGTCTTCCACATACCTAAAAAAGCTTTTACAATCCTCCTTTATATTTTTGGCCAGTTTACCTTCGTACCTCATTTTTTTCTCTGCGTATTTCCTTCTTAGTAATCCTCTGTTGTTCTTTAAAAGCTTCCCACTCCTCCATTTTATCACTTATCTTTGTTATGTTATACTTTTTTCTCTTTTAACTTTATATGTTTCTTAACTTTCCTCGTCAGCCACGGCCACCCATGCCTCCTCCTAAGATCTGTCTTCCTTTTTGGAATGAAATGATTCTGCATCTTCTGGATTATACCCAGAAATATCTGTCATTGTTCCTCTACTGTCATCCCTGCTAAGGTATTGCACCATTGAACTTTGGCTAGCTCCTCCCTCATAGCTCCATAGTTCGCTTTATTCAACTGAAATATTGTCACTTCCGATTGTACCCTCTCCCTCTCAAATTGCAGATTGAAGCTTATTGTATTATGGTCACTACTTCCCAATGGCTCCTTCACTTCGAGGTCCCTGATCAATTCTGGTTCCCTGCACAATACCAGATCTAGAATTGCCTTCTCCCTGGTAGGTTCCAGCACCAGCTGCTCTAAGAATCCATCTCAGAGGCACTTCACAAAGTCTCTTTCTTGAGGTCCAATACCATCCTGATTCTCCCAGTCTACCTGCATGTTGAAATTCCCCCATAACAACTATAGTAGCATTTAATCCATGTTGCGAGGTCAAAAACCCAAAACTTCCTTCCAAACAGTATTGTGTAGATGCACCTACATGACAGGGACAGCAGCAGTTCAAGAAGAAGACAGATCACCACCACCTTTTCTTCAGCAATTAGGGGTGGGCTGTTAATGCTGGTTGAGCAAGCCACTGAGCATGAACGAGTGTAATCAAAAAAGGGCAAGTGACATTATCACTGGGCTGAAGGAGTTGTGAGGAATATAGGAACAGGAGTAGACCTGTTCATGGAGTCTGGCCCACCATTCAATATGATCATGGCTCATCAAACATTCAAAGCCTTTACCCACTCCCCCCATGAACATTTATGCAATTTGTCATCAATAATCTACCAATCTCTACCATAAACAAAGGCTTAGCCTGCACAAAGATTTCAAAGGTTCATAGCCCTCTGAGTAAAAAAAATTCTCCTCCTTTAGACTAAGCAGCATTCCCCACATTTTTTGAACTCTTTCTCCTGATTCACGACTCCCCAACCAGGGGAAACATCTTACCTGCATCTCTCCTGCCTAACAATTTCAGAATATTGTATGTTTCAGCGCGATCACTTCTTTCAAACGGTGGAGAATATAAGCCTAGTTTGTTCAATCTCTTTTCATGAGACCGTCTACCATCTCAGGAATCTTCATTCACTCCCTCTATGACAATGATATCTTTCCTGAGATAAATGTATGTCTAGCAGGTCTATAGTTCTCTGTTTTCTCTCTTGCGCTCTTTTTAAGTAGTAGGGGGATATTTGCCACCTTTGAACTGCAGGAATAATGATGGAATCCATAGAATTTTTGAAAGATGATCACTTATGCAGCAACTCTCACTGTACTTGAACATGCTGGAATTAGACACGCAGGATCTGGAAATTCATCAGTTTTCAGTTCCATTAATTTCATCAGTACAACCTTGTAACTAATGCTAATTTCCCTAAACCCCTCATTCTGTAGTTCTGGAAGATTTCAATATCTTCCTCAAATGGTACCGGAGGTTAATCAAATTGTTACCTGCAGAATTGTTTATAGCCCAGAGGAATTCATTCACAAACCACGAGAACGCAATAGTCTTCAGCTGCCTGTTCATCATTATGGCGAGTGTATTTTCATCCAGCTGTTGCCAAATCTCCCCAGTAACCTCCAGGGGGAAGCACAGACTTCTGAGATCCAAAAAAAAGTGAAGTTTCTCAGTCAGTCAACTCTGAGCCTGTGGGTGAAGGAAACAAATGTCTTGTGTGATACCTACAATTACGAGTGTCTAGCCAAACCGCCTCCATGTCCTCATCAGATCGATATGTCGAAAAGATGACAAGACCTTTTGGTTCTATCGACCATAATGATTTCCCCAAGCAATATCATCTGAGGGAAACTGAACTGGTGGTTCCTATGCCACCACATGCACAAGAAGGGTAATTAATCAGGGTCAATTTGGTTTGGAAATTGATCAGAGCACATGAAAATTCAGTGAGTAGACATTTTGATTTATCATTCCATCTTTGTTGGAAGGTGACTCATTAAAAGGTCTTTATTTTGTAGGTGCATGTACTGCAGCAATAAACTAAATCAGTAATATCCACTTGACCCCAATTAAATTATCAACAGAGCAAGCTCTCTGCTTAAACAGAGCTTGACAATTAATTTTCCAGGTAAATGATGGGTGCGAGACTAGGTTTGTGCCTGCAGTGTTGTGATTTTATTTCCTTTACCATTCCAAACCCACCCAGTCGTTAACTTGCAGTGCCCACACTGTCCATTTCTCCCTCATGATGTGTAACTCTGTGACATCATTGCAAGGACGCCCTCACACAACAGTGGCAAGATGAAAGCACTGTAAGCTGTTTCAGCTACAATTAACCTTTTCCTTTCTTCAGCAGCACAATTCTGAGAGTGGCCACAGTTCTTTGGGAATGTTGTTGTAAGCTATCTCTGGAACAAGATGAATAGTGGTGGAGCAAATGTTATCATTGAAAACTAGAGAGACAAAAAACCCGACCACCCACCCCTGACAAAAAAGTCTCCTTCTGCAACATTCAAAGCTGAAGAAAAAGTAACGATCCATCATATTTTCACCAAATAAAGCAGAGCAGAGGATAGACAAAGTTAAATTTTACTCTGCCACCACCTGTGGTGTACTTTTAACCAATGTATCTTACTGTCTGTGGAGCTTGTGTGGAAATTGGCTGCTGTTTTTTCTGCATTGTAGTGGCTTCAATATCAGTCTTTCATTGATTGGAAATCACTCCGGGACATTGTGTTCACATTTTCACGCATCTTGGAAATGCCTACCTTTGTTCCTTTAAAGGGAACATCATGAAGCATTTCTGAACGTTTGTTACATAATTTTAAATAGAATTGTTTTTATACAAAACCTTGCATTTGTTTTAAAATCATAGCATTGTTTGGGTTATAAATAGCAGAAATGGAATGTAGTTCACATGGATTGAAAACCCCATAGAAAGAAAGCTTGAGGAAGTGAGGAGGTTAAGGTATTGTCTGGGCATCTGTGGTGAGCACAATGAGCAACTGCTGTTGTGTTATTTGATGGAGATTGACATACACCATCTCTCTCTCTCTCTCTCTCTCTCTCTCTTTCTCTCTCACGTGTGTGCACACACACACACAAAAACACACTTCCGTAAGTACACACACACACACACACACACAGACCTGACTGGGACTGTTTCTTAAGAAAGAAAACAGCTGAGGCGGAAGATGTTGCCAGCAGGGTTCCACATGCCACATGTTGGTCTAAGCCTGCACTGCATATAATTTCCTCATAGATGAAGGAACATTTGTAGTTTTCAGTCTGTTATGGATTTAGCAGAAGGTCTGAAACTGGTGGCTTGATTCGTGGCGACCAGCCATATGGATTCCTGTGAGGATGCATCAAAGCTGCAAAGCAGCAGAGGTTAGGAACTGGCAGTGAGACCCTAATAGAAAACACTTCAGCTAACTCGTCCTGTGGAGGACCACACATCAGTGAAAGTGATTAATTGCCGAGTGTCCAACCAAACATCTAATAGTGTATCTGCAAAACCCAAAGTGAGCCAACTTCCTGCTTCAAACTGCACTCATCATGAAAGCGGGCCTTATTACAAGGAAGGAAGTTTTAAGTTCAGAAATAAAGGAAGTCTGCGATGTGCTATACCACAGCTTGGAGGTGGTTGGGTGGGGGGAGGGGGGGCGGAGTAAAGCATGTGTGTAATCAACATTAAATAAAGAAAGGAAAGGAAGTGACCATTTAATTTCTCCAAATTATTCATTTGTTGACCTTTAAAATATCACATTGACCAAACGCCAGCATGCATTAATCTTAGGACATGATGAGAAAATGTACATCCGTCCTCAAATTATACAGAAGTTTCACTGACAGTTCAGTGCCACTTGAGAGTTCTTTTTCTTTTCCCCAACCAACTAACTTTTTCTCTGTATCCAACACCACTCCCCATAATCTTCCACCCTCAGTAAGCACACAATCTCTGCCTTAAGACCTGGACCATCCTAGGCCAGCAGAGAAATGCATCTTCATCATGCTGGCACAGTCAGTGATTGTACCTTCAGCAAACCATTCTCATGTTGACAGTGTTATGGACCAGGCCAGACCCCTCAAAACATTTTAAGAAGGTAGCCCAGACCCTAACTTTCTTTTTGAAGGAGGTATTCGAGGAGTGATGCAGCTGGTCAAACCAACAGGATTTATTTACATATCACGGTTGAAACATGAACTAAAGAAAACACAATTTAGAATAGCTTAACTTATTTGATAACCTAATTGACTCCATTGTCACTTAACAAAGCTGTTCCAACCCCTGTAGCATCCCATAAACACACCCCTTGGCAGAAGGTAAATTCAGACACAGGTTCTTACAGGCAGGAGAGATTTCAAAGAGACATTTCAGGCAAGAAATATCTGATAAATCATGGAACCTGTTTTCACTGTAGCTGCTTCTCTAGGTCCCCAGCAGTTTTTTTTTGACTCCCTGCTAAAGACAAACCAAACTAGGAAACTGACCAGTCCCCTCCCATTGTTCAAAGTAACCATTTTCAGACAAATCAGCACCCCAGCCTTTATGACCCTCTTGAAAAAAACTAAGGACAACATAACCTTGTCAAAGGGGCAATGATTGGGAATGTGGGCATTGATGGTGTGATGTTTGTGGAAAAGTGTTACCTGTTCTCAACTGTTGAGTCAGTGACTGGGACAAACCTGACCCCCACAGAAATCAGAACAGAATAAGTTAACCATCTGAAATTTAGCTTGTTTGTCCATCTAACACTATAACTAGCAAAGTCATTGAGTGTCCAGCAGATTTTGTATAATCATTTATTGCTGAAAACTAACTGCATGGTGAACCATCATTACAGATCCAGTGACAAAGTATGCTTTAAATTCACCATAGGTGCCTCCTGTTTCCCTGTTTTGTCCATGTGTGAAGGAGACAGTCCTCCTTCTCCTGAATTACTTCTCGCCCAGTACTGCAACTGGAGACTTTAATTGTGCTCAGTTGGGTTGATTTAACACAAAGTCTGATGAATCCAGATCACGTATCAACCTGAAGCCAAGTCGCTGTGTTCTGGCTTTTCTGAATAAGAGTATGAAGTTGTCCTTCTTTGTTGTTCCTCCCTGAGCCAACACCACAACAAACAGATCAGCTGTTCTTTCATCACATCTTTAATGTATGACAACAGCTACATTCACAGTGATGAACATCTTCACTGCCTTTCATTCATAATAAATATCCTGCCAGCACAAGACAAGGCAAAGCCATCTATCAGTGTGTTCGGGCCGACATTCTTCTGTCTCAGAATCATTCTGGCACCTTTACTGTGCATGCATTGGGTCTCCCAGTTGCCAATAATGTTCAGTGCTCTTAAATAAATTTATTGACCTGGCAGGTTTCTTTGAGAGGGGAGAATATGTTGAATAACAGCAAGTCTTCTTCACCTTTGACTTTTATTGTGCCATAAAAAAAATTCAGAAGTCGTCAATAGATCTTTGAAGTATCAGGGAGTTGACGGCTTTGCTGAATTGGCACGGAAAAGATGTTGAGGCACAGGTCAGATCAGCCAGGATCTTCTTGAATGGCAAGGTAGGTTTGGGGGCTGAATGGCTGACTGCTGTCCTTATTTCTTGCATTCTTACAATAAGATCAAAGCACACAGCTGTAAGGTTTGATTTGAAAATTTGGATCTTTGTTTTCAGATCCATTCATGGTTTCACTCCCCTGAATTATGTAACCTCAAAATTTCTGAAGGCCTGCATTTTTGATCTCTGGAACATCCCAAATTTCAATTGCTCCTCCTTTGGTAACTGTACATTCACCTGCCGATTGTCAAAGTTCTGCAACTCCCTCACTAAACCTTTCTACCTTTTCCTCCTCCTTGAAAAATGCTTTTGATATCTTTCTCACCAAACCTTTGGTCATTTGTCCAGCTAATATCCCCTCATGTGGCTCACAGTCAAATTTTGTTTGATAAGTCACAGAGTCAGAGAGATATACAGCATTGAAACAGACCCTTCGGTCCAACTTGTCCATACCAACCAGATATCCTAAAATAATCTAGTCCCATTTGCCAGCATTTGGCCCATATCCCTCTAAACCCTTCCCATTCATATACCAATCCAGATGCCTTTTCAATGTTGCCTTCACCATTTCCTCTCGAAGCACATTCCATACACGCACCACCATCTGAGTGAAAAAGTTACCCTTCAGGTCCTTTTTAAGTCTTTCCCCTCTCACAGCAAAACTGTGGCCTCCAGTTGTGGACTCTCCACCCCAGGGAAAAAAACTTTGTCTATTTACCCTATCCATGCCCCTCATGATTTTATAAACCTCTATAAGGTCACCCCTCAGCCTCCGACGCTCCAAGGAAAGCAGCCACAGCCTTCTGAGTGTCCCTCTATAGCTCAAATCCTCCAACCCCAGCAACATGCTTGTAAATATTTTCTGAACCCTTTCAGGTTTCACAACATCCTTCCGATAGGAGGGAAACCGGAATTGCACACAATATTCTAAAAATGGCTTAATCAATGTTCTGTTCAGCCTCAACATGATCTCTCAACTCCTGTACTCCATGTTCTGACCAATAAAGGAAAGTAAACCAAACACTATCTTCACTGTCCTAATACCTGCAACTCCACTTTCAAGCAACTATGAACCTGCACTCCAAGATCTCTTTGTTCAGCAGCACTTCCCAGGACTTTAAAATTAAATATGTAAGTCCTGCCCTGATTGGCTTTTCCAAAATGCACCACCGCACATTTATCTAAAGTAAACTTCATCTGCCACTCCTCAGCCCATTCGGTCCTTCTGATCAAGATCCCATTGTAATCTGAGGTAACCTTCTTTGCTGTCCACTACATCTCGAATTTTGGTGTCGTGTGCAAACTTACTAACTATACCCCCTATGTTCACATCCATATAATTTATATAAATGGCGAAAAGCAGTGGACCCAGCACTGATCCTTGTGGCACACTGCTGGTCACAGGCTTCCAGTCTGGAAAACACCCTCCACCACCATCCTGTCTTCTACTTTCGAGCCAGTTTTGTATCCAAATGGCTAGTTCTCCTGTATTCCATGTGATTCAGCCTTGCTAACCAGTCTACCATGAGGAATCTTGTCAAACGCCTTACTGGGTGTACACATAGATTATGTCCTGCCTTCATCAATCCTCTTCATCATTTCTTCAAAAAACTCAATCAAGTTTGTGAGACATGATTTCCCACACACAAAGCCAAGTTGACTATCCCTAATCAGTCCTTGCCTTTCCAAATGCATGTAAATCCTGTCCCTCAGGATTCCCTCCAACAACTTACTTCAGGGCGGCACGGTGGCACAGTGGTTAGCACTGCTGCCTCACAGCACCAGAGACCTGGGTTCAATTCCCGACTCAGGCGACTGACTGTGTGGAGTTTGCACGTTCTCCCCGTGTCTGCGTGGGTTTCCTCCGGGTGCTCCGGTTTCCTCCCACAGTCACAAAGATGTGCGGATCAGGTGAATTGACCATGCTAAATTGCCCGTAGTGTTAGGTAAGGGGTAAATGTAAGGGTATGGGTGGGTTGCGCTTCGGCGGGAGGGTGTGGACTTGTTGGGCCGAAGGGCCTGTTTCCACACTGTAAGTCTAATCTAAAAAAACTTGTCCATCACCAATGTCAGACTCACCGGTCTGTAGTTCCCTGGCTTGACCTTACCACCTTTCTTAAATAGTGACACCACATTAGCCAACCTCCAGTCTTCCAGCACCTTATCTAAAACAATCGATGATCCAAATATCTCAGCAAGAGGTCCAGCAATCACCTTCCTAGCTTCCAATAAAGTTCTATGGTACAACTGATCAAGTCCTGGGAATTGATCCACCTTTATGTGTTTTAAGACACCTAGCACCTCCTCCTCTGTAATATGGACATTTTTCAAGATGTCACCATCTATTACCCCACATTCTATATCTTCCATGTCCTTTTCCACAGTAAATACTGATGCAAAAGATTTGTTTAGTATCTGCCCCATCTCCTGCAACTCCACAGAAAGGTTGCCTTGCTGATTTTTGAGGGGCCCTATTCTCTCCCTAGTTACCCTTTTGTCCTTAATGTTTTATAAAATCCCTTTGGATTCTCCTTAACCCTATTTGCCAAAGCTATCTCATATTCCTTTTTTGTCCTCCTGATTTCCTTCTTAAGTGTACTCCTACTGCCTTGTGTTTTGCTTGTTATACCTTGGGATATTTTCTCATATTAAAGTTGCTGGGAAAATCCAAGTGGTTGTTATCCCAGTAAATTTTGTTCAAACTCTCCTTCAGTTTTGTCCGGGACCCAAGAGGTAATGCAATGTTGGTGTCAAAGATACCCTTTTCTTGATTGAAAGGGCACATTCATTTCTGGTTTCCACTCAATACCAGTGAAACGGGTTCACTGAGGAACAGAAATGAAAGCGTCAATCCAGAATAGGATTTGAATTCTCCTCTGGCAAATAATGTGATGCCTTGCTGCTATTCAAAATTTCACAAAATCACACTATGTTGCCAGGACATGAACTGACAAGAGGATATAACTTGAGGAAAATATTTGACATCATTTAATATCACCTCACGAGTTCATGTGATTAATGGCTTGTCCCAAGATTTCACATTTGAATTAGCCCCTACAATTTTACAAATGCTCATGGAACATGAAAGCCCATTTAGGAGGATCAGAGGCAAGGGGACTCCTGTACACTTCAGTTTCTCTGAGCTGGGGCTGTCTCAGTTAATGGTAGAGTCTCTGTAGAGGAAGAGTGGATCAGTATTTGAAGTTATTATTCTGTCGTGCTGTTGTCTTCACCTGCTCAGAGATTTATTCACACTCATTGCTGGGAGATGGGCGGGGATTGAAGGGGTAGGATCTGTGTGGGTGGGGTTTTGTGTGGGCGGGCTGTGAGGAGGATAGTTGAGGGGATGGGTTGTTCCTGGTTGGGGACACGGTCTCACCAGGTTCTTCTGCTGTCAGGCTTCCAGCCCAGCCATTGTCAGTGCCGAGTGTGGGTTCACAATCCATGAGTCGTCAACATGCACAACGAGACCACTCAGCCCCTTGTGTCTGCACCAGCAGTGTGAGCATTTTGTCTTTGCCCAAGGTGGGTGCAGCCAGACCTCCCATCGCCCTTATTTCTGCCTACTTCCCCTTCACAATGCCTGCTGTTCTCAGCTTTGGAGAGGCGACCCTCCCGACCCCAGTATTCTGCTTTTAACCCTGTCTGACCCTGTGAGGCAGCAGCTGACTGAAATCAGCCACTGACTGTGTGGGCAATGACACGGTACTCTCCCTCACTGTACTGCTCACTAAACAACACACTGAGATGACTCACAACATGACTTTACCCAAAGAGAAAGTGTGATTACCAACACAGCCTTCAGAGGAGCATTGAAGTGGTTTGTCAGATGTTGGGAGAGCAGTGTTCCTGTTTTTCTGTGGGCTCTGTGTTTGGGGGAGGTGGGGGGATAGGTCATGGCACAATGGGCAGCAAAACATGTCAAGTTTCTGAGCAACCACTAGCACTGTTGCTCCTGCTGCATCACACACACACAGACACACACACACACACAGACACACACCCCCTCTGCCTGATGTGCTTCCATCCAATTTCGAAGCTTCATGGAAGAAGGCAGGACATTTGTTTTCTGTTTCAGCTGCACCTATTTCCTGGAACATACCCCAAATACTAAACATTCATAAAATGCCAGAGCGGCATTTAAACTCAAACAGTGTCACACACATTTCTTTTTTATCAGAATGATTTTTATTTTAAATAAGAGAGAAGACCAAGTTCTAAATGAGGAAATCTTTTGTTACTAATTTTGTTCTCTGATCAAGGAAATACGTAACTCAGCAGGACAAGTTGGTCACTGAGCTTTTAACCACAGACTGTTCGATGCTTCTGTGTAATGGAACAGTGCTTGGTGAAAAATTATTCTCGTTCTATTTCTGTCAGTTTTTATTGATTTCTCATTGGTTCTACTGTAGTTGTTCCTTTGATCAAAGATTAGCCTACAAAATTTGCATTAATTTTCATGAGTATTGCTTTAAGCACGGCAGCACCAGCCCGGTTCGGAAAGATAGGACTCCACCATTATACAGTGGTAATATTGAATTAATATTAAAGAAGGGAAAATTGTATTTATATAGTGCCTCTCTGACCCCAAGGACCTCCTCTGGGCCTTTTAGAGTCAGTTAAGTACTTGTGAAGGGTGGTTGCTGTTGTAATGTTGGAACGTACTGAATATTGTCAAATGGGCAGGCTGGAGATACATTGTTGATGAGGAGATGAATCAAGGGTTACAGAAATCAACCAGATAGTGGGTGTGGAGAGTGTTGGATCAGTCATGATGGTATTGAATGCTGCAGCAAGCTGGAGGGACCCAATGGCCTCCTCCTGTTCCTGATTCTTATATTCTGATAGACTAGAAACGTTTCAGACACCTTTTCAGGCACAGGCTTATCTTGAATGAGCAAGGTTAAAGTCTTCTTTGGTCGAATAACGTCAAAAGCTCAGACTGACAAGTGTCGGTTTGCCTGAATTGCATTCACTCCAGTTGAGTTTGCAAATGGTGGAGTCTACAAAATAAACCAGCAGTCACCAACCCTTTTAGTTTCAGTGTGGCAGTGAGGGGTAGATCGTATGCAGGAAGTTGCCCCCTTGGGCTCTGCACACTGGCTCACTCAAGGGCCAGCTCAGCAACATTTCCACTGCCTTCCCCTAGACCAAGGCCTGAGGAGGGATCACCTGGGCACCCAGGAACAGCTCGGTCTGACAGTGTCCCTCAACATGTCAACACATCAACTGGACAGTTCCTCAACTTTACTGTGACAGCAACTGGCAGCGCCAGTTGTGGCCACTAAACACAACCTGCCAGAATAGAGCTCCTCCGTTTAGAGTTTGATTTTAGATAAAGTATTCAGTTCATCAAAATGTGGGTGGTGTGTGGAGGGAATGTCAGAGGGGTGGTGGGGAGGCAGTTGATAGAATTTTTAATTTTAAAAAATTCTGGTTATTTAACAATCAGCAGATATCACTTGAACTGAGATCAAGCATTACATTTAAGTTATCCAAAGGCTTTAGCTCCATTCTTCCAATCGAGTTTTTCATTTCTGAACTTCAGTCAGCAGGCATGTGTGAATGTTGATGACCATGATATAGTTTGGCAACACAAGAAACCAAATCCAACTTTTACACTGTCTTCATGTTTTTGTTTTCTCTAATGCTGCATTAGCTGTGCTATCCAGCACTTACAGTCAATTCACGCCAGTGTGTGTAGATGTCCCAAGAAATGACTGGGAGATGGTGAAACTGGAACTTGTTGTAGACGGAAGAAATGCTCAGCCTGCACTAACATTTCTTTATTCACTCATGGGATAAAGGTGTCACTAACTGTGGGTGTTTATTGCCCATCCCTAATTGCCCAGAGGGTAGTTAAGAGTTAACCACACTGCTGTGGGTCTGGAATCACATGTAGGCCAGACCTGGTAAGGATGGCGGTTTCCTTCCCTGAAGGACATTAGTGAACCAGGGAGATTTTTCTCATGATGATTTCATGGTCAACATTGCACACTTTTTGTTCCAGAAGTTTATTGGAGTCAAATTCCACCATCTGCCATGGCAGGGTTTGAACCCGGTCCCAAGGACATAACTGAGTCTCTGGATGAATTGTACAGCAATAAAATGACTGGACCATTGCAACACTCCCCTCCCCACCCCTGCATCCTGAAGGAAGTGACCTCCCACCTCATCCTGATTCTGCCTTCTGCCAACTCTTCACCCTCAGTGTCAGTTACAGTGCTGGGCAGACCTGGTATATGGTGTGGGAGTGCACTCTCTGGATCACTGAGAGGAGCTTGTACACTGTACAAGAACATCCCTGTCATACCGAGGAGAAATTGAAACGTGTATGAGAGTCCAAGTATGAGAGACTACATGCTGATATAACCTGGACTCAGTGTTCAGTGTAATCCTGTTCCAAGATGCAGTTGGTTACCATTGTAAGCAGCAGCACACCATAAGGGATGAGATTGAGGTCTGCACAATGTTTCAAAGGTCGATCAGTTTCACTTTCACCAGGTGACCTTGGAAAAGATCATCCTGCTATGAGTTGGCGCTGCCATCACCACTGGACACAGATCTCTCCATGTCAATCTCATCGGACGTGGGAGCAGGGAGAGGCCATTCGGCCCTCTGAGCCAGAACCGCCATTCAATACGATCACAGTCTGAGTGTCACTTAGCTGTTCCTCTACGCATTACCCTTGAATTAGAACTTTGAACAGTTAAGGAATTAAGGATTATGATGAGGCGAGGGGTAAGTGGAGTTGAGTCCATGAAAATATCAGCCATGATCTTATTGAATGGCGGAGCAGGCTGGAGTGGCCAGATGGCTGACTCCTATCCTTCGTTCTTATGTTCTTATGGCTCTCTTGAGTATTGAAAATATGTAGAAGTCAACCTTGAATTGATTCAATGGCCAAGTCTCCACTGCTGTTTTGGCAACTGTTCCACAGACTGACAACTCTCTGAAAGCAAAAATTCTCCTTGTATTTACTTTCAAAGGGGATACCTCTCCAAATATTTCCCTTCATCCTAGCTTTGCCCAGTACCCACCCTGTCAGAACCCCTCATGATCTTGCATGTATGAAAAAGGTGACCTGTCTTTCTTCTAATTTCCAATGGGTTTAGGCCCAACGTGCTCAACCTTTCCTGTTCAGACACCAATTAGGTGAGTGAACCTGTTCTGAATCTCTTTCTTCCTTTGGTGACCGGGAGTCTAAGATAGCATGACCACAGTGGTGGTGATCCCCAGGGTTAGCTCACCAGGAGAAATGATCCCAGCCCAGCTGACCAAGCTCTCAGTCCTGGAACTGTACTGCATCTTCCAGTGAAGGCTTGTCTGTGCTCCCACTGCAAGTTCATAACAAATACAGTAACCACAAATGAAATGGCAGCACACTGAGGCGCTTTTGTATTTGCAAACACCCTCTGAAAAATGCAAGCTATTGAACCTTGCCATACTGTATTGTTACAAACGAAAGCAGTCGCTTGAGATGTTAATAGGAATTCAATCTGCAGTCCCTCTTGGTGTCTGGAACAGCAAAGACTGATCACAGTACATTATTTGTGGCAGATCTGGTCACTGCTTTTGCATCAGAGAAGTAGGAAAGATGAAGTAGTGCTGCAGGAAGTTGTGTGAAGTCAGTCCTGCTATCGTCCCATTGATAGTTGTTAATAATGTGATGGTACCTGTGATGTGGTCATCAAGCGGTTGAAGTTTTTATTTTTCTGTCTTACTATTTAAAGTCATCAAGACCTCACTTCCTTTTTCCATTAATAGTTTTAGAAACTACCCTAGCACCAGACGCATGTGTCGAGTCAAGTGTGTCAAGTCACTGCCTGTAACGTCAACTTTGGTTCTTCATTTGCTGAGTGACAGTGACCCTGTGACATTCATCAAAGTTGGTCACTTATGCTTTAGGGATAGCTTTGCAGAAGACATGTTTGTGCTTTTCACACAAAGCTGGAATGTCACGTCAATGACAAAAATCAAAAAAAACATTCAGCACGTTTGACAGCATCTGTGGAGAGACAACAGAGTTAATGTTTCCGGTCCACTGACCCATCTTCCGAATGTTAGTCATATCAATGGTTTGTTCACTGTTTAGTTAAAATATACAGCATTATTTTACAAAGTACAGAGAAAGAAAAAAGGGCTCTTGTGATGCAGTAGTAGTGCCCCTCCTTCTGACCTAGAAGGCAGGGTTCAAGTCTCACCTGCTCCAGAGGTGCGTAATAACACCTTAGAACAGGTTGATCAGAAACTTTCTTTCTAAAGAGAAACTTACAAAGGAGAGGGACACAGATCGATGTGTCAAGGCAGCTCAGGCATTCGGGTGGACCCCCTTCTGAGCGGACCTTCCATCTGGGTGGCATAGTGGTTAGCACTGCTGCCTCACAGCACCAGAGACCCAGGTTCAATTACCGCCTCAGGCGACTGACTGTGTGGAGTTTGCACGTTCTCCCTGTGTCTGCGTGGGTTTCCCCCGGGTGCTCCGATTTCTTCCCACAGTCCAAAGATGTGCAGGTCAGTTGAATTGGCCATGCTAACTAGCCCGTAGTGTTAGGTAAGGGGTAAATGTAGGGGTATGGGTGGGTTGCGCTTCAGCGGGTCAGTGTGGACTTGTTGGGCCGAAGGGCCTGTTTCCACACTGTAAGTAATCTAATCTAATCTGATGGAATTTCACATTGGCCTTGGACCCCTCAACCTCACAAGTGCCCCACAATTTGAGCCACCTTGTGGAAATTCCCTCAGTGCCGTTCCCCTCTTGTGAAGATGTGTACAAATCAGGCTGCTGCTGTTCACCCATTGTTTCCTTACCCTCGTCAACAATCCAGACATAGTCATGGTCTTCTGACCCACCAGCCTGAGGTGCTGGGGTTACCTGGTGAGACAGTCCAGATGGGAGGGTCCTCTCCATTCCCATCAGGGATTTGGCTCCCAAGATGTCGCACACAGCAGTGCTGTGTAATCGGCAATTAAAGATAAAGCCGGAGGAACCTGCGTGTGCACAGGGTACGTTCGGCAACAACCCCAGCTCAATTTTCTGAGGGCGGTGGTTTTTGATTGTACTTGTTCCTGTGACTTTCCTAACCTTTGGTGACTGGGTGTGGAGGCTGGGTCCAGCACTGGGAGTGGTTTTCAGCAGCTCCAGACGCGGTCATCGATGAGCTTCTCAGCCTGCCTGCCTCTCTTCTGCAGTTATGCCATGCCCCGATGTGCCTGCACAGTGAGAATACTGAGTCCATTGTTAGGCAGATGGAATTTAGTTCAGATAAATGTGAGGTGCTGCATTTTGGGTAAGCAAATCTTAGCAGGACTTATTCATTTAATGGTAAGGTCCAAGGGAGTGTTGCTGAACAAAGAGCCCTTGGAGTGCAGGTTCATCGCTCCTTGAAAGTGGAGTCGCAGGTAGATAGGATAGTGAAGAAGGCGTTTGGTATGCTTTCCTTTATTGATCCAGGGTTGGAGGATTTGAGCTACAGGGAGAGGCTGAATAGGCTGGGGCTGTTTTCCCTGGAGTGTTGGAGTCTGAGGGGTGAACTTATAGAGGTTGACAAACTGATGAGGGGCATGGATAGGATAAATAGACAAAGTCTTTTCCCTGGGGTGGGGGAGTCCAGAACTAGAGGGCATAGGTTTAGGGTGAGAGGGGTGAGAGAGACCTAAGGGGCTACTTTTTCATACAGAGGGTGGTACGTGTATGGAATGAGCTGCCAGAGGATGTGGTGGAGGCTGGTACAATTACAGCATTTAAGAGGCATTTGGATGGGTATATGAATAGGAAGGGTTTGGAGGGATGTGGGCTGGGTGCTGACAGGTGGGACGAGATTGGGTTGGGATGTCTGGTCGGCATGGACAGGTTGGACTGAAGGGTCTGTTTACATGCTATACATCTCTCTGACTCGAGGCCTTCAGGCTTTCTGAAGCAGTGAACACCACGGGGCCTGGAATGTATGGTATTTTGATCTAAATTTGTACAGGTTCCGTCAAAGGGGCTGTCAACTTGTTATTTAGTGACTTTAGTCAATCTATTTTAAAAACAGTTTAAAGGGAGGTACATGAGGATTGGGGTTGGGGGAAGGGAGCAGATAGGAAACAGGTTTATGTAATTCTGCATTGTGTAAATAAAGCCATTGTCAAGGTATGCATTACAGCCCACTTTCATCCTTCACAGGCTGGTTTGGCAGCCTTCTCGAGTTGCCCTGAAGTCTTGAGAAAATGAAGATTCACCTCGAGCACAACTCAGTTCATTGACATGCCATCTATTGGCTGGTGAAATTGGCACAGTTCAGAGCTCCAAGATACTTGTCTCTTGAGGATGGGGCTGATGTTTTCTGTCAGGAAATGGTACGCACTTGGTATCGTCACTTTTCAAGGCTTCTTGAGCAGCCATTGAGTCAACTAGTCTGTGCAAGGTAACTTCAAAAGGTTTGAAATGATGCAGTAAGGATGGATCATCGATCAGTAGCAAATGGGAAATGACAAATCTCTCTTAATTCCTGATAACCTCTGTGCTAGAATGCCAGAGTCAAACCAAGGGATGAAAATCATTCACAAACATACTGTGAGGAAACAAGTGGTACTTGCAACAAGTACGTACCAGAAACTGCAGATTGGCTGTCTCCACTCATTTAAACTGATGGGAAACCCAGATCCATGGTGCAACGATTCTTCAATCAGCTTAGCTCCAACACCTGCTCTGTGCTGGGAACATCTCAACTAACCAGTCCCCATTCCTGGATCATGCACTCAGCAATTGTAGCTAAGGGTGGCCCCAAACACTGCAGCCTCACTCTCTGTCAGCTTTGCTAATGTGCGGGAATAGTCGGCGATGTGTGTCTCGTGAAGATTTCACTTCACTCTGAGAAGTCTCAAATCTGTCCTTTGCCTGACAGAAGTTGGACACGTGACTTGAATTGGAAAGATCACAATTCCTGAGAAACCATGTGTTGATGTATGGATATGTTTTTTTAAACTTTTAGAGATCACATTCCACAAGTGTATCAATGGGATAGATATGTCTGTGTGCTGTTAAACTGTGGGAACATGTCCAGGAAAATCAGCAACATTGAGACCTCTCCATAGCCTCTCCCATTGTTACTTTCTCCTGATCATTATGTCATAAATCAACTTGCATTTGTTGCATTTATCAACTGACTTTCAGAATCCCATGTTACCTCAAAGTGCTCAAGGGCCAGTGGGCGGTTCTTAAAATGTAGTCACTGTCATTGGGGAGATAGATTGCTCCGTTGGCTCATTCACGAGTCAGATTAATGTAGGATCGACTCAGATTCTGCCTGCATGGCAGTAATCATCCAGGACCTGCCAATCCGGGCACAGAGAGTTCCCACAAATAGCCGTGGGATCATGACCAGATAATCTGTCCTCTTCTGGCCATCAGTCCTACAGTCACCATGCACACTGGGTTCATTTCAGCCATTCCCTGGGTGGCATTGATCACGAACCCAGCTGACTCCTGACATGTCGCATACGCAAGCAAGGAGACTCATTTGTGATGACCTCTTGGTGTTATTGCTTGGCAGTTAATCCAGAGATCCCGGTCATGTTCTGGAGAGCTGGGTTCAAATCTTGCCAAGGCAGATGGTGGAATTTGAATCAGTAAAACTGTGGAATTAAGAGTTTAATGATGGCCATGAAACCATTGTTGATTTTTGTAAAACCCGCCTGGTTCACTAATATCCCTTAGAGAAGGAGTCTGCTGCCTTACCTGGTCTGGCCTACTGTGACTCCAGACACGCAGCAATGTGATTGGCTCTCAGCTCTGTCTGATAAATTAGGGATGGGCAATAAATGCTGACATAGCAGTGACACCCCCATCCTGTGAATGAAAAGCAGAATGACACCCCCTTCATTTTGAGTTTAGAATGCTAAAGACTTGCATGGCAAGAGACAGGGCATGGAAAAGCAGTGAGTGTACAGCAGAGCCTTTCCCAGCAGGATATGTTAACCTGAGCCTTTCCTGACTTCCCAAAAACCATGACTCTGTCCTTTTCCATCAGAAAGAGATGCCTGCCACGTTTGCTAGCTTTCAGCATACAATATCCCTGCCGTGAAGGAACAGTTGGGATCTCCTGACCCATTCTTGAGAAGTGTTTTGCTAATTTTGACACTTTTAAGTCTCCCCGATGTGTTGTGTCCATGAAATAACTTGCAACCCAGCAGAAGCAAATGGCTGCTAGTACCCCTGTTGTGAAGGGGATCACAACCACTCAAGAGTCTCTTTTCAAATGTAGTATGTTGACTGCGAGTCATTTGTGTGTTTGTAAGAAAGCTGTTGTCCCTGTTTGCAGAGGTACGGAGGATCACATACCTCTGATATGTTGTACAGCTGCAGAAGATGTGAGAAAACAGATTTTCTCCCATTGTTTGGGGGCACTTCAGAACAGAGGCTTTCTGAAATTTCACATTGATAGTGTACATGGATGCTCTGCTCTGAACAACTCATCGTTGCCTCCAGAAAATGCGTCAACAAGCCGAGCATAGAAGGATCTCAACAAACAGATCTACTTGTCTTGAAATATAAAGCAGAAAAGAAGGACAGATCTGGAAATGTTGAGAAAGAATTTATTCTCCAGGATGGACTTTTCTGCCAATCAACAATTGTTTCATTGCCTTCAGTAGACTCTTACTTCAAGCTTTTTAAAATGATTTAATTCAAATTCCATTATCTGCTGTGGCGGAATTTGAACCCAGGTCTCTGGAACTTGAGCTGAGTTTCTGGATTAATCGTTTCATGATAATAGACTCAACAAACGTGGACCTATTTGGAATCTATCTGGGTCAGAGTTGCTTTCAGCACTCCTCACAATATTTGTAGAATGGTGCAACCTTTCTGAATCTGTCTTGATTTCACTTGGTTGTGCTGTGGTTCGTGTGCAGGTATGTTATTTAGTGAGCTTTCAACGATGAGCACTCACAAGGGAGTGTGTGAATATATCCATCTTCTGTCGTCAAGAGATGGATTCTGACAGGATAACGGCCATATTCAAAAAAGCAATCTCAAGACAGAGGTAGTGAATTGCAACATTGGATACAGTCCCATTTTCTGGTAATTCCATGTTCAGGAAGAGATTTAATATAAAAAGCACACCCATCGACAAGCTCAGATTGTCTTGATGACTTGGGAGGTTCCTTTTCCCACTCACATCTGAAACTCTCCTTTGTTCAGTGGTCACAGTTTCCCCTGGCCTTGTTGGGAAGACTCTTTGCTCTTAACTCCAATTAGATGTGGCTTGTTAGTAAAGCTGAAGGGATTCCATGTGTTATGTGGTTACAGTGAAGGAAGCTTCTGAAAGAAAATGATAGAGCCTGTTTTGGAGCCTTGCAATAACTGTGCACTTGTGTAGTATTGTATCCATAAATTCTGGCTCCACTAAGTAAGAACAGCTGGCTGAGCAGATGTTCCACCACTGGAGTTCCTGCTATTACCTACATACCCTTAATTTGAAAACAAAATGTTTCCTTTATGTAAATGCTTTTTAATTACACTGGATAATTTTTTTTTACAGTGTATGTGCCTGTTGTAGTTTATCACAGCGGAGAGAGAAATTATAATTCGCTGCAGTGAAATATAATGTTTGATGTATGATCCCTCTTCACCATAGAAACTTAGCCCAGAAACCAATCGGATGTAACGGCATCTTACATTAATACAAAATCCCTTTCTCTCTTCGTCTGACACCAGCCCTTCAACCACAATGTTCGGACTAAGAGAAAAAACAGGGTGGAAACATGGGATGAAATCACTTTGTTCTGCTTGGACTTCGTGTGATCATTTAAGATAAGAACAAAACAAACCAGGGAAGTGTTTCTGCTTTCAATAAACTGCTCTGGTCAAATTCCCAGTTGGAGTAATGGTATATTTTACAGAATTTAGTTTACAGAATGAGCAGAATTTGTTGCCCTGTATTGAATAACAGAATTGTTATAGTGCTAAAGGATGCATTACAGAACCATAGAGATCTACTGCACAGAAAAGGGCTCGACAGCCCATCAACCATGTGCTGTTCAAAACCAACGCCTAACTATTCTAATCTCATTTTCCAGCCCTTGACTCAGAGCCTTGTCTGCTTTACGAAATATAATGAAGGTTTCAGCCTCTACCATCCTTATAGGCAGTGAGTTCCAGATTTCCATCATCCTCTGAATGAAAAACAATGTCTTCACATCTCCACAAAACCTCCTGCCTCTTACTTTAAGTCTATGCCAGCTGGTCATTGATCCCTCCAGCAAGGACTGAAGTTCCTTCTTGTCTCCCACATCTTTGCTTCCCATAATTTCATACATCTCAATGATCTCCCCTCTCTGTCTCCTCTGCTCTTCAGAAAGCAAGCCCAGTCAGTCCAATCTCTCCTTCATAACTGAAACTCCCCAGGCCAGGAAACATCCTGGTAAATCTCTTCTGCACCCCATCTAGTGCTATCACATCACTCCTGTCATGTGGATGATGGAAATGCACACAATGTTCTAGCTGTGGCAGAACCAATATATAATACAGCTTCCACATTACCTCCCTGCTGTTACAGTCTGCACCTCTGCTAATAAAGGTAGCAACCTCTAAACCATGTTGTCAACCTGTCTCTCTCCCTTAAAAAACTGATGGAAATGCACACCAAGATGTCTCCAATGTTCTCTGAGCATTTTTACTTGTAGCACCAATGTCCTGCTTTTTCCCTGTTTCCTGCACATTGTTTCTGGTTAAATAACCATTGAATGTCCCTGTTGTTGAACCTGCTTCCACCGCACTTCCAGGCAGTGCATCCCAGACCCTAACTACTAGCTGTCTACAAAGTTTCTTCTCAACTCGCATTTGCTTCTTTTGCAAAACACTTTGAAACTGTGCCCTTGGATTCTTCATCTGTTTGCAAGTGGCATCCGTTCCACACTTCTTATTCCTTCAAGACCCCTTGTAATCTTGAAAACTTCTGTCGAATCTCCTCTGAGCCTCCTCCTCTCCAAGGAAGGCAGTTCCAATTTCTTCCATCTTTCCTCATAATTGAAGGGTCCACTTTCTAGAACCATTGTCATAGACCTTTTCTACACTCTCTCCAATGTGTTCACATTCTTCCCGTAGTGTGACACCCAGATCTGTGCATAGTACTCCAACTGGGGTCGAACCAGTATCATAATTATTTCATCATTATCTCCCCACTCCTGTATTCCATGTCCTGATGTATGACACCTAGAACTTGATGTGTTATTCACAGTTCCCCTTGCCTGTCCTGCCGCCTTTCATGCCTTATGTACATACGTGTACACATACATGTACTGTGCTCCTGCACACCCTTTAAAAGAGTACGTTTACTTTACTCAGCCTCTCAAAGTTCTTTTTTACCAAAATGCAAAACCTCTATTGAACTTCACTTGCCACCTATCTGCCCACTGCAATTGAATGTGATATAATTCTGTCCCAATGCTGTACAGTCAAACACTTGTCAAATTATGGTCCATGTTTGGTTCACCCAGTTTCATAATTCAGTCTGAAAGGTTCTTCTTTATGCCTCAGCACATCAATCTCGTGACAAAAGTTTCATCTTTGCCTCTTAACCTGCCTTTTATAAAGTGCCTCACCTTGTAAAATATTCCTCGGCATTTCACAGGAGCATTTCCAAGCTCCAAAAGAAAATTAAAGATTAATGCAACCCCTAATGTAATTATTCTCACCCTGTGAAAATGCCAGCAAAACCCTTTGAATACATCCCTTTCCAATTTCAGATGCTGCATTCAGAATAGGCAGCTGTTAACCTGAACATCATGCTCTTGCTGTCTCAGAAATATCACAAAGCTGGTTCCTTTTTTGCTAAAAGCTGTTCCTTACCTCAAGGATACTGTGCCCTTGGTTTATTTTCGGAGGGGTAATAAACAGTTCCCAGTTCTATTTGACTGGTTTGGTAGAGATATTAAAGGGTATATTGAGAGGCCTTTTTGTTTATATGTAAACAGATGAGACTTCAGGCCAAAGTGGTCATGTTTTAGAAGTGACCTGTATAATGGAAGGGGAGTGGTCAGCTCTCTAGCTGGTCAGTTCAGTCCAGAACTAGCTCGGAGTTCAGCAGGGAGCTGTGTGAAAACAGTCTCTCTCTCTTTCTGCCCTTCCACCTTCAACCTGTAAGCATCTGTTCCTTTTTTAAAACTAGTTTTTCAGGGGGTTTGCTTATTGGGACTGTTGTATATATTCAGAACAACATAATCAAGTCTCGTTTGGATAGACTGAGTTCTGTAGGGGTTCTTTATTCTGTTCTCTGTGTGTCATTGTGTAATTTTGTGAATAAATTTCTGTCTGTTTTAAAACCTAGTAGTCAACCTCACTGACTTACTCTGGATAATTCTCACTCTACACTCACTGAAACAAATTGCAAAGCTATGGTCTGGGTTGCCTGCACAGGAATGTTTTGAGTGATCTGGCCGAGTCCATAACAGAAGCTATAGATTGATGCAAACATGGGTCAACAAGACACACATGCTTCCTCTTCAGCAATAAGGACAGGGTAAGGGGCAGCCGCAGCAAAGAAAGATAATGTCAATGTAATGGAGATACAATGGCATTGATACTCTCGCAGTCAACACAGCAACAGTGAATAAACATAAGCCTAAACCTAAGCACAGCAAATGTACAGACAATTGATGCAAGGCTGGGATTCCACTTGTACCAGATTGTCTCTTCTGGCAACAGTGCATTTTGCAAAACATTCAAACCAATTCAAAAATAGGCAAGACCGATGAGTTCACTGTTGCACTCTTGGTTAAAAATCGGTTTACCTTCCGTCATGAATACACAGGTTCGAGGCAAAAAGGGCAGTGCTGAAAGGACACTGCTGGTTGATGGTGCTCTGTCTTCAGCAAAATATTCAACATCCAACACTTGTTTTGGTGGACATCTAGTGTCAGGAAGCACAAAACATTTGTCCTTCAATCAACACCATCGTTAAAATGAACTGCACCTTCACCTGACTGCTGTTGTGGGATCTCTCTGTGTAAAATTCTGTTTCATTTGTCAAGTGGATTTCAAATGGAGGTCAATCTTCAATGAAGAGCTTTGGGTGGCCTTGAGAGATGGAGTCAGGGTGTGTGACAGCAAACGTGCAGATGTTTCCACCATCCCTCTGTGTATCGTTGACAGGTTCCCCTATAAAAGGGGAAGCCACGCTGTGGAGTGGAAGAAACCAGAAGTCCTTTGATGTTTTCCCAGCTACAACTTTGATGGCGATGATGAAAACAGTGCAACACAACGTAAGTGCTCAGATGTCAGAGCAGTGCAACTTTGAGGAATATGTCCCCACACAGTATCCATTCTGTTCACAGCTTCAAAAACAGTCCAAGGGGAAAAGAACCAATCAAGATGCTGCAAATATTCTCAACCTTTCCAAGTATCTTTCTGAAAAGTCAGCGACAGAGGCTGAACCTTGAACTCCACTGCCTCAGCAGTATTTCAGTCATCAGCGTGCTTGGCTAAGTGCTCAGCGTGGAAGTAGCCCAGGGTACAGGGATCTCCAGCATGTCTGTCTTGAAGAGTCAGCAATGACTCCATTATTTGTGTTATCTTAACAGAATGGATGACATTAGCCAGTGAGCTTGCTAACAGCACAACATATAAGGGCCCCTGCAAGCAGGACTTGGAGTTGACTGGGATCAGAGTTAACACCTCACTGCTGACCAGAGACAAGCAATGGAGCAGGGTGTGGAAACATCCACAGGACCACAGACCAAATGGTGGAAGAGAAAGCCCTCAAGATGTTCCAGGTAACACAAATGTATTCAGTGAAGACAGCACCTACCAGTGTAAGAGCAGCTTTATCTGCTTCATGCAATGTGAGTTTGAGATAGCAATCACTGCTTATTTCTATCAGTTTTCTATTCTGCCCCCAATGCACAAAGCCATGAAAAAGCAAAAGCTCCAAGTGCAATGGCCAATCCACAGGGAATTAATAATTGGGCTGGAATAGGGTACCTCAGATTTTTAAAATTTGTTCAAAGGAGATGGGCATCAGTGCTTGGCCCAGCATTTATTGTCCTTTTCATCATTGCCTTCGAGGTGGTGGTGAGCTGCCTTCTCGAACAAGGATGTTCTGTTCCTCCTCACTGTCCAGCGATTGCCCTTGGATTCTTATCTAATTGGCTTCTGACTGGAAACGTGTGGGACTTGGAATCAAGTCGCGAGTGATTGACTCATGGTCTCCCTGAAGCCAGGACGAGGGGACCAACACTCAAACAATACTGATGAGCTGGAGTCAGGAAAGGTGGGAGCCAGAAAACTTAGAAAGAAAATCCTTACTTTCCTGAACTCGTCCGTGAAGGGCCAGCATATCTCAGGCTGACGAATGGACGGAGTTTGTTGGAGATTGTTGACCCCAGGCACGCTCTGCACTTCTACATCTATGTGGTGTTTTCCTCCTTGTATCCTCTTCGATTGTGAATCCTCAGAGGACCAATTGGCCCTTTCCCCCCTCGCCCTCCCTTCAAAAACTTGTCCTGTTGGGTGCTTTGAACGTGTGGCATGAAATAAAAAGCCTTGGCACAATCTTCAAATCTGCAGCAAGCGGCCTCCAATTATCCAGACCGCCTCCTCACACACATATCCTTACTTGCTCAGTGTTTACCTACTGATTTTTTGGCAAAAGTGGTTCAGAACTGTGAATAAATTACTAAAGAAAAAATTTGATAAGGAGTGGTAAACCCGCCCACAGGCTTATTACAGCCCCCAAATTACACATTAAGCGTTGGAGAACATGACTCATCAAGCTTAAGGAATGGCTTGGGCAGAACAGCAAAACAAATTAGTAAGTCTGGATTTATTTTAGTTTGCATTTTCCCATAATATTAGTAATTTACATATTCATCGAGCACCAGCAAATATAACAGTCTAAACTGCTGGATGAGCCACAAACATCTGGTGCTGCTCTTTCGAGTATCAGCTTCTCCTCCTGCAGGAAAGGAAGGAAGACTTGTCTTGATGTCAGCTTTTCAAAAATGTCCAACATTTCCAAATGCTCCACAGCTCGTGAAGTACATTTTGAAGTACCATCACTGTTGTAGTATTGTGCACCACACTCTGTCGTTTTGTTGCAGTGATGGAAGGATGAATATCGCCCGTGACACCAGATATTGCTCCTGTGTTTCATTCCTTCCAAATAATCAGAAGGCGTCTTTTATTTCCACTTTGGCAGGCAGCTGAACACCTCAACTGAAAGACAGCCTCTGTCACCTCCTCCAACCAAACTCCCTCAGTGCTGCACTGCACTCAAACCCTGGTGCTAGTCTTGAACCAGAGAGCTGAGAGTGCAGCCAACTCAGTGTCAGCTGACACCAGAATCACCCATCCTTCTGAAAACTTCAAACTTGTCTCAGTCTCTGTTGCCCTCATCTGCTCACCCACCCTACTCACACTGTCGCTGAGCTACATTAGTTCCCAGTCCACCAAAACCTCCAAATGAATATTCTCATCCTCATGTTCAAATCACTCCATGGCCTCATTCCTTTTTCTCTGTGTTTCCTATTCCATTCTTCAAACTTTCCAGCTCTCTATGCTGTCCCAATTCTGCCCCTGTCCACATCCTGTATTTTGATCGCCCAACCATTGGTTGATGTGCCTTCAACTGTGTGGGACCCAATCCCTGGCATTCTTTCCTTGAATCCCTCTGTTCCTCTGCCAATAACTTTCTTCCTTTAAGATACTGCTTAAAGCCTGCCTCTCGGGCCAAGCCTTGAAGTATTGTTTAAAGATTTCAGTGTCCAATTTTGTTTGTTGATATTCCTGGGATGATAAGCTAGCTTAGAGGTGCTACAGAAATGAAGTTGTTGTTTGAGATATTCTTCTATCATACCAAAGGGTGACGTAGCAATACAATAACCTGCAGGCCAGGTTCAGGCTCCCTCCTGGACTGCAAGCTCTCAGTCCTTCAACCTCGACTCATTCTGTTGCCACTGGGATTTGGGATGCAGAATCTGTAGAATGAGCCCTATCAGTGTATGGTGGTGTCCAGTCTGTTGTGTTATTCCGTTATCTGTTCTGGAGCAGCTTTTGACTAGCTCCTTCTCCCCAAGAGGCATCGGATACCCCATTATTTCATGTCACATGGTCACTGGGCACTGAGACACAAACCCATCCCACAAGTTGAGTCCATCACCTGTAAACAGTCACAGTGTAGATCTGGTCAGCATCCATCTTGATACAGATCTGGTTACAGTTACACCGCACTGTCGCTGCACACCACCTCTGACCGACACATCAACCCCAGACCATTGCAGTCCATTGACATAGTCTGTATCTGGTGGTGTCGTCACTCGAGTAATTAACTTGTTACCTGGATTAGTGTTCCAGAATTAAATCCCATGGCAACAACTAGTGAACATTGAAGTCAGTTAAAATCTGGATGTGAAGCTCGTCTCAAAAGTGGTGGTTCAGAGCTATCATTGATTACTGCAAAAAAAAAACCCATCAGGTTCACTAATGTCGTTCAACTTTTTAAAGTTTTGTTCATTCAAGAGAAGTGGTCAATGCTGCCATTTCTCGTCCCTAGTTGCCTCTTGAGAAGGTGGGGGTGAGCTGCCTTCTTGAACCGCTACAGTCCATGTGCTGTGGGCTGACCCACATTGCCCTTCAGGAGGGAATTCCAGGATTTTGACCCAGTGACACTGAAGGAACAGCGATAAATTTCCAAGTCAGGATGGTGAGGTGCTTGGAGGGGAGCTTTCATGAGGTGATGTTCCCATGTATATGCTGCCCATGCCCCTTTGGATGGTAGTGGTCATAGTTTGGAAGGTGCTGTCTAAGGATCTTTGATGAATTCCTGCAGCGCATCTTACAGACAGCACACACTGCTGCCACTGAGTGTCGGTGGTGGAGAGAGTGTGTTTTTGTGGATGTGGCACTGTACTTACCCAATCTGGCCTACATGTGACTTCATACCCATGACAATATGATTGACTTGGCAACTGCCTTCTGAAATATGACGCTCCTTCCATTGTGCAATGAACTTTAGCCTTGATTATGAACTCTGGAAGAAATGTCACTGTGCTTTGATAGTGTGTGATTGAACTGATGTGGCAGTGAATCAGTGGGGTCATGGAAACCTGACGAGTATCGAAAACATGGAACAATTTTAACACTTCCAGAATTACACAGCAGATCTACATTTATAATCATACTGAATGAAAAATGTAACATCTGCATTCACTTCCTGTCTGTACCCCTCAACTTCCTGTTTATGTGTTTCACTCAACCCTTTCACGTTACCACTTGTGTTTAAATTCAATTTATGCCTTAATAGAAAATGCCTGCACAATGCCGTCAAACTGATAAGCAATCTGCTCATCAAGCTCCAACAAGGCTCTCAAAGTGCCTTCAGTTTTTTTTTAGTCAACTGTCATTTTTTTACCCAAAATAACTGAACTTGTGAAGAAGGTTTTCACAAAAAAATGTAAATACACGTATTCCACAACAATGGGATGCAAGGTACTCATCGAATGCCTTAATGCCTCAGTTACTCACTTAAATTGAAGGCTTCATGGAGGCACAGAGTTGTTAACAGCACAGAAGGAGGCCATTCAGCCCATTGTGTCTGCACTGATTCTCCAAATGAGCAATTTACTTGGCTCCATTCTCTCTCCTTCTCCCCGTGACCGTGCACATTGTTCCTCTCCAGATAACCGACCTTGCCTCCACCACACTCTCGGGCAGTGTATTCCAGACCTGAACCGCTTGCTGCATGAGAAAGTTTTCTCTGATGTCACTTGTGCTTCATTTGCCAATTAGTTTCAATTTGACTGTTTTACATGTGGGAACAATTTCTCCCTTTTGAATCTGTCCAGGCCTTTCATGATTTTGAATCCCTCTGCCAAATTCCATCCCCATAATTATGATTCCTCATCCCCGAAACTGGGAAACAGCCCCTTTCAAAAATCAGGTGTGGAAGTTGCAATTTCTGCTGTTGTCAGCTGTCACAAGGGAACAGTTTTCCTCCAGTTTAAAGTAAATTGTCCTTTTTTTTCAAATTAAATGAACAGGAACAAGAAGGGACATTTCAAAGCTTCATTCAGGTAAACACACATAGTATTTATTCTTTGAGCTAAGAGGATGTGCCTGTGTGTGTGAAGGAGAGCAGTGAGTGTGTTGTGATGACACATCTGTCATAGCATTTCTTTGGGAGAGGTAGTGCAGTCAGGACAAAATGGAGAAAAAAACAGGGATGGGGAAGTTTGTCTTTTATTGTGTAATACTGTAATGAGATAAAGACCACATTTTGAACTCAGCTCATGGCCTCACCTGTATTGTGTTGCCAACGCAAAGATATCAACATCAATACCAAAGTATAAACACCTCTGCACAGATTCTAACTTCTCATATCTGTGGGCCAGACAGACACTGCAGAAATGCAGTAACTTACCTCATTCTAATTTGATTTATTTTCAAAACAAATTATTTGGGTTTTGAAAGCTAGTCAATTCTCTTTGATGGAAATCGTTATAATAGAGGAAGAGAAAAACTAGTTATTGCTCCTCCAGCCATAAGACCATAAGACCATCACTCATAGGAGTGGAAGTAAGGCCATTCGGCCCATTGAGTCCACTCCGCCATTCAATCATGACTGATGGGCATTTCAACTCCACATACCCGCATTCTCCCCGTAGCCCTTAATTCCCCGTGACATCAAGAATCTATCAATCTCTGCCTTGAAGACATTTAGCGTCCCGGCCTCCACTGCACTCTGTGGCAATGAATTCCACAGGCCCACCACTCTCTGGCTGAAGAAATGTCTCCGCATTTCTGTTCTGAATTGACCCCCTTTAATTCTAAGGCTGTGTCCACGGGTCCTAGTCTCCTCCCTAACGGAAACAATTTCTAAGCGTCCACCCTTTCCAAGCCATGTATTATCTTGTAAGTTTCTGTTAAGTCTCCCCTCAATCTTCTAAACTCCAATGAATACAATCCCAGTATCCTCAGCCGTTCCTCATATGTTAGACCAACCATTCCAGGGATCATCCGTGTGAATCTCCGCTGGACACGTTCCAGTGCCAGTATGTCCTTCCTGAGGTGTGGGGACCAAAACTGGACACAGTACTCCAAATGGGGCCTAACCAGAGCTTTATAAAGTCTCAGTAGCACAACGGTGCTTTTATATTCCAACCCTCTTGAGATAAATGACAACATCGCATTCGCTTTCTTAATCACGGACTCAACCTGCATGTTTACCTTTAGAGAATCCTCGACTAGCACTCCCAGATCCCTTTGTACTTTGGCTTTACTAATTTTCTCACCGTTTAAAAAGTAGGCTATGCTTTTATTCTTTTTTCCAAAGTTGACAGCTGCGTGTCAACTGTCCTTCGTAGAGCAAGTCTAAGTAGTGGGAATGACTGGAGATTTATGGGTGTGTGAATGACAGAGAGCTGACCAGAACAGGGTGAGCAGCTCATTCAAGAGGGTGGAAGCAGGAGTAGTAACGCAGGCAAGAGGGGCATGGATGTTGGTAATGAGTAATGGGAAAGGATGCGATGGGTGTGAGGAAGCAGGACCAGTCAGGTAAGATGATGGGAAGAAAGCTAATTGGGCTACATGCCCTTATACTCCCAATGCAAATACAGCCCCTTCTCCAAGAACACCATCACAAAGAGAGTTATTGGCATGAGAGAGAAATAAGAAGGGAGACAAGCAGAGCAGTGGATTGAAAGTAAATGAAGCAACAACATGAGGATCACCCAGAGTCATATTCAAAGAGGATCTGTGTATCCTGACATGCCACAGAATAATACTACGACAGATTGCCCATAACAATGTATCACAGGCTTGCATCACTACTCCATCCAATGTGCCCAGCTCCTGATGATCCCAGTCACCACCCAAAACAGTGCAGGCTGAACACAGAGAGGAAATCTGAGCAGGGGACATCATCCGACCCTGGTGGAACTGGACTTGATCTTCCTTCCATTTGTTTTGAGATAAAGGCCCATATTGTGAAGTGGAATTTCCAGCCAGCGCTGCTTTGAGGAAGACAGCTCACTTCTCTCGTTTGTGTCTTTGTCTGCGTGTGGATAAACCTTATTTTTTTCACTCAGGATTTGTTCCTCAAGCTTGTTTCACTGAGTGTCTGGATGGAAATGAGAAATGACATTGCCCTCGACAAGGCTCCTGATGTGGTAGAGACGATGGTGTTGATGACATTTGCTCCGTTACAGTTACTACGTCAAGTTGGATGAGACTGGATTTCTCAGAGGGTGGTAACATGGTGAATGGAGAGGGTCGATTGGTGTAGTGAGTGCTGACTTATTGGCTTGAATTGAATTAAACTAGCTTTATTGTGACATATACTCAAATGTGTTCAGTGAAAAATCAACCATCGCCGCATTACAACACCACTTTCGGCACTGGGTACCTTGTTACAGATACTTGGCATCAAACTCTTAGGAAATAAAATGAAATAAATAGTCCCAAAATTATCAGAGTAAATTAGAAAAATAACCAAGAGGTTGAGAATAACAGTCTTTCTGACCCTGTCTGTACCACAGGAGACCTCCACAGCCTGCCCCAGACCCACCCATGTAGGAGTCAGCCCGTTTTATGTACCATCTCTTCACCCCTGAACCCACACTCGTCCAGCAACCAGGGCCCCTGACACGCCAGGCCAAGTCGTGCCTCAGCTGCAGATGTCACCTTGCCAGCGCCACCATCTTGAATGGTCTCCTGCTGCCAAAGGCCACTGTCCCTGATCGCTGGCGCGTGCCCCGAATGGCAGGAGAACGCCCTCATGTGGCAGCAGCCTCCTATCGCCATGAGCAGCCACGTCCGCCACTCTGCATGTGGCCCACCCTAGCAGCTGCTGCTGGCCAACCTACCACAGAAAAGAAGGAAAAGGAAAGGAAAATAAAGTGAAATAGGAAAGCAGATCGGAGCGGATGGGCCCTGGGCAAGAGCCTTGTTATTCCACTGCCATCTTTCACCTGAAATCAGTCTTCAAGACCAAAGTTCCTGACTGAAGATTCCAATGTCTCAGTGAAAGAAAGGAGCAAGATAAATGAGCTTATATCAAGTGCCTTTCCCAACCTTCGGATTCCCAAAGTGCCTTACAATCAGTGACAGCAAGTTGCTTTAGAGATTCCATTTGATCCATCTGGTGTCCTGAACCGATTCTGATCCCTTGACAGGCTCCGCGGGGAATTCTCCAGAGAGTTTCCTGCCTTTTCAGCCTCTCCATGGACTTGCAGGAAGCAGCAGACAGTATCAAGGGATGGTGCATTATTATCGGGTCAGATAGTCCTCTCTTTTCCTGCCCTCGATTTCAAATGTTGCTGTCCAGAAATGTGAACAATTTCCAATTCAGTTCTGCAAAGGGGATACTAAATGCCTCGGAGTTTGAAATAATAAGGCAAATAGATGTTGAGAATTAATTTGTGATTTGCAGTATTGTTAAGGTAGGGTCGCTCTCTCTGAGTTCAAGTCCCACCTTGCATCATTATATCTTGGAACAGGTTGATGAGAAAGTATCTATTAAAATGCAAATAAAGAAAGGGAGAATGTGTTGCAGGAAGAATGATGAACGTTGTGAAGCTCCACCACATTATTTTGGTGTCTGTCTGTCATAGATTCGGGGACAAGATCCAAGTGGGGCTGAGGCAGGAGCAGCTGGAAAGGGAGGAGGGAATGTTCAAGAGTCTGTAGAGGCTTCTGACCAAACACCTGAAAGGAGGCCGCAGCCTCAGGGATGACACGGTACGTTCACTGAAATGTTGGGGAGACGAGGATGTGCTGACTGAGCGAGCTAAGGTGAGGTGATCTGTGCAGAGCGCACACAGCAGCACACACACCAGTCTGTCTGAATGGCTGTAAAAATATTGGAGAGAGTCAGTGCTCCACAGCTCCCCACACCTTTCAGCAGGTTGTTCCAAAAGGCAGCTACTGGCAGGTGCACACCAGATGTTTGGGACAGGGCGAAGGACATCAAAGTTTGACCAGAGAAGTGTGCTTCAGCCTTACCAGCGGAATTTCCCTTCACTACACTGCCGATTTCTGGATGGGAAAACCAAGGATAGGTCAACTGTGGACAGCTAGCACATCTGAACCTGTCACGATGGACATTTCTGCCAGTTCACAAGGAGGCCATTTGGCCTATCATGTCTGCGCTGGCTGTCTTCATGAGGAAGTCATCTGGAGCCATTCTCTCACCTTCTCAACACAACTCTCATCCTTTCCAGCTCACTGTCTCCATCTTCTCCCTCAGGATCAAAGATGACTCTCTTGTGTTCTGGTGTGGAGTTGTGGGTCCAAAGGTGAGGGAACACTGCAGGGCCGGTGAGGCAGCTACATGGATTGTTCACACATTCTGTTCACTGTCTGTGCTTGGCCTCCAGCAGGGCCTGTTGGAGACACTCAACGTGGCTAGCTTCTTCTTCGTTCATTCACTCACGGAACTTGCGGTATCACTGGCTGGGCCCAGTATTTATTGCCCATCCCTAGTTGTCCCTTGATGAGCTGCCTCCTTGAACTGTTTCAGTTAGCATGCTGCAGGTAGATCCACAATGCCATTCACAAGGAAGTTCCAGGATTCAGACCCAGTGACAGTGAAGGAACATTGATATATTTCCAAATCAGGATGGTGAGTGGCTTGGAGGGGAACTTGCAGAGGGTGGTGTTCCCACGTATCTACTACCCTTGACCTACCACATGGAAGTAGGCGTGGGTTTGGAAAGTGCTGTCTTATGAGCCTTGCTGAGTTTCTGCAGTACATATTCAGATGCACTTTGTGCAGTTTTGGACGAGTTCATCGGGATACTGCATTATTCAGGGAAGTTTTCAGGACATCCTTGACATTCCCTGTGCCCTCCTGATAACCCCATTCAGTGAGAGTTGAGAGTTGCTCTGGGAGTCCTGAGCCAAGCTTGTGGGGAAAGTGGCCCAGCTGATTGACTGGAACCAGTGCCCGGATACTGGGGATGTCAGTCTGGGAGACCGCACTGACATTGGACAGCAGATCTGGAAGACTTAGCAGTGCTGTCATGAGTGGTACTCTTCAAGGGATTGAAGTTGCCTGCTGTACATCATGCACATGTCCAATGCATACAGGGGGGCCCTTAGTACTGCTGACCTTTCAGTGGTGCCAGATTGAAAGCTGCCTGTTTGGGGAAAGGGTGCTCTTAAATGCACCAGGAATGTCTGCACTCACTGAGAGGACACTCACAAGGGATGAGAATGAGATGAGATTAGATTCGATTCCCCACAGTGTGGGATGGTGGAGAGTGTGGTGCTGGGATGGTGTTGGGTGTGCTGGGATGGTGATGAGTGAGGTGCTGGAATGGTGGTAGGTGAGGTGCTGGATGGTGGTGGGTGTGGTGCTGGGATGGTGGTGGGTGTGCTGGTATGGTGGTGAGTGTGGTGCTGGGATGGTTGTGGATGTGCTGGGATGGTGGTGGGTGAGGTGCTGGGATTTCGTGGTGAGGTGCTGGGGTGGTGGTGGGTGTGGTGCTGGGATGGTGATGGGTGTGGTGTTGGGATGGCGGGGAGTGTGGTGCTGGGATGGTGGTTGGTGTGGTGCTGGGATGGTGGTGGGTGTGCTGGGATGGTGGTGAGTGTGGCGCTGGGATGGTGGTGGGTGTGCTGGGATGGTGATGAGTGTGGTGCTGGGATGGTGGTGGGTGTGGTGCTGTGATGGTGGAGAGTGTGGTGCTGGGATGGTGGTGGGTGTGGTGCTGGGATGGTGGTGGGTGTGCTGGGATGATGGTGGGTGTGGTGCTGGGATGGTGGTGGGTGTCGTGCTGGGATGGTGGTGGGTGAGGTGTTGGGATGGTGGTGGGTGAGGTGCTGGGATGATGGTGGGTGTGGTGCTGGGATGGTGGTGGGTGAGGTGCTGGGATGGTGGTGGGTGAGGTGCTGGGATGGTGGTGGGTGTGGTGCTGGGATGGTGGTGGGTGTGCTGGGATGATGGTGGGTGTGGTGCTGGGTTGGTGGTGGGTGTCGTGCTGGGATGGTGGTGGGTGTGGTGCTGGGATGGTGGTGGGTGTGGTGCTGGGATGGTGGTGGGTGAGGTGCTGGGATGGTGGTGGGTGTGCTGGGATGGTGGTGGGTGAGGTGCTGGGATGGTGGTGGGTGAGGTGCTGCAATGGTGGTGGGTGTGGTACTGGGATGGTGAGTGGGTGAGGTGTTGGGATGGTGAGTGGGTGAGGTGCTGGGATGGTGTTGGGTGTGCTGGGATGGTGGTGGGTGTGCTGGGATGGGTGAGGTGCTGGGATGGTGGTGGGTGTGCTGGGATGATGGTGGGTGAGGTGCTGGGATAGTGGTGGGTGAGGTGCTGGGATGGTGTTGGGTGTGCTGGGATGGTGGTGGGTGTGCTGGGATGGTTGTGGGTGAGGTGCTGGGATGGTGGTGGGTGTGCTGGGATGATGGTGGGTGCGGTGCTGGGATGGTGGTGGGTGAGGTGCTGGGATGGTGTTGGGTGTGCTGGGATGATGGTGGGTGTGGTGCTGGGTTGGTGGTGGGTGTGGTGCTGGGATGGTGGTGGGTGTGGTGCTGGGATGGTGGTGGGTGAGGTGCTGGGATGGTGGTGGGTGAGGTGCTGGGATGGTGGTGGGTGTGCTGGGATGGTGGTGGGTGAGGTGCTAGGATGGTGGTGGGTGTGGTACTGGGATGGTGAGTGGGTGAGGTGTTGGGATGGTGAGTGGGTGAGGTGCTGGGATGGTGTTGGGTGTGCTGGGATGGTGGTGGGTGTGCTGGGATGGTGGGTGAGGTGCTGGGATGGTGGTGGGTGTGCTGGGATGATGGTGGGTGAGGTGCTGGGATGGTGGTGGGTGAGGTGCAGGGATGGTGTTGGGTGTGCTGGGATGGTGGTGGGTGTGCTGGGATGGTGGTGGGTGAGGTGCTGGGATGGTGGTGGGTGTGCTGGGATGATGGGTGTGGTGCTGGGATGGTGGTGGGTGCGGTGCTGGGATGGTGGTGAGTGTGGTGCTGGGATGATGGTGGGTGTGGTGCTGGGATGGTGGTGGGTGTGCTGGGATGGTGGTGAGTGTGGTGCTGGGATGGTGGTGGGTGTGCTGGGATGGTGGTGAGTGTGGTGCTGGGATGGTGGTGGGTGTGGTGCTGGGATGGTGGTGAGTGTGGTGCTTGGATGGTGGTGGGTGTGGTGCTGGGATGGTGGTGGGTGTGCTGGGATGGTGATGGGTGTGGTGGTGAGTGTGATGCTGGGATGGTGGTGGGTGTGGTGTTGGGATGGCGGGGAGTGTGGTGCTGGGATGGTGGTTGGTGTGGTGCTGGGATGGTGGTGGGTGTGCTGGGATGGTGGTGAGTGTGGCGCTGGGATGGTGGTGGGTGTGCTGGGATGGTGATGAGTGTGGTGCTGGGATGGTGGTGGGTGTGGTGCTGTGATGGTGGTGAGTGTGGTGCTGGGATGGTGGTGGGTGTCGTGCTGGGATGGTGGTGGGTGTGGTGCTTGGATGGTGGTGGGTGTGCTGGGATGGTGGTGGGTGAGGTGCTGGGATTTCGTGGTGAGGTGCTGGGATGATGATGGGTGTGGTGCTTGAATGATGGTGAGTGTGGTGTTGGGATGGTGGTGGGTGAGGTGCTGGGATGGTGGTGGGTGAGGTGCTGGGATGATGGTGGGTGAGGTGCTGGGATGGTGGTGGGTGAGGTGCTGGGATGGTGGTGGGTGTGGTGCTGGGATGGTGGTGGGTGTGCTGGGATGATGGTGGGTGTGGTGCTGGGTTGGTGGTGGGTGTCGTGCTGGGATGGTGGTGGGTGTGGTGCTGGGATGGTGGTGGGTGAGGTGCTGGGATGGTGGTGGGTGAGGTGCTGCAATGGTGGTGGGTGTGGTACTGGGATGGTGAGTGGGTGAGGTGTTGGGATGGTGAGTGGGTGAGGTGCTGGGATGGTGTTGGGTGTGCTGGGATGGTGGTGGGTGTGCTGGGATGGTGGGTGAGGTGCTGGGATGGTGGTGGGTGTGCTGGGATGATGGTGGGTGAGGTGCTGGGATGGTGGTGGGTGAGGTGCTGGGATGGTGTTGGGTGTGCTGGGATGGTGGTGGGTGTGCTGGGATGGTGGTGGGTGAGGTGCTGGGATGGTGGTGGGTGTGCTGGGATGATGGTGGTTGCGGTGCTGGGATGGTGGTGGGTGTGGTGCTGGGATGGTGGTGGGTGAGGTGCTGGGATGGTGGTGGGTGAGGTGCTGGGATGGTGGTGGGTGTGCTGGGATGGTGGTGGGTGAGGTGCTGGGATGGTGGTGGGTGAGCTGCTGCAATGGTGGTGGGTGTGGTACTGGGATGGTGAGTGGGTGAGGTGTTGGGATGGTGAGTGGGTGAGGTGCTGGGATGGTGTTGGGTGTGCTGGGATGGTGTTGGGTGTGCTGGGATGATGGTGGGTGTGGTGCTGGGTTGGTGGTGGGTGTGGTGCTGGGATGGTGGTGGGTGTGGTGCTGGGATGGTGGTGGGTGAGGTGCTGGGATGATGATGGGTGTGGTGCTGGGATGGTGGTGGGTGAGGTGCTGGGATGGTGGTGGGTGAGGTGCTGGGATGGTGTTGGGTGTGCTGGGATGATGGTGGGTGTGGTGCTGGGTTGGTGGTGGGTGTGGTGCTGGGATGGTGGTGGGTGTGGTGCTGGGATGGTGGTGGGTGAGGTGCTGGGATGATGATGGGTGTGGTGCTGGGATGATGGTGAGTGTGGTGTTGGGATGGTGGTGGGTGAGGTGCTGGGATGGTGGTGGGTGAGGTGCTGGGATGATGGTGGGTGTGGTGCTGGGATGGTGGTGGGTGAGGTGCTGGGATGGTGGTGGGTGAGGTGCTGGGATGGTGGTGGGTGTGGTGCTGGGATGGTGGTGGGTGTGCTGGGATGATGGTGGGTGTGGTGCTGGGTTGGTGGTGGGTGTCGTGCTGGGATGGTGGTGGGTGTGGTGCTGGGATGGTGGTGGGTGAGGTGCTGGGATGGTGGTGGGTGAGGTGCTGGGATGGTGTTGGGTGTGCTGGGATGGTGGTGGGTGAGGTGCTGGGATGGCGGTGGGTGAGGTGCTGCAATGGTGGTGGGTGTGGTACTGGGATGGTGAGTGGGTGAGGTGTTGGGATGGTGAGTGGGTGAGGTGCTGGGATGGTGTTGGGTGTGCTGGGATGGTGGTGGGTGTGCTGGGATGGTGGGTGAGGTGCTGGGATGGTGGTGGGTGTGCTGGGATGATGGTGGGTGAGGTGCTGGGATGGTGGTGGGTGAGGTGCTGGGATGGTGTTGGGTGTGCTGGGATGGTGGTGGGTGTGCTGGGATGGTGGTGGGTGAGGTGCTGGGATGGTGGTGGGTGTGCTGGGATGATGGTGGGTGCGGTGCTGGGATGGTGGTGGGTGAGGTGCTGGGATGGTGTTGGGTGTGCTGGGATGATGGTGGGTGTGGTGCTGGGTTGGTGGTGGGTGTGGTGCTGGGATGGTGGTGGGTGTGGTGCTGGGATGGTGGTGGGTGTGGTGTTGGGATGGCGGGGAGTGTGGTGCTGGGATGGTGGTGGGTGTGCTGGGATGATGGTGGGTGTGGTGCTGGGTTGGTGGTGGGTGTCGTGCTGGAATGGTGGTGGGTGTGGTGCTGGGATGGTGGTGGGTGAGGTGCTGGGATGGTGGTGGGTGAGGTGCTGGGATGGTGGTGGGTGTGCTGGGATGGTGGTGGGTGAGGTGCTGGGATGGTGGTGGGTGAGGTGCTGCAATGGTGGTGGGTGTGGTACTGGGATGGTGAGTGGGTGAGGTGTTGGGATGGTGAGTGGGTGAGGTGCTGGGATGGTGGTGGGTGTGCTGGGATGGTGGTGGGTGTGCTGGGATGGTGGGTGAGGTGCTGGGATGGTGGTGGGTGTGCTGGGATGATGGTGGGTGAGGTGCTGGGATGGTGGTGGGTGAGGTGCTGGGATGGTGTTGGGTGTGCTGGGATGGTGGTGGGTGTGCTGGGATGGTGGTGGGTGAGGTGCTGGGATGGTGGTGGGTGTGCTGGGATGATGGTGGGTGCGGTGCTGGGATGGTGGTGGGTGAGGTGCTGGGATGGTGTTGGGTGTGCTGGGATGATGGTGGGTGTGGTGCTGGGTTGGTGGTGGGTGTGGTGCTGGGATGGTGGTGGGTGTGGTGCTGGGATGGTGGTGGGTGTGGTGTTGGGATGGCGGGGAGTGTGGTGCTGGGATGGTGGTGGGTGTGCTGGGATGATGGTGGGTGTGGTGCTGGGTTGGTGGTGGGTGTCGTGCTGGGATGGTGGTGGGTGTGGTGCTGGGATGGTGGTGGGTGAGGTGCTGGGATGGTGGTGGGTGAGGTGCTGGGATGGTGGTGGGTGTGCTGGGATGGTGGTGGGTGAGGTGCTGGGATGGTGGTGGGTGAGGTGCTGCAATGGTGGTGGGTGTGGTACTGGGATGGTGAGTGGGTGAGGTGTTGGGATGGTGAGTGGGTGAGGTGCTGGGATGGTGTTGGGTGTGCTGGGATGGTGGTGGGTGTGCTGGGATGGTGGGTGAGGTGCTGGGATGGTGGTGGGTGTGCTGGGATGATGGTGGGTGAGGTGCTGGGATGGTGGTGGGTGAGGTGCTGGGATGGTGTTGGGTGTGCTGGGATGGTGGTGGGTGTGCTGGGATGGTGGTGGGTGAGGTGCTGGGATGGTGGTGGGTGTGCTGGGATGATGGTGGGTGCGGTGCTGGGATGGTGGTGGGTGAGGTGCTGGGATGGTGTTGGGTGTGCTGGGATGATGGTGGGTGTGGTGCTGGGTTGGTGGTGGGTGTGGTGCTGGGATGGTGGTGGGTGTGGTGCTGGGATGGTGGTGGGTGTGGTGCTGGGATGGTGGTGGGTGAGGTGCTGGGATGGTGGTGGGTGAGGTGCTGGGATGGTGGTGGGTGTGCTGGGATGGTGGTGGGTGAGGTGCTGGGATGGTGGTGGGTGAGGTGCTGCAATGGTGGTGGGTGTGGTACTGGGATGGTGAGTGGGTAAGGTGTTGGGATGGTGAGTGGGTGAGGTGCTGGGATGGTGTTGGGTGTGCTGGGATGGTGGTGGGTGTGCTGGGATGGTGGGTGAGGTGCTGGGATGGTGGTGAGTGTGCTGGGATGATGGTGGGTGAGGTGCTGGGATGGTGGTGGGTGTACTGGGATGGTGGTGGGTGTGCTGGGATGATGGTGGGTGCGGTGCTGGGATGGTGGTGGGTGTGCTGGGATGGTGAGTGTGATGGTGAACTTGCCTCTTTGACCCAAAGCACCGTGCAATCTGTAGAGATGTAAAACAGACAACAATTTGCCATTTCCCCCACACAATCTCACAAAGTGAACCTTAACTGAGTGTCAATGTTGTACATAATGGTCCGAAATGCCTTGTTATGTTTGAGCAGATTACAACATGTATACCTCTGTCCTGCAAGTTACAAATGTTGATAACAGAAACTGATACCAGAGCCATTCACTTCAGGAGAACTATCATCAGGTTTTAATCAGCCTGTTGTGTTTGAGAACACATCCTCAGACCAGATAAGACTTGAATCGAGGCTTCCTGGAGCAGGAATACATAAAACAACTCCCCCATAACCTCCCTCATTCCTCGGTGCAGAGGTGAATGTGCAGTTCACATCACATGTTTGGAGTTGTGCTGCTGTTCATTTCCATAGTAAAGGAAGTTAGAGTTTTAAAATAAAGCAATTTACATCGCAACCACAGAAGTCAGGGACTCCCAGATGGGGTATCGATGTACGGTCACGCTCCCTCATTATTTTGCTACAGCAATTATTACCATTCCCAATGCAGTTTGCCAACTTCTGGAATCTATCGGAAGGAAAGATAAATTTTCAGAACACTGTCTCAAACAAACACAGGACAAAAATCTTCCTTGGCAAACATCCTTTTTTTTATTTTATTGAATGTATTCATCTTTTTATTTTGTTGTTTCCGGGATTCACACAGGTGTGACGGGTTGAGGACTGAGAGGGAAGGGATATCCAGTTGGTTTACAAAGAGCCTGTTCATGGCCTGGTGGGTCTGTGAGGAGTGGCCAGTGTGACCTTGCAGGTAGCTGTTTAAGCCGTGGTGCCTGCCTGTCCTCTCAACCAGGAGTAAAAGACCTCATTGGTCAGCCTTCCAAACATGAAAGGGGTTTGGGGGGGAGGTGTCCTGGTTCCAGGGAGCAACACAGCCTTCTGTCACTTTAGCGGCTTATCTGGTTATGGATCACACCGCTGTTTGTGGGATTTTGCTGTTGGTAGGTTGCTGAGTTTGAGTTTGCTCCTGTTGCAACAGTGATAACACAAGAAGTGAATCCTTGGCTGCACCGGCCTTTCAAACACTCTGAGCCTGCCAAAAGGAGCTGCAGAAACACAGGACTTCCTTATTTTTCTTCTCACAGAGTGAATGAGCCTACCGTGCTCCTTTCAGAGCAACACCGGTCGGTACAGTTCACCAAGTCGCAAAAAAGCAATGCAGCCTGAGAAGTGTCTTTTGTTCAAAATCCCTCCGGAACAAAGCACTCTCTCACCAAGCTATTCTTGGTCTGTTTACTGAGTCAGTCTAAACCCTTGGGATTGATAATATGATGAGCTGACATTTGAGTGTGGGGGCAGGCCTGCAGAGGGTGGGGTCAGCCCCCGGCATTTCTTTCGAAACCATCTTTATTTTTTTCCACATGACACACCCCATTGTACTTTCCAACTTCCGGTGTGATTAAGTTGTAAGCATAGTCAAATCCAATCAGGATGAATTAGAAAGAGTCAGGTCCCTTTGCTGAGTTGCCCTACAGTACTTTCTCCTTGTTTTTATGGTTTGGACAATAGCCATCCCTTATTTGACCAAGCTGAGATTTTGGAAGGCTATTTTTCTTCCCAACAAAAAAAAACACACCATCACCAGACTTCCTCTTCACAAGGTATGTTTTCCTATTCACCAAGGATTCACATTTTCTCTGCAGAGCTGAAACCTGTGTGCCTTCTTATCGTTAGCACCTCACTATGTTTTCCCTCTGTGCCAGCAAAATGTACTGCCAAGGGAAATTTCAATTCTCGTCCGCCTCATGTGGAACACCGCTGACACCATCAGTACTCGCACTTGCAAAACATCTCAGCAAGTGCTTTTGCAATGAAGAGCTTTCTCAGCTTTGTGACTGGGGAGTTCATTCTGTTTATTTGTGACTTATCTTTGAATGAGAGAATGCATAATCCCCAGACCAAAGCAATTGTCTCCTCATTTGCTAACTTTGAGGTAGGTCTTGACTCAGTTTTGCAGAGGGGACTCTCCTCAGTGATGTGGCTCCCACAAGTGCATGAAGGGGTCTATCCTCAGGAGCTAAAGTGCCTCCTTTGTGAGGCTGCCTCCCTGTCGGACACCAAATATATTCCCTCAGCTGTGCTGATACAGTAACATGCACGAGATGTGCTTTGAGATAATAATATGAATGGCAGCTTCACGATGTGAAGCTCCTCCCCTTACTGCTGAATGGGATAATCTCCTTCCACATGCTGCACACCACTTCACTTCTGTGCCTCTGTAACTGTGTGTGTGTGTCAGAGTGTCTGTGGTAGGAATGAAGTAGGTTTTAACACCAGGCTTGTGAGTCACTGAGCTGCGAGATCTTTGGAGACTCTTCTCGTGGGCCTGGGTCAGCATGCCTTCCTACCAAGGACTGACTTTCTCCAGGAACCCAGCGGGATCACTTCATTAGCCATCGCCAAAGAATGAATATGGGAAAACTGAAGAAAATGAAAGAAAATCAGTCCCTTTCTTTTCCCAAATCAAAGCCGCTTGAGCACTGGCATTGCGTTCCATCCGACGCTGATCCCTGTCTTCACAAGCATCCATTGGTTCTTTGTCTCTCACTACCTCAACTTCCAAATCCTCATCTTCCTTACGTCCTTGGCACTAGGAAAAAGCAGGCAAACAATCATAGAGTCATAGAGATGTACAGCACGGAAACAGACTCTTCGGTCCAACCCGTCCATGCCAACCAGATATCCCAACCCCATCTAGTCCCACCTGCCAGCACCCGGCCCATATCCCTCCAAACCCTTCCTCTTCATATACCCATCCAAATGCCTCTTAAATGCTGTAGTTGTACCAGCCTCCACCACATCCTCTGGCAGCTCATTCCATACACATGCCACCCTGTGTGTGAAAAGATTGCCCCTTAGGTCTGTTTTATATCTTTACCCTCTCACCCTAAACCTATGCCCTCTATCCCCGACCCCAAGGAAAAGACTTTGCCTATTTACCCTCATAATTTTGTAAACCTCAATAAGGTCAGCCTCCGAAGCTCCAGGGAAAACAGTCCCAGCCTGTTCAGCCTCTCCCTATAGCTCAAATCCTCCAACCCTGGCAACATCCTTGTAAATCTTGTCTGAACCTTTTCAAGTTACACAAAATTTTCCGATAGGAAGGAGACCAGAATTGCACGCAATATTCCAACAGTGTCCTAACCAATGTCCTGTACAGCTGCAACATGATCTCCCAACTCTGTACTCAATACTCTGACCAATAAAAGAAAGCATACTAAACACCTTCTTCACTATCCTATCTACCTGCGACTCTACTTTCAAGGAGCTATGAACCTGTACTCCAAGGTCTCTTTGTTCAGCAACACTCCCCAGGACCTTACCAATAAGTGTATAAGTCCTGCTAAGACTTGCTTTCTCAAAATGCAGCACCTTGCATTTATCTGAATTAAACTCCATCTGCCACTTCTCAGCCCATTGGCCCATCTGGTCCAGATCCTGTTGTAATCTGAGGTAACCCTATTCACTGTCCACTACACCTCCAATTTTGGTGTCATCTGCAGACTTACTCACTGTACCTGTTATGCTCGCATCCAAATCGTTTATGTAAATGACAAAAAGTAGAGGACCCAGCACCAATCCTTGTGGCACTCCACTGGTCACAGGCCTCCAGTCTGAAAAACAACCTTCCACCACCACCCTCTTTCTTCTACCTTTGAGTCAGTTCTGTATCCAAATGACTAGTTCTCCCTATGTTCTGTGAGATCAACTAATCAGTCTCCCATGAGGTAACTTGTCGAATGCCTTACTGAAGTCCATATAGATCACATCTACCGCTCTGCCCTCATCAATCCTCTTTGTTATTGTACAGTAAAGCCAGGTAGCAAGATACACCACATATTCAGCAGAAATACATCAGTTGGGCCAACTTCCTGCTAGTTCCCCCAATTTCTGAGACATACTGATTTAGGGACTGAGACTGATTTAGGGTCTGAGACTTAATGATTTAAGGTCTGAGACTGACTGATTTAAGGTCTGAGACTTGCTGATTTAGGGTCTGAGACTTAATGATTTTGGCTCTGCGACCTGCTGATTTAGGGTCTGAGACTGATTTAGGGTCTGAGACTAATTTAGGGTCTGAGACTGACTGATTTAGGATCAGAGACTGACTGATTTAGGGTCTAAGACTGACTGATTTAGGGACTGAGACTTGCTGATTTAAGGACTGAGACTGACTGATTTAGGATCAGAGACTGACTGATTTAGGGTCAGAGACTGACTGATTTAGGGTCTAAGACTTGCTGACTTAGGGTCTGAGACTGACTGATTTAGGGACTGAGACTGACTGATTTAGGGTCTAAGACTGACTGATTTAGGGACTGAGACTGACTGATTTAGGGACTGAGACTGACTGATTTAGGATCTGAGACTGACTGATTTAGGGTCAGAGACTGACTGATTTAGGGTCTGAAACTTGCTGACTTAGGGTCTGAGACTGACTGATTTAGGGTCTAGGACTGACTGATTTAGGGACTGAGACTGACTGATTTAGGGATTGAGACTGACTGATTTTGGGTCTGAGACTGACTGATTTAGGGTCTGAGACTGACTGATTTAGGGACTGAGAGTTACTGATTTAGGGTCTGAGACTGACTGATTTAGGGTCTGAGACTGATTTAGGGACTGAGACTGACTGATTTAGGGACTGAGACTGACTGATTTAGGGACTGAGACTAACTGATTTAGGGTCTGAGACTGACAGATTTAGGGACTGAGACTGACTGATTTAGGGTCTGAGACTGACTGATTTAGGATCTGAGACTGACTGATTTAGGGTCAGAGACTGACTGATTTAGGGTCTGAGACTGACTGATTTAGGGACTGAGACTGACTGATTTAGGGATTGAGACTGACTGATTTTGGGTCTGAGACTGACTGATTTAGGGACTGAGAGTTACTGATTTAGGGACTGAGAGTTACTGATTTAGGGTCTGAGACTGACTGATTTAGGGTCTGAGACTGACTGATTTAGGGACTGAGACTGACTGATTTAGGGACTGAGATTGACTGATTTAGGGACTGAGACTGACTGATTTAGGGACTGAGACTGACTGATTTAGGGACTGAGATTGACTGATTTAGGGACTGAGACTGACTGATTTAGGGACTGAGACTGACTGATTTAGGGACTGAGAGTTACTGATTTAGGGTTGTGGTCTTTGATTTGCTGCAGTGCTCCTATTGAGTGGATAGATTACACATGCGATTCTTGGCAGGATTGCCACACTGAACTGTCCGTGCATTGTTCACTTCAACAGGAGGTATTGTGTGTTCTGGAAATCAGGATGGTTGGTAAATTTCTGCCTGTGTTTCCCCGGAACTTATGCTGAGTATGTTCATCTCTACTTAATCTCTCCGCTCACCCATCTGTCAAAACCACTTCTGTGGTTCTCTGAAACCGAACCTTTCCAACTAACTGATCACACTTTATCCTCGCTAAAGTGCATCTCATCCAAACCTTTTGCCACCTGTAACTTTTACAGCTCAAGTCCCCTCAGAATGAACTGTTGTGTTTCTGTAAAACATACATCTTGACTTGTGTAGTGCATCAAGTTGTGGTTGCCACACTTTCAGGAAGGATGTGACATCCCTTGAGAAGGTGTGGAGGAAATTCAGCAGAACAGTTTCAAAGATGAGGGAATTGAACAACCATGTCAGTTTTCAGAAGCTGGGCTGGCCCTCCTTTGAGCAACCGAGGTTGAAGAGAAATTTGAAAGTGGTGTGTCAGATTAGGACAGGTTAAGGTAAGGCTGACAAACAAAAACTATTCCCAAAAACTCTGGTCAATTAGGATGGGCAATAGATTGTGATTTTATTGTCACATGTTCTCAAGTACAGGAGCATTGTGAAAAGTGTATAATGTCACCACATGAGGTGACATCTTTATTTCAAGTACATGGGTAGAGAGTCTGAAGACCAAGATGGAAAGAAAGAACAAAGTTAAACATTGCACTCATTATAGAACAGTCTGAAAGTTTAAACATTACAGTCTTTCTTAAGTGATTTGCCACAGGAAACACCTCAAGCCCAGAAGTCCACACTGGGCCAAGAGTCTGCTATGCCGTGCTGAGGGACTGCCCCCCAACCCCATGCTGGGAGGTACCAGAACAGAATGGGGGGGCTGCCTCACTGGGTCTGCGGTGAGTCTGAGGCCGGGAGAAAAAAGGAGAGAGAAGGAAAAGTAAAATAAATGGAACTTCACCTCAAACATCCTACTCCATTGCCATCTTGGAGTTGATGCAGATGCTGACCTAGCCAGTGATGCCAATAGCCAATGAATGCTAAAGAAAAACTGACCTGATTTTCACATTGTCCCAGTGAGTACAAACTAATGAGTACAAACCTCCTCTAATTGAATAGTGAGAGGATCCCAGTCTGATCATTGCCACAAACTCCACTCCTTCATCACCAATTACATCCCTCTCTTTGGCAGCTATCTCCATCTGAATCAAGTTCAAACCTTGTCATAAGTGTCCCAGAGATAGCTGCCAACTCTGTACCCATCCCACTCCTAACGCCACTTCCTTCCACCTCTGTAACAATACCTGATCTTTCTCCCCCCTCCTTAGTCCTCAACTTTTCACCTCTTATTCACCCTTTCATGCCTTTCGTACTGTGAGATCTAACAAACTGTAGTTGGTCACCTGCCTTTGTCCACCTGTAATCTTGAAGCCAACCCAAAGCTTGATTCAATTTCTTAACTCACACCAAACTCCATTCACTCCTCAACCCTGCCATTCATCTATGTTAGCTCCCAATTAAACAAACCTCCTTTTTAAAAATTCTTCTCTTTATTTTCAAATCCCCCTGTTTCCCACCCATCTCTGGAATTTCCTCCAATTCCACAACCCTCTGACATCTCTGCCTTCTCTAATTCTTGCCCCTTGAACACCTCCAATTTTAATCATTCCACCATTGGCAGCCATCAGCCATGCCTTCAGCAGCCGTGTCCCTCAGCTCAGGAATTGCATCTCCCTCACTCAAATTCCTCCGATAAATTTTTTTAAGGTTATTGGTCGTCTGCTCGAAAATCTCACCTGCATAGCTGTTGTTTGATAATGCCTTTGAAAATCTCCTTGGGAACTTTATTATTTGAAGGACTCCAGACAAGCACAAACTTTATTGTTTGTTGTCTTTATTAGATGTAACTTTGGATGTCCCTTCCGTTATTCCCTTGGGAGTTAGTTGAGTGTATTCCTTAACAATCTCACTTTCAAGGCATCCCATTGATCGATTACTGTTGCTCCGATCAGTCTTGGTTTTTACCCACCTCAAGGCAAACACTGCTTCAGTGCTGAAATTGAGTACTTCTACCTCCGATATTTCCTTGTCCTTTTCCTCCACCTAACAGCAGTGGGACTGCTGCTTCTCAACTGCATTCCTGCACAATCTCACTCCCTCCTCCCTCCAGAACCAGCTTCAGACTTGGAACACATTCACTGAGTTCATAAATAGTGTGGAATCAGACCATTCGGCCTGCTGAGTCCATACTGACCCTTTGAAGAGCATCGCATCCAGATCCAAATCATCTCATCCTCGTAACACTGCATTTCCTATGGCTGATCCAACTAACCTACACATCCCTCGTGCACTCTGGGCAATTTAGCATGGCCAATCCACCTGAACTGCACATCTTTGGACTGTGGGAAAAACCCAGAGGAAACCCACGCAGACTCGGGGAGAACGTGCAAACTCCACACAGGCAGTCGTCTGAGGGTGGAATTGAACCCGGGCCCCCAGCACTCTGAGGAAGTAGTGCCAACCACTGAGCCACTGTGATGCTCTTGTCCACATTTCAGAAATTCCTCCCCCTTTCCCCTTTATTGTTGTATTTTTCCCAGTATGTATGAAGGGAAGGCTCTCACATCACAACATTTTTGCATCCTTCTGATATTTGCCTTCAGCTGCATTCCTCTGCCTAATTCCCTGTCTTTGATGGCTGGCAAATGGCCATTCAACTTCTGAAGCCTCAAGCACATCTTCATTGCTGTACATCCATCAGGTCGCACGGCACACCCACAACTTCCTACCACCTGTCATCTCCAAACTTTTCTCTCTCTTCAAAGTAGGAATCAGCTCTGACCTGAATGAGTTTCAGGAACAGTCAGTGCTGTCATAGTTAACACAATGTGAGCCCTTCTAGTGCACATTGATAAATAAACCAGCTTCTATCCCACAGCATTGCCTTCCTCTTAAAGACCAGGCTGCCCCACATTGGCTGTTACTGCCTTCAAAGTTCATTGTGAGGGCAAATAAAAACATTTCAGACAGTCCGTGACCTTGGCTGAGAATGGAAAGTAAACACTGAGCCCTCTCGTTAAATTTCCAAGTGAAAGTCACACTTTACCAGATGACCACAAAGCGACATTTGCATAAACTGTACCAGTTACAGGCACCAGCAAAGCAAACCAACATGTACGTGTGGGATCCTGTTGCTGTTTTCTGTCAGTACATTTTGTTGATATGATAATGGCTATCCCTGCCTTCCATGTGTGATCCCAATGACACAATCTGTGATGGCTCTACATCTAAGGAAAAAGGCAACAACAATTTACTGATGGATAAAAATGTGACCCAAGTGCAGAGGGCTCAGCTAACAGTCTTAGTGAGTCACTGCAGTCTGCTCAGAGTCGTGTCTGAATTAAGAGAAACTCTCAGAGCCTGTTGTTCCCTCTGACTTGTCAGTTTTCTTCAGTTCCTTCCCTCCTCCTGAGAATATACTAGTTGTGGAGTTACAGTGGCAAGAGTCTTCTTCCTGTCAAGTCCCTCCATGTTCTCCTCACTCTCTGTTCTTCCAGCCCTCCTTCATTTCCTTGTTTACCCATCAATTTCTTTGGCCTTGCTGTCGGGGACTTCCCCCTTACCATTTCAAATCTGCCCACTATCAGTGGCCATGTCTTCAGGCCCTGAGGCCTGAGCTCTCTGGAATGAATTCCTTGGAGTGTCCTTCTTTTGTGCATCCCCTGAGATGATTGACTCAAGGATCTCAAGGGCAACTGGACTCCATGACCTTCTCATCAGAGGGGAGAGTTGATGACCGAACTAAGGCTGGCTAAAGTCTGTCCTGAGAAAGGGTCACTTGACCCGAAACATTAACTCTGATTTCTCTCCACAGGTGCTGCCAGATCTGCTGAGCTTTTCCAGCGACTTCTGTTTTTATTTCTGATTTACAGCATCTGCGGTACTTTCGGTCTTTATCTGGGAAAAAGTCTTGAATGACATCCAACAAGCCCTTGGCTTGTTCTCACTGAACGACATGGGTCAGTGTTATTCTGACATTGTCCTGCGGTTCATTTTTTTTTTCAATATTATGTTGGAAGAAATCCCACTTGCATCCAAAAATAACTGGGATGTCCATTCATGTTTCTCACTGACGATGTGAATTTCATCAGCCCCTGGTGTTTGCAAGGGATACTGCTGTATTGAAAATGATATGCATCTCTTTTAACTACTCTGAATAAAATTGTCAAACACATTTTATAGGGATAATTTCACAGCAAAATTTGACTAATCAGTCATTCATTTTAAGTGTTAGCAATAATGTAAGGTCACAATGAAGGAGGAGAGAGTCAAGTTAGATTAACATAATCTCATAAAGAACTCAGAAAACCGCATCCAGTAAACAGATTGAAGGTAACTGGCCAGCAGTCATAATTACTATCCTTTCTTTACATTAAAAAATGAAAACAGAATAGACATCATTCGCATGTCCTTTTTATTCCTCAGTGTTGCTTTCGGTTTTTGAAAGAAGCCCTGTTTAAGTCGTACTAATGGCAACACTGGAAAACTGACTCAGAGAGTCACAAACTGTGACAGTGGGTGATCTCCATTTACAGTAAAAACACTGATACGCTCCATTGGTTTCCGTGCCCTGAACAGTCAGTAAGTAGCATTTGTGTTTGATCAGTGCGTGCAAGCCATTCACCTCATTGTATTCCATGGGATTACTAAATTAATCATTGAAATCTAAACTTCAGTGGAGCTAGCTGATTATGTAAATCATTGTTAAACCATTAGATGAAGCACTGGTATTGCTGGCAATTGGCTGATTACTGACGCCTTTGTGCTAAACACGCATTAACAGAAAGCTTAAAAACGGATCCAATTGGCAGCAAGATGGCAGAGGACATTTCCCAAAGAAAATAAACTACCCTGCTGCAATTTCAGCGAATGCTGCACTCCTCTGTGGTTATTTCCATCATGGACATGAGGGATTCATGGTTCGAACACTGGCAATCCCTATTTTTGGATGTATTGAATTTTTTTTACCCAGTATTGTTTATGTCAATGTATCTCGGCACCAGACTGTGACTGACTTGGTATTTACAGTTGTAGACATTCCTGGTATGAAGAGAGAAAGGATGGATTGTTGTCAAACTGTGAAAGCCATCTTTACCTTCGTATGGCAATATTTGTGAGATTGAGGGCATTATGTGAACCTCTAGAGATCGTGAATGGCGCCGTGTAGTGGGTATTGTGTGTCACTTGGGCAGCTAACCTTGAAATAGATCTCCCTTGTGACCATTCCCCTCTTCCTGTCCGTTATGTTTGCCAGGAGTGATGGCAGGGAGCAGCAGCAGCTCCTGGGAAATTGTGGGCCATTGGTGCGTGCAGAGAGTTCCTAAGTATATGGCAGTGGTCCTCGGAACATGTTTGAAAGGCTGCAATAGGAGACTTAGAGTTCTACCTTTGCTGGGATCACAGCAAAAAAGATGAAAGAGGGGATAAAATTCTCAGAGGTATTATGGAGTGGTTTAGTTCAGGCTATGAACATCAGATTGGAGGGATTGTTTTACACTGGACATCAAAGCTAAAAAAAAAGAGCTTTTGTTGATATAGCACCTTCCAAAGGTTCAAGACACCACAAAGAACTTCATCTCAATGAGGTAGTTTAAAACTGCAAGCACTTGGTTATGTGGGAAATAATGGTAGCCAATTTGTGGTCAAGGCTTGAACAGGCAGCCAGAGAGTGACCAGATGATCAGTATTCTGACTGATGTTGACTGAAGAGTAAGTATTGCTGAGAGACTGTGAAGAATTGGAGAGTCAGCGTTGACCTGGAGTGCAACCTTCTGACCCAGAGCATTAGGCCAGGTCTGACAAAACTGACACCCCTCAGAACATGTCATCACCAAACAGTGAGGGAGCTGGACAAAACGATCATCTGAAAGATAACCACTTGTGACAGCAGGAAAGGTTCACTGGGTGGCTTCCTTGAGAGAATGGGTTTGGGTTTGTCTCATGGGGAATGGTTGGGTGTGACCACATGAGGGGTGATACACAGGGTGCATGCTGAAGTTCCAATCGTGCGTGAGTTGAGAACGAAGGGTCCCACTTTCAGAATAAGGAGGCTCCCATTTAAGCTGGACTCTCAGACAGTGGTCAGGGAGTCCAGAACTAGAGGGCATAGGTTTAGGGTGAGAGGGGAAAGATATAAAAGGGACCTAAGGGACAACTTTTTCACGCAGAGGGTGGTGCGTGTATGGGATGAGCTGCCAGAGGAAGTGGTGGAGGCTGGTACAATTGCAACATTTAAAAGGCATCTGGATGGGTATATGAATAGGAAGGGTTTGGAGGGATATGGGCCGTGTACTAGCAGGTGGGACTAGATTGGTTTGGGATATCTGGGTCAGCATGGACGGGTTGGACAGAAGGGTCTGTTTCCATGCCATACATCTCTATGGCTCTATGGCATCCAGCAGTGGATGCTAGATCATTGAATTCTTGTTCAAGATTGAGTTTCACAGAGTTTTAATTGACAAGGCAGTCCTTGGTACAAGGGCCAAACAGGAAAGTGGAGTCAAGGCCACATCAGATCTGGGAGGTAAAAACAATGATTGCAGATGCTGGAAACCAGATTCTGGATTAGTGGTGCTGGAAGAGCACAGCAGTTCAGGCAGCATCCAAGGAGCAGCAAAATCGACGTTTTGGGCAAAAGCCCCATTAGATCTGCCATGCCGTTATCGAATGCAGAAATGGTGCAATCCTGATTGAGAACAGACTGGATAGTCACTGATGTGGATTACACTTGGTTGTTCCAGTGTATATCCTAAGGTCCTTCTCTGGATCCTTTGCAGCTAAGTGAGGAAAATGTCTGCTGGAGAAAAACAGCAGAATTGACCACACTTCCCAATATTGAACGTTGTTCTGGTGACATAGGTCAAATCACTGGCTCAAATGATTGGACCTTTCATGACATAGTGGCAAGCCCAACTCAGCAAGTCTGGCCAGTTTCTCAAGGATCACACATCTCAAACATGGCGTTTATCAACCGTAACAAACAAAGGTGTCTTGCCCATTTTCGAAACAAAGAGGGAACATCAACTCACCAGGTGGATTTCTTTTGGCAAACTGCTTCTGAATACACAGGGGTTTCTGGCTGCTCAGAGTTGGGTACAGTGTGGAATATTTATTTTGCTAAATGGAAGGTTTCTATTTTTATTCAAGTACATAGTATTCAGGACAGGATGCCGAAAGAAAATTGTTCACATTGTGTTCAAGACGTCAGTCATCAACACAACTCTCTGCAGCACAGTGGGACCCTGAGGAAAATGTTTGCCCCAGCTTTACCTCAGTTCCATCCATTTCTGTCTGCTAATTGTGAACCCGCCAAGGCTCAGTGTCTCTCACTGAGAGGGTTGTGGGCCGCTATACTGAGGGAGTGCTGGACTGTCGGTGGTAAGGTCTGTCAGGCAAAATGGTCAACTCTCAAGTGGGCATGGAAGATGCCAGAGCACGGGAGTTGCCTTGGCCATTCTTATTGGGAGCTGAAAATGTGTTGCTGGAAAAGCTCAGCAGGTCAGGCAGCATCCAAGGATCAGGAGAATCGACGTTTCGGGCATAAGCCCTTCTTCAGGAATACCAGGTGCAGTAGGCTTTAAAACCAGCATCTGCAGTCCTCACTTTCTCCATTCTTACTGGGAGGCTAGCCAAGATCACTCAAAATGCCATCACTCCAAAAATTATCTCATTACAATGTTTCTTATATCCTAACAGAATGTTGCACATCTGACTACAGTCAAGAATGAACGCTGTCAAGAACTTGCATTAATACCTTGCCTTACACAACCTCAGGAAAGCCCAAAGCATTTCCCATCTATTTGATTATTTTACAAGTACAATGACCATTGTGACAAGGGTAAATCGAGCAGCCAATCTCTGCACAGCAAGATCCCATAAGACAACAATGAAATTAATCTAATTTTTGATCAGAACACAGTGGAATGCTGCCTGGTATTCCTCACATATTGTTGAGATGAGCTGAGGAACAAACAGTAAGCCTTTCAGCCACTGTTCAGTTTGATGGTTAACTCTGTCTATACACCTTTTCCCCATATCCCTTCACACCAGCAAAACTCACTGAGGTCACGCCTTGGAAACCT